>NC_142867.1:56030000-56330000 GCF_051225735.1 Oryctolagus cuniculus
TATTGTCACATAGAACTGAATAGAAGGCTATTATGATTTTGATGGAATTTTGTTACTAGAGAAACTGTATACCTTGTCATAAAAAGCATGGGACTATTTAGTGAATCTTAAAAGCCATCCTCATACAGGAAGATGAGAGGGTATGCTTCTCCACACCAACTTTGATGTGGCCAGAGGACTTGTTAGAGAAGACCTATGGAGTATGGAGCTAGGAGACAGCAAGAACAAAGGACAAGGGAGTGTCTCCCAGATAACAAAAATAGAGCCTTAATCAAGAAATTTCTGCATTCACAGTGTATATATATCCAGTGGGATTTCAGAATACTGTGGATTAATGATTGCTGAATGTCTTCAATTCTTTGACTTTCTGAATACGATTTTCCTTCTGTTTTCTTATGGCATTTGTTTTTTAACAGGGGAAGATGAAACAGATATCTTGTCTTTTTAGTGCAGAGATTGTGGGACTACAAGGAGCCACATCTGGATCAGATGAAAAATGGCTGTAAACTGAAGATCCCAGATTTTGTCCTGAATAGGACCTTGGATAGTCTTCTAAGGGACAGCTTGACTATTTTTTAATATCTGGAAGGAAGAATGAAAATAATGGAAATTTAGTGAGTTAAATAAGAGATTGTGACAGAACCCAACTCATCTCTGATTTCTTTCTCTGATATATAGTTTTCCATATATACCAGTCTGCAAACCCCATAATTTATTTAGGTCCTTTCTGTTGTTTTTGACCAGCACTTTGTACGTATCCTGCAATCTTAGTAACATTTATTAGTTCTAGAGCTTGATTTCATTTGTTAGGAGGTGCTTTGCTTTTGTGTTTTTCATTATTATGTAGAAAATGTTCTTGAGCTTTCCTAATCATAATAGCACACTTATGAATATTCTGGTTTGGTCAAAATAGCCCTAAAATTCTATCAAAGTATAATTTTGTAGAGAAGTAAAGAAAATGTACTTGCCTCTAAGTCTTTATTTCATTTGAGGGGCAGTAAGAGGAGAGGTTACTCTCCTATCTCCTGGTTCACCATCCCCCACCCTAAATATCTTTAGTGGCCAGGGCTGGGCTGTATCAGATCAAAACTGGGAGCTGAAAACTCAGTTCAGATTACCTGCTTGGGTGACAGGAGCCCAAATGCTTGAGCCAGGCATCTGAATTAGAAGGAAAGTGGAGTTAGGAATCAGAGCTAGGTCTTGAATCCAGGTACTCTGATTTGTAATGTGGGTGTCTTTAACTACTAGCCTAAAAATATGACCCGTCTAAGTATTTTTTATTTATCTTTTAAAGATTTTTTAATAGAAAACTTCCATTTAATAAATATAAATTTCATAAGTACAACTTTTGGATTATAGCAGTTCTTCCCCCATAACCAACCTCCTACCTGCAGACCATCACATGTCCTACTCCCTCTCATATCCCATTCTTCATTAAGATTTATTTTTAATTATCTTTATATACAGAAGATCAATTCTATACTCAGTAAAGGTTTCAACAGTTTGCACCCACACATACACACAAAGTATAAAGTACTCTTTGAAGATTAGTTAATTCTCAGAGTATAACACATTAAAGACAGAGGTCCTACATGAGGAGCAAGTGCACAGTGACTCCTGTTGTTGATTTAACAATTGACACTCTTACTTATGATGTCATTAATCACCCGAGGCTCTTGTCATGAGCTGCTAAGGCCATGGAAGCCTCTTGAGTTCACAAACTCCGACCTTATTTCGACAAGGCCATAGTCAAAGTGAAAGTTCTCTCTTCCCTTCAGAGAAAGGTACCTCCTTCTTTGAGGACCACTTTTAAAGATTTTTAAAAATATTTATTTTATTTGAAATGCAGAATGAGAGTGAGGGAAAGAGGAAGGGAGAGGAAGGAAGGGAAGAAAGATCTTCCATTTGTTGGTTCACTTTCCAAATGGCCACAGCGGCTGGGGATGGGCCAGGCTGAAGTCAGGAGGCTAGAACTCCATCTGAGTCTCCCATATGGGTGGCAGGGACCCAGATAGATGATCATCTGACACTGCTTTCCCTGGCGCATTTGCAGGGAGTTGGGTCAGAAGCAGAATAACCGAGATTCAAACCAGCACACTTGATACAGGTTGCTGGCGTCATAGGTGGCAGCTTTACCTGTTGTGCCACAACATTGGCCCCTGAAGTTTTTTTTTTTAACTTTTATTTAATAAATATAAATTTCCAAAGTACAACTTTTGGATTATAGCGGCTTTTCCCCCAATAACCTCCCTCCTACCCACAACCATCCCATCTCCCACTCCCTCTCCCATCCCATTCTTCATCAAGATTCATTTTCAACTATCTTTATATACAGAAGATCAACTTAGTATATACTAAGTAAAGATTTCAACAGTTTGCACCCACACAGAAACACAAAGTGTAAAGTACTGTTTGGGTACTAGTTATACTGTTAATTCACATAGTACAACACATTAAAGACAGAGACCCTACATGGGGAGTAAGTGCACAGTGACTCCTTTTGTTGATTTAACAATTGACGCTCTTATTTATGACGTCAGTAATCACCCTAGGCTCTTCTCATGAGCTGCTAAGGCTATGGAAGCCTCTTGAGTTCTCCAACTCTGATCTTTAGACAAGGGCATAGTCAAAGTGGAAGTTTTCTCCTGCCTTCAGAGAAAGGTACCTCCTTCTTTGATGGCCCGTTCTTTCCGCTGGGATCTCACTCACAGAGCTCTTTCATTTAGGTTTGTTGTTGTTGTTGTGTGTGTGTGGGTGTGTATGTTGTTGTGTTTTTTTTTGTTGTTTTTTTTTTGTTTTTTTTGTTTTTTTTGTTTTTTTTTTGCCACAGTGTCTTGGCTGTCTATGCCTGTGAAACTCTCATGGGCTTTCTAGCAAGATCCAAACACCTTAAGGGCTGATTCTGAGGACAGAGTGCTGTTTAAGACATCTGCCATTCTATGAGTCTGCTGTGTATCCTGCTTCCCATGTTGGATTGTTCTCTCCTTTTTAATTCTATCAGTTATTATTAGCAGACACTAGTCTTGTTTATGTGATCCCTTTGACACTTAATCCTACCATTTTGATCAATTATGAACTGAAACTGATCACTTTGAATAGTAAGATGGCACTGGTACATGCCACCTTGATGGGATTGAATTGGAATCCTCTGGCACGTTTCTAACTCTTCCATTAGGGGTAAGTCCAATTGACCATGTGCCAAAGTTTTTTATTAACGTGTAATATTTGTACACCTTTATAGGGCACAGTAAAGCACAGTGCAATACTTCATTGGATTCATATGGTGTATGCTGATCAAATCAACCTGTAAGCATCCTCACTTATTAGTATTTCCTCATATTTGGTGGCTCTCAGCTCTTCTCCAGTTCTTGTTCAATCTCATTATTCACTGTCGATCTTTTCTGGTTTCCTCTATATTCGTGGTTCAATTTTGGTTACATGAATCCAGAAGTTTATCCAGTTTTTCTGGGTTTTCCAATTTGTTGACATATTATTGTTTGCTTTAATCCCTAGTGCTCTTTTGTATTTTTGTATCAGTTATAATACCTTTTTCATTTCTGATTTTGAATCCTCTGTCTTTAAATATAATTATTATTGCTAAATGTTTATTTTTAAGAAAAGGTTTACTAATTTTAAAAGCAGAACAACAGAGGGTGAGAGAGAGAGAAAGAAATATCTTCCATCCTCTGGTTCACTCCCAAATGCCCAAAAGAAGCAGGTCTGGTCTAGTCCAAAATCAGGATTCAGGAACTATCCTGATCTCCTATATGGGTGAAAGGGGATCAGGTATTTAGGCCATCATCTGCTGCCTTCCCAGGTGCATTAGCAGGAAGCTGGATTGGAATTGGAGTAACTGAGACTCAAACCAGCACTCTAACATGGGATGTTGAGTGCTGCAAGCAGTGACTTAACCTCCTATGTCACATTAGTGCCCCATTTTTTGTTTTTGTTTTTGTTTTAATACAGCCACTTATTGCTTTAAATTTCTTAGTATAGCTTTTGCTGTCTTTCATAAGTTTTGTTGTGTTTCCATATTCATTTGATTCAAGAAGCATTTTAGTTACACTTGAATTCTTCAAGGACCTTTTGTCCATTCAGGAGTGTAATTATTCATTTATACATGTATTTGTAATTTCCAAGGCTTCTAATTTTTTAAAGATTTGTTTATGAATTGTATTCACTGAATGACAGAGTGAGTGAAAGACAGAAAGAGGGTTCTTCCATCTACTGGTTTACTCTCCAAATGGATGCAACTGCTGGGACTGGTCTAGGTTGATGGCAGGAGCCAGAAATTCCATCTGAGTCTCCCACATGAGTGACAGAGACCCACATACTTGGGCCATCCTCTGCTGCCTTCCTACGCACGTTATCAGGGAGCTGGATCAGAAGCAGAGCAGCTGGGGCTTGAACTGGTAATGTGATAGGGATGCCACTCTACTACAATGCTGGCCCCTAAAGTTTCTAATTAAAAAAGAAAAAAAGGCAGATGTTTGGCTTAGCAGTAATGAGCTTTCATCCTTTTTCAGAGTTTATGGGTCCAAGTTCCATGTTGCAGCTTCCACAGACCCTGGGAGGAACCAGGTGATAGCTAAAGGAGTTGGATTCCAACCACCCATGTGGGAGACCAGGATTGAGTTTTCAGCTCCTGGCCTGGCATAGCCTTAGCTATTGTAAGCATTTCTGAATGAACCAGTGGATTGGAACACTCTTTGTCTTCTCAAATAAGTAAAACTAAATAAATAAATTTTTAAGTGTCTTCTGTTTATTTTTTTATTTTCTAAAGTACATAATAAGATTTTGATTTTCTTGAACTTATTGAAACATTTTTGTGGCTCAAGATGGTATATCCTAGGAACCATTCCGTGTTTTGATGAAAAGAGTGTATTCTCCAGCTGTTGAGTAAATGTTCTATAGATGTTTGTTTGGTCCATTTGATCTATAGTATAATTTAACTTTGTTTTTTTTTTTCTTTTTAAAGATTATTTATTTGAAAGGCAAAGTTAGAGAGAGAGAGAGAGAGAGAGAGAAAAAGGACCTTCTACCTGCTAGTTCACTCCCCAAATGGTGGGAGCTGGGCTGATTCAAAACTAGGAGATTCTTCCAGGTCTCCCACGTGGGTGCAGGGGCCCAAGGTCTTGGACCATCTTTTTCTGGTTTTCCAGGTGCATTAGCAGGGAACTGGATCAGAAGTAGAACAGCCAGGACTTGAATCAGCACCCATATGGGATGCTGGCACTGTGGGCGGGGGCTTTGCCTGCTACACGACAGCTCCAACCCCTCTGGGGTTTCTTTATTGAGTGTGTGTGTGTGTGTGTGTGAATGATCTATCCCTTGAGGAAAGTGGGGTGCCTGAATCCTCCACTATTAATGCATTTGACCCTGTCTCTCCTTTTAGAGTTTAGTGATGTTCACTTTATAAAATTGGATGCTACAGCACTAGGAGTCTGTACATTTACAGTCTTTGTTTTGTTGAATTGATTCCTTGATGAGTCTATAGTGACTTCCTTTGTCTCATCTTAGATATTTGTCTTAAAATCTATAATGTCTGATACAAGTGTAGCTACTCCTGTTTATCTTTGGTTTCTGTTTTTATGGAATATAGAGCTTTCAGGTTGTTTGTGTCTTTATGGTGAAATGAGATTTTTATAGGCAACATATTGTTGGACACTATGTATCAGACAGTCTTTATCTTTTAATTTGAGAATTTAGTCCAATTATGTTCAGACATGTTGCTAAATAATGACTCAGTCTTGTGATTAAAAAAATAAAAAGTAAGCTTATTTATTTATTTGAAAGGCAAAGAGGCAGAGAGCTTCCATATACTGGTTCACTCCCCAAATTCCTACAATAGCCAAATTGGGGCAAGCCCAAGCCAGGAGCCCAGAGCTCTCACTCTGTGTTTCTCAGATAGGTGACAGGGACCCAAATAGTTGAGCATTACCTGCCACTTCTCAGGGTGCACATTAGCAGGAAACTAGATTGGAAATGAGCCAGAACTAGAACCCAGGCATTGTGGTATAGGATGTGGGTGTCTAACACTACTCTAAAGGCCCACCCCTAGTCTTATCACTTAAAAAAAGATTTCTGTTTATTTGAAATAGCCTTTGTTCTTTTTCTTGTGACTTTTATACTTTAACATGTTTTCATGATGATAGTTACCTTTATTTCTGTGTGTAGGTCTCCCTTAAGCATCATTTGTAAGGCTGGTCTGATGGTGCTAAATTCCTTCAGTTTTTGCTGTCCCTTATTTATGAAAAATAGTTTCATTTGGTATTCTTGGTTAACGTGTTTTTTTTTTTCATTCTGAAGTTGGCATTTATTATTCCATTCTTTCTAACCTGTAAGGTTTCTTTCTTAAAGCCTGTTCATTAATTTACTTTCCCTTAAAATGACTTGGTACTTTACTCTTAGAGATTTTTGAATTCTCTTCTGTATGTTGTGCTTTTGAGAGTTTGACTGTAATGTGTTGTGAAGATCTTTTCTGCTCATGTCTATTAAGGATCCCTTGGGTCTCCTGTACTTGTCATGTCTATATCTTCATTTTGCAGAAGTTTTCAGCTGTTTTTTCTTTCAATAGGTTTTCTGTGCTTCTATACTTCTTCCTCAAGGGTACCCAAACTGGAATATATTTTACTTTATTGATTTCTCAAAGATTTCAGACACTGTCTTCATACTTTTTTTCATTTCCTTTTCTTTCTTTATTTTTGGTGGGGGGAGAGTGGGCTGACTGGGATATTTCAAATGACCTGCTTCAAGTTCAGATAGTATTTTTTTCTGTTCAGTCTACTCTTTTTGTTGTTGTTGAGGATTTCAGGTTTATTTTTTATTTGACTTAGTTTTTTATTTTGAAAATTTCATTTTAGTTCTTAATATTTCTCTTTGCAGAATTTGTCATTGTTTTCCTGATTTTTTTTTTTTTAAGATTTATTTATCTATTTGAAAGTCAGAGTTACGCAGAGAGAGAGAGACAGATAGAAAGAGAGAAGTCTTCCATCTGCTGGTTCACTCCCAGTTGGCTGCAATGGCTGGAGCCAGGAGCTTCTTCCAGGTCTCCCACGTGGGTGCAGAGGCCCAAGGACTTGGGCCATCTTAAACTGTTTTCCCAGGCTATAGCAGAGAGCTGGATCGGAAGTGAAGCAGCCAGGACTTGAACCGGTGCCCATATGGAATGTCAGCACTGCAGGCGGCGGCTTTACCCACTACACCACAGCGCTGGCCCCCTGATTTTGTTTAATTGTCTGTATTCTCTCCACTATGTTTGAGAATCCTTATAATCTCTCTTGAATTCTTTTTATAAATATTTTATTTATTTATTTGAAAAGCAGAGTTACAGAGAAGAAGAGGCAGCGAGAGAAAGGGAGAAGGAGAGGGAGAGTGAGGTCTTAGGGAGAGAGAGGTCTTCCATCTGCTGGTTCACTCCCCAGATGGCTGCAACAGCCAGAGCTGTGCTGATCCAAAGCCAGGAGCCAGGAGCTTCTTCCATATCTCCTGTATGGGTGCAGGGGCCCAAGGACTTGGGCCATCCTCTGCTGCTTTCCCAGGCCATAGCAGAGAACTGGATCAGAAGTGGAGCAGCTGGAACTTGAACTGGTGTCCATATGGGATGTTGGTGCTGCAAGTGGTGGCTTTACCTGCAACACCACAGCACGGGTCCCTCTCTTGAATTCTTTTACAGAGAGTCCTTTAATCTCCTTTCCATTGAAGACTGTTATTGAAACATTATTGTGTTCCTTTGGAAATGTTCTGTTCCCTTGCTTTCTGACATTTGCTTCTTATGTCTGCATGTTGATTTTTACATATCTAATGGATTAGTTGTCTATCGCTTTTAAAGGTAGCTTTCATAGTAACAAGCCTTTTTTTCTGAAGATGTGTGTTCAGGTGTTGATATGGAGCCTACATTGGCTTTACTGCTAAGTAGATGCTGTTGTGTAATCTCCCCATATCTTTGCTGTAGCACTTGACAGTAATGACACTGGGCACTCCTGGGGCTCATCAGCACTGTTGCATTCTTGGTACACAGCTCCAGCTGCCCAGAGCAAGGGCCAGAGTAGCAGGAACAGCATCAATGCCTTGAGAAATTTGAGCTTCAGTGGCAGTAGACAGGGTGGGTGGATTCTCAGCTGGCACTAGAGGGAGACACTGGAACTATAGTAGCACTGGCTCTGGAGCCAGCCAGGTGCATACACACTCCCTAGTGCATGCACAATTCTGACTCCCACTGATAAGCAAAATAGGCCAGAGTTACTGGGAACCTAGATCAGGGGCCCTGATGATGTAGACCCCACCTACAGCAAGTGAAGCCCAAGAGTTAGGGGATGGGAAGGAGATAGAAGAAACTGGCTCCAAATCTGAAGAGGACAGACACTCTCCTACTTTCAGGGTCTAGGGGGACATGATCACTCTGCTGTTCTGTTCTGCTGTCTCTTATAGTGCAGAGTACTGTGTAGGCTATAGGGTCTTAGGGTAACCATTGCTGTTTGATCTACTTGGATTCATATGGCTGCAGGCATTTTTGCTATTGTGGTTCAATGTCTATGAGACCGTAGGAATGGCAATATGCAGGGGTTTCTGTCCCCTGGGCAGGTAGTACCACATTGCTGAAGGCTGTGCTCTGGGGGTTGGAAGGATTACAGTGTGAATTCTTTGATTCAAAGTGACAATGAGTTCTCTAGGTTGCCTTTCCTACTTGGCTCCTACTCTATGATGACTATGGATTCCTCCTGTGGCTAAGGTTTATCTGTATGTGAGCTCCGCTGTGGTTCTCCTGTTCAACCTTTTCCCTTCAGTGGGAATCACCCCTCTCTGTTCCCCTCACTCCTCCCTCCCACCCCTGTATATGGGCTTAGGGTCTCAGTTTCCAACTGGCTTTATTCCTTTCTGTGGTGCTGTCTCAGGTCTACCTGTCAAACTGCATTTCCCTTGTTGCCCTTACTGAATTCCTATTCTTCCTTGGATACTCATCTTGAAATGCAGCTATTCATTAGTTGTTTTCATTATTTGCTTTAGGGGAGATGAATGTTGGCACTTTTATTTAGTCATCATTTTTGTCTGTCTCATTAAAATTTTTAAATTTTAATTAGATTTTAACAGATACAATATAGTTCATAGATACAATTCTAAGAATATAATGATATTCCCTTCCTCTCTCCCGCCCACCTATGTTGCCTCTCCCTTTGTAGTTTTAGTTTTTGAGATAACATTTTGAATTTATATTGCAGTAAAAAACTCAACACTTTACTGAATAAGAAGTTTTAGCAAGTAAAAAGCAAAAAGACCCTAGTTTACTGAAAATATAGACAGTGACTATAAACAATAATTGAATAGTAAAATGACCATTTTACCCATGTCTAGCAAATTTTAAATTAATCACAGATCATTAAAATTATAATAGTGTAACATTCTTTTTTCTAAAGATTTATTCATTTGAAAGGCAGAGTTACGGAGAGGCAGAAAGAGATGGAGATATATATTTAGAGAGAGATGCTGGCACTGCAGGTGGCAGCTTTACTGATTATGCCACAGTGCCGGCCCTGTGTAACATTCTTAACCATTGGTTTGACAGATATAAAACAAAGTTGCATAAAACTATATTTGCAATAGTACTGCTACACACAGGCATTTCTTTTTTTTAATTTTTGCTTCCACATAAGTGAGAATATGCAGTATTCGTCTTTCTGTTTCTGGCTTATTTCACTCCATATGATGTCCTCTGATTTTGTCCATTTTGCTGCAAATGGTAAAATTTTTTTAATAGCTGAACAATATTCCATTGTGTGTGTGTGTGTGTGTGTGTATATCACATTTTTTTTATTCATTCATCTGATGATGGACAACTGGTTGGTTCCAGATTTTGGCGATTGTGAACAGTGCTGCTATGAACATGTTGCTGCAGGTATCTCCTTGATACGTTGAGTTCAAGTCTTTTGGGTATTACCCAGTTGTGGGATTCCTGGATCATAATGCAAAGTCTACTTCTAATTTCTTAAGAAATCTCCGCACTGTTTTCCACAGTGGCTGCATGAATTTATATTTCCACCAACAGTGTATAAGTGTTCCCCTTTATCTACATCCTTTCCAGCATTTGTTACTATTTGCGTTTTGGATTTTTGCCATTCTGACAGAGTTGAGGTGATATCTTATTGTGGTTTTGATTTTCATTTTCCTGATGGCTAGTGATGTTGAGTATTTTTACATATATTTGTTGGCCATTTGTATTTCTTCTTTTGAGAACTATTGAGGTCCTTTGTCCATTTCTTAATTGGATTTTTTTTTAGCGTTGAGTTTTTCAAGTTGCTAATATTCCAGATATTAATCCTTTATCAGACATGTAGTTTGCAAATATTTTTTTCCCATTCTGTTGAATGTCTCTTAACTCTATTGATCATTTCCTTTGCTGTGCAGAAGCTTTCAAAGTGATATAATCCTTTTTTTTTTTTAGTTTTGCTTTTGTTGCCTATGTTTTGGGGGGCTTATTCAAGAAGTCCTTTATTGCAGTGTCTTGGAGTGTTTTCTTTTGGCAACTTCATAGTCTTAGGTATTAATTTTAAATCTTTGATCCATCTTGTTATTTTGTGTTTGTTATTATCATTTCCTGCAAAAAATTTGGGTTCTAAAGGCTTCACAGTTTTTCCTTAAAAACCATTGCCGTTTTAGTATCTAAATTATTGTCATCTTCAAATATTTTTAAGGAAATAAGCTAGATTTTTAAAAAAATTATTTGAGAAGCAAGGACACACAAACATACACATACCCACACACTTGGAGACAAACAGAAAGAGAACCATCTGCTAGTTCAACTTCCTTATCAGGGCTGGGTCAGGCTGAAGCCAGAACTGGGGATTCAGTTCAGGTCTCCCATGTAGATGACAAGGGCATACTTACTTGAGCCATCACCTGCTGTCCCCTGGGGTACTTGTTATCAGGAAGCTGGAATAGGAAAAAGACCCAGGACTTGAACTCAGGCACTCTAATATAGGGTATGTATATTCCAAGTATTATCTTTTTTTTTTTTTAAGATTTTATTTATTTGAGAGGTAGAGCAATAGACAGAGAGAAAGATCCTCCATTCACTGGTTCATCCCCAAATGGCCACAATGGCCAGATTTGGGCCAAGAGCCAAGAGCTTCCTCCAGGTCTCCCATACAGTTAGCAGAGCCCAAGCACTTGGGCCATCTTCCACTGCTTTCCCAGGCCATAGGCAGAGAGCTGGATGGGAAGAAAAGCAGCCATAGGCAGAAGCTTGGCCTATTATGCCACAATGACAGCCCCCACCAAGTACTACCTTAACTGCTGTGCCAAGTGCCCACCTGACTGGATTGTATTATAGAAGGAAAAATTGGAGTAGTAACATATTTGCTCTATCATTAAACAAATCTGGTTTGTTCAGTGTTTTAGTGCTTTTGTCTTTTGTAAGGATTAATTTAGAGTAAAGATAGCAGTAATTAATATCACTTTCTGTCATTGTATATTGTGGGTTTTTTTTTTTAAGATTTATTTATTTATTTGAAAGAGTTACACACAAAGAGAAGGAGAGACAGAGAGAGAGGTCTTCCATCCGCTGGTTCACTCTCCAATTGGCTGCAATGGCTAGAGCTGAGCTTATCCGAAGCCAGGAGCCAGAAGCTTCTTCCAGGTCTACCATATGCATTAAGGGGCCCAAGGACTTGGGCCATCTTCTGCTTTCCAAGGCCATAGCAGAGAGCTGGATCAGAAGTGGAACAGCCGGGACTGGAACTGGTGCCCATATGGGATGCCGGCACTGCAGGCAGCAGCTTTATCCGCTAAGCCACAGTACAGGTCCCGTATATTGTTTCCCATGGGATTATATCTCACTGATAGAGCAGATTTCTCTTCTGTGCATTTCTTTGATCTCATTTTATAAGCAGAAATGCATTTCATTGACTAAAGTCTGCATGACTAATTAAGGATAGGAATCCAATACATCAGTATTTTATAGAGTAGCCAGAGTTTAGTAGAACTAGTAACAATTTAAAAAGGATAATACTCTCACAAGTCTACTGGTTTTATAGATATCAGAATGTTTCATGTCTGGTTATATATTTAATACCTGCTTAATAGTATCTGCCATTGTGAATTCAGTCTGTGTTTTGCAGAGTGATTCCTGACAGTATTGGTGTCAGTTATCATTTTATCATTTCATTGCCAATGACACTTTTCTTTAGACCATTATCCTTTTTGTAGAAATTTAAAGTTACAATTTTAAAATTATCAAAATAAATTCTGAATATGAATACTTCCTCAAACTTTTGGTTAGTAAAATAGTTGTACTGGTTGAGTGAAATTAGTGTACGTGTTTGGTTTTAGGGGAACTGCTAGTAATACAGCATTATAGTCTATTATTTGTTTTATTTATGTATCAGAAGAATTCACTTCTGTAGAGAATAGAAACTTTATGCCAGTTATATTATAAGTTTTTTTTTTTAAGGAAATAGTATAATATGACTTTCGGAATTTCAGTAGATAGAAGAAAAATGTTTTGATTCAGTATTAGTAGTCCTGAAAAGCGAGTTTATTCTTGAATTTGTGACTTTGTTTGATATAAGATATTTTCACAATGATCCTAATTTTTAAGTTAGTTGTGAGAATCAGATCTTATACTCCACACATTACAGGAGGACCTGATAACATAGTACTCTTAAATATTGAAAAATACATGGTCAAGCTCTGGCAGATAGGAAAATTGATTTATGTCTAAGTGGAAAATGCAAGATAAGAAATTAGTAGCCTAATTTCAGGTTGTAGACCTGGTTATCTATACACAAGCTTTTCGCTAAGAGAAATGTTGAAAATGTTAACAAATGATGTACTTCATGTCTGTGACAGAGGTTACTGTTATTCTAATGATATTGCAGTATTTGCTTGTCTCAGATTTTCAGTATTAGCAATGAGAGAAATCTAAGCTAAAGTCTTAGGGGTATAATTTTTCTGAGGAAATGTGTGGAGTTACAGGCTTATTAGCTTAAAGAGGATAGATAAATTTCACTTCTGTTCTGATCAACATGTGTGTACATCAATGATCTAAGAAGTCAGATTGAATACCTTCATTTCCAGAAAATTTATATATAGTATATTAGGGTTCTTCAGAGTGGCAAAACCAGTAGGATATGTGTGTAGATACATGAGAAGGAATTTATTAGGGATTTGGCACAACCTGATTATGGCAGCTGAGAAACCCCAGGATAGGTTGTCTGTAGGCTAGAAATCTAGGGTTGATGCTAGTGTGGCTCAACAATCCAAGTTTAATGGCTTCAGATCCAGAGAAGCTGATGATGTAACTCACAGTTCACTGTTAAATGCCTGGGAACCCAGAGAGGGGGGCACATGTTTAAGTCCTGGAGTCCAAAGGCCAGCAAACCTGGAGTTCTGCTGCTCAAAGCAGGAGACAAGTATTTTCCAGCTCTCTGAGTTTAGAGTCTCATGACTACAGCTCTCCCAGGCTGGTGTTGTACTTTGGTAGCTCTATAGCTAGGAGGTCTCTGTGGTGGTCCTACTCTTAAGGCTTCATTAGGGCCAGCGCCGCGGCTCACTAGGCTAATCCTCCGCCTTGCGGCGCTGGCACACCGGGTTCTAGTCCTGGTCAGGGCGCCGGATTCTGTCCCGGTTGCCCCTCTTCCAGGCCAGTTCTCTGCTGTGGCCAGGAGTGCAGTGGAGGATGGCCCAAGTGCTTGGGCCCTGCACTCCATGGGAGACCAGGATAAGTACCTGGCTCCTGCCATCGGATCAGTGCGGTGCACCGGCCGCAGCGCACCGGCCGCGGCGGCCATTGGAGGGTGAACCAATGGCAAAGGAAGACCTTTCTCTCCGTCTCTCTCTCTCACTGTCCACTCTGCCTGTCAAAAAAAAAAAAAAAAAAAAAAAAAGCTTCATTAGGCATTATCATTGTCCCGGGGGACTTCTGTGGCAGCCCTGCCTCTTGAGTCAGCCTCTGCCTGAATCTTAGGTTTTCCTTTGAAGTGGTGGAAGCCACCATGACCCCGTGGTTGTTGCATGCTGTGTTCCTGCAGAGTCATCATGACATGGATGCCAAGGCCTTCTGCTTGCTCCTTCTAGAGCAGATGCTGTAGCTACCCCTGGACCCCTTTGAATGGCTGGAACTGCCTCAGGGTGCTACACCAGAAAGCAGGGAGACCCAGAACATCCTGACCCTTCCCTGAAACCACTGTGCCCTAGGCCTCTGTGCCTGAATGGGAAAGGCAATCTCACAGATTTCTGAGATGTCCTCTGGGCCTTTTCCTCTCTGTCCTGATGCAAAGCACTTGTCTTCTTTTTATTCATGCTGATCTCTTTAGAAAGTGGTTGCTTGGAGGAACTCTTGCTTATTCTGGAAGCTGTCCAAATTGTAAAGGTATTTTTATGGAGGCTTCATTGTGTAGGTGTGATCAGTTATTAATTCAATCTCTAGTAACCTCTTTCTGGAAGATGCAGAGAGGGGCTGAACATTCCCAGCTTCTAATCATGGCTTGGTCCTTTTGGTAACCAGCCCACATATTAAGTTATCCAGGAGCCCACCAGAAGTCTCATTGGAACAAAAAAAGACGGGCCTACCACTCAGGAAATTCCAGGGGATTTAGCAATTCCATGTAAAATGCTCCTGTCACTCAAGAAATCATAAGAGTTTTGTCTGGAGCCAGGAGCAGAACCGAAATAGATGGTTTTCATATGAGAATACTTCAAAAAGTTCATAGAAAAGTGGAATTAAAAGATGTTTCTGGGGCCAGGGCTGTGGCACAGTAGGTTAGTCCTCCTCTTGCAGTGCCAGCATCCAATAAGGGTACCAGTTCTAGTCCCAGCTACTCCTCTTCTGATCCAGCTCTCTGCTATGGCCTGGGAAAGCAGTAGAAGATGGCCCAAGCACTTGGGCCTCTGTACCCATGTGGGAGACCCAGAAGAAGGTCCTGGCTCCTGGCTCCTGGCTCCTGGCTCCTGGCTTCAGATTGACCCAGCTCCACCCATTGTGGGCATCTGGGGAGTGAACCGGTGGATGGAAGACCTCTCTCTCTGTCTTTCCCTCTGTATGTAATTCTAACTTTCAAATAGATAAGTAAAATCTTTTAAAAAAAGTTTTTGAAGTCCACCCATAGTTTTTTCATAATATACAAACTTTCTGCAGACCCCTCATATACATGGATTTCAAAGCTTTTGCCCCCAGATAAATGTATCTTTTAATTCTATTTTCCATGAAAATTTTGAAGTGCCCTCAGGTTATGTCACATACACTCAGGTAAATTGAACAGAAGAGCAGACCCAGAAGTGTGGGGAGCAACTCGGACTAGACTAAATTACTGGAATTAAGACTTATTCTGTGCATCTGCTCTCCCACAATATGGTGCTGGGAGAGGAGTAAACAGCTTCTACACAGCTGCCTCTCACCAACTTGACAAGCTGCAGGAGCTGCTCCTGATTGGAGGAGAGCAGCGTGCTCGGTGTGTGGGTAGCAGAGTTGGGATTGGTGGAAGAGGACTATAAAGGAGGAGAGAGACAACATGCACCAGGAACACCTGAGGAACATCTGAGCAGCCCCCGAGAGAGCCGGCCGGCGGTGTGCCGCTCCTCCGCGGAAGTGGGGAAAGTGGCAGGGGGAACCGCCCCTCCACGGAGGTGGAGGGACGGCAGCCAACCCGGGAAGGACCAGCAGCAAACCCGGGAAGGGCCGAGCAGACAAAAGAACAGCGCAGGGTCTAGTGTCGTTCCTCCGTGAAGAGGGGGAGCGACACAGAAGTATCCCTGAAAATTAATTACAACCACCTGACTTGACAAAGGTACAAAAGCAATTTAATGGAGAAAAACAATCTTAAAAAATGGAGCTAAAGCATTGAATATACATTGACAGATTACTATTAATACAAGCTTATAACTTACAAAAACAAGTTGAAGGATCATAGATTGAAGTTTAAAACCTCAAACTGTGATACTTTAGAAGATAACAGAACATCTTTGGAAACTAAAGCTTGATGAAAAGTTTGAGACATGACACAGAAAGCATGATCTGTAAAAAAATTGTTAAAAATTCAAATTCATTAAAATTAAGACTTTTGCTCCATTGCATACCCTTTGATGATAATGAAAAGACTGGGATGCAGTATTGATAAACCACATATGTGACAAAAGACTTGTGTCTGTAGAATTATAAAGAACTATCAAATCCCAGCCTTAAGGAAACAGTAATAGAAACAGCAAAAACAATCTATTTATGAAATGAGCAAAATACATGAAGATAGTTCACCAAAAAAGATGCAGGAATGGTAAATGAACACATGAAAATATGTTCAGTATTACTAATGTTCACTAAGGTTTACCATTAGGGAACTTTAAGACTCATTAAGACTCCAGTGAGTTATCACTCTGTATCTGTTTTGACAGCCATGACAAAAAGAAGTGTATATTTCAAAAAAGCTAGATGAAAGGATTTTGAATATTTTCACCATGAAAAAGGATAAGTGTTTGAAGATAGATGTGCTTACTTTGATTTGATCATTATATAATATATAGTTCATATATCCAAAAATTACATAGAACCTCATAATGAATGATTTTTATGTGTCTATTAACAATTTTTTTAATTAAAAATGATGATAATACCAAATGTTGGCAAGATTATTGAGGTAATGAATTCATTGCTGTTAGGAATGTACAAGTAGAATCACATTGGAAAACTATTTTGTAATTTTTTAAAATACTATATAATTAACTATATGATTTTCATTTGTACTCCTGGCATTTCTCCTAGAGGGAGAATTAGGCTTGTTTCTGTACAAAGATTCATTCATGTTTTTATTTTCAATGACCAACATATAGACGCAACCAAAATATCCTACCATAGTTTGAATGGTTAAGTGAACTGAAGTACATCTATAGTATGGCATGCCATTCAGCAGTAAAAAGTAATGACCTGGAGATGGGCGTTTAGCTTAGCAGTTCACATTCCTGCATCCTGTATAGGACTGTCTGGATTCAGTTCCCAGTTCCAGCTCCCAATTCCAGGTTCCTGCTAATACAGATTCTTACCACCTGTATAGGAAACCTGGACTGCTCCCAGCAGACATTAGGGGGTGAATCGACAGAAGGGAGCGGTAATGCACATGTGACCTTCTCTCTCTCTCTTTCTCTCTCTCTCTCTCTCTCTCTCTTTCTCTTTCTCTTTCTCTCTGCCTTTGGATTAGGAAAAGATCTAGAGAACTTCAGATACTATAGATATACTCGATAATTTGGATGAATCTTAAGGGCATTATGCTGAGTGAAAAAGCTGATCTCAAAAAGGTACATCGTATTCTATTCCAGTTACATAGTACTCTCAGAATTACAGAGGTCATCAGCAAATCAGTAGTTGCCAAGGAATTGTGGAATATCCCATAATGGTCCCCTTCTCAGTTTTTCTCCTTCTGATCCAGATTCTTGCTAATGCACAGCCTAGTAGGCAAGAGATGATAAAGCACGTGGGTCCCTACCACCAATGTAGGAGACCCAGTTTGAGTTCTGGGCTCCTGACTGGCTTGATCCAGCCTCAGCTGTTGTAGGCATTTGAGGAGTGAACCAGTGGACAGACAATCTCTCCCTCTCTGCCTTTCAAAAATAAAATGAAAATTAAAGGGATGTATGTTTAGCTTACAAGTTAAGACACATATTAGAGTGCCTAGGTCAAGTCCCTACTCCACTTCTAGTTGTACCTTCATGCTGATGCATACTATGAGAGGTAGTAGGAGATGGCTCAAGTAATTTGATTCCTGGGTCTTGGCTTCAGATTGACCCACCCTAGCTATTGCAGGCATTTTAGGAGTGAAGCCTCAGATGAGAGCTCTCTCTGTCTCTGTTTCTCAAGTAAATAAAGTTGAAAAATTTACATTTAAAAAAACATAGAAATTAATGGTAAAACCCAAAAGAGAAAAAAATAGAAATAATACAATTAGTTCACTGAAGAAGAAACAAACACCAGAAGCCGCGAGAGTGCCTCTAATCTTAGTCATGATTATTTAGACAAATTAAAATCATAGTAAATAAGGATTTTGATGACCCAGTTGTCTAAATTATAAATATCTGTAAGTATTAGCAACTGTGTAGGTATTTTCACACTTTAATAATGAGTTAAAATTTGTTACAAGTATTTTTCGGAATTTATCTTGTAGTAGGAAGATACGGGGTTAGGTAAATATACCATGTTGCAGAGATATGGAAAAGAATGCACTAGATTTACCTGGAAATATTCTGCTAAGTGAGAAAAGCAAGGTATGTGGACAAACATAATATTTTATTTTAAAAAATTATTGCATGTGTATATTTGTAACTAGGTCTGAATAATACAGGAAAATTTATTTATGTTAATGGGATAAGGAAAAGTTTTATTCAAATAGGGATAGTTGATTTTAATATTTTTACTTTTGAAGAATTTTCACATAAATACAAAAACTTAATTATCATATTTTCTTGGAAGATTTCCTGTTGTGGGGTATTATGAAACTACCCAATAATAGGGAAATCCATCATTTTTCCTACTAATATATATTTTTTTATTTTTTTTAACTTTTATTTAATGAATATAAATTTCCAAAGTACGATTTATGGATTACAATGGCTTCCCCCCCATACCGTCCCTTCCACCCACAACCCTCCCACCTCCCACTCCCTCTCCCCTTCCATTCACATCAAGACCTACTAATATATTTTTTTAAAGATTTTTTTTTATTATTTATTTGGGAGGTAAAGTTACAGATGGAAAGAGGGAGAGAGAGAAATATCTCCATCTGCTGGTTTATTCCCCAAATGGCTGCAATGGCTAGAGCTGGGCTGATCAGAAGCCAGTAGCTTCTTCAGGGTTCTACGCGGGTGCAGGGTCCCAAGCACTTGGGCCATCTTCTGTTGCTTTCCTAGGCGATAGCAGAGAGCTGGATCAGAAGAGGAATAGCCAGGACTAGAACCAGCACCCATATGGGGTACTGCGCCAAAGTGCCAGCCACTCCCTACTAATATTTAAGATGAAGAAAGCAGAGTAAGTAATTATAGTATATAATACTTTGAATTTTCTGTCATAAACTAATTCGGAGGACTGAATTTTTTTTTTAATTTATTTTTTTATTTTTTATTTTTTTTGACAGGCAGAGTGGACAGTGAGAGAGAGAGACGGAGAGAAAGGTCTTCCTTTGCCGTTGGTTCACCCTCCAATGGCCGCCGCGGCAGGCGCGCTGTGGCCGGTGCACCGCGCAGATCCGATGGCAGGAGCCAGGAGCCAGGTGCTTTTCCTGGTCTCCCATGGGGTGCAGGGCCCAAGCACTTGGGCCATCCTCCACTGCACTCCCTGGCCACAGGACTGAATATTTTTAATTAAATTACAAGTATTTGTCAGCTTGGAGTCCCCTCCCCCTTGTCTCCCATGTTAACCACTGGTTCTTTTAATAAAAATCTTTTTCCCTGACTTTCTCTTTCAAAGGTGAACATATATGTATTCATATTTGGGCTGTTTTTGTGACACTTGAACACTGTTGCATTCCTTGCTTTCTGTAGGGTAGGTAGGAAGGGTTGTCTGCAGTTGAGTAAGGTAGATAGAGTGGTGAGACTAGGTTGGGAGAAGTAAAGCCAAAGTAATGAACTGCTTATGTGATGACTCATGAAAGAGTTTAGGCTTGAGTAGCTGCTGGCACAAAGCAGGAGAAAAAAATTAGAGGAGTGTGTATAACTGCAAAAGTATATGCCTTACAAGTTAGGTACATTCCTAAGAGTGCATACTAATATAATTTAACTTGGGTGACTCACGCTATGCAGTAGGAGTAATAATTCTCATAATCTGCTGTAATAAGTGATGCTTGCAAGTAACATGTAAGTGCATAGGTATGAAAGGCTGACCGAGACTACTGTGCATGTTCAGACTTCTGTGTCTCCAGTATCATCTGCATTTGCTATAGACTAGAAAACCACTCGATTGAATTTGCTAGAATAGTGTATAAGTTGGTAGTATCTAATAACTCAGTGAAGGTCAAAAGATTCTCTATTAGGAAAATCAAGTCAATTTTTATTTTAAAAAAGATTTATTTATTTGAAAGAATAGAGAGACATAGAGCCAAAGAGGGAGAAAGGTCTTCCACCCACTGGTTCTGAGCCAATCCGAAGCCAGGAGCCTCTTCCAGGTCTCCTATGCTGGTGCAGGGTCCCAAGGATTTGAGCCATCTTCCACTGCGTTCCCAGGCCATAGCAGAGAGCTGGATTGGAAGTGGCACAGCCAGGTCTCGAACTCGTGCCCATAAGGAATTCAGGTGTTGCTGGCTGGGGCTTTAATATGCTGCGCCACAGTGCTGGCCGTGCAAGTGCCTTTTAATAATGACTGGTGATACCTAACTCTACATCTTTTTTGTTTGCTTGTTTGACCTATATTTTAGGACTTTGGTTTTTTGTCACACTGTTGAGTGGTTGAACAATGTTGGAAAATTCCCAGGATTAAATATTGAACAAATTTTCAGATCCTGCTCTGAGTTCTAGCTTCACTCACTAAAATACATAAGAAATATAGTTTATTCTATCCTTCTCTAGGTAAGTGTGCTTGGTTTATATGAAAGTATATTCTTACATCCATGATATTTTTTTTCTAAAAATCATCAGTCTTGGGTGAAATAGGAGATCAATTACTAATCATATTTAAAAGTGTGAGAGAGTTTCAGCCCTGTTTTGTAAGAAAGCTTAAAGCTTTCTTCCCCTCCATCTTACCATGTGGGAGGATGGTTCCCCTCACCCCCTTGTGTGAACAGCAATAAGGCTTTATTTATTTATTTATTTATTTATTTATTTATTTTTTGACAGGCAGAGTGGACAGTGAGAGACAGAGAGAAAGGTCTTCCTTTGCCGTTGGTTCACCCTCCAGTGGCCACAGTGGCCGGCGCGCTGCAGCCGGTGCACCGCGCTGATCCGATGGCAGGAGCCAGGTACTTGTCCTGGTCTCCCATGGGGTGCAGGGCCCAAGTACTTGGGCCATCCTCCACTGCACTCCCTGGCCACAGCAGAGAGCTGGACTCGAAGAGGGGCAACCAGAACAGAATCTGGTGCCCCGACCGGGACTAGAAGTCGGTGTGCCGGCGCCGCAAGGCGGAGGATTAGCCTAGTGAGCCGCGGCGCTGGCCAACAATAAGGCTTTATATATGAATGTCCCTGGGAGAAATGAGAAGCATTCCCAAATTCAAATGAAATCTTTTCTTAGAATTGGGCTGAGAGGATACTCCATGAGAAAGAAAGGGGTGGATAGGTAGGTATTGGGTAATTTCAAAGATGGAATTAGGCAGAGTCTGAATGAAGAAACAAACCAGTCTTACCAGAAAGATTTTTACCTCTCTCTTCATGCATTATTTTCATTTCTAAGTGCCCATCCCATATCACTGGGTGATACTGCAATATTGCATAACATCACTAATCAGTAGAGAAATGTAAAATGAAACCAAGATGAGTTTACCACCTCAAATGTGTTTCAATGGCTGTTATCAAAAAACCCAGAAAGTAACAAATGTTTGTAGGATATGGAAAAATCGTGACCTGTCTGCTTTATTGATGGAAATGTAAAATGGTAAAATGACTATGAAAAATAGCTCAGAGGGTCTTCAAAAAATTAAATGTAGAATTACCATAAAATCTAATAATTTTACTTCTGGGTGTATTTCTAAAAGATTTTAAAGCAGAATCTCAGACAGGTATTTATACATCCCTGTCATTGCAGCATTATTCAAAAATAGTCTAGAAGTGGAATCAACTGCAATGTGTAACAGTGGCTGACTAGAAAGGAGAATGTATTGTATTCTTACAGTGGAATATTATCTAGCCTTAAAAAATGGACATTCTTCTGCATGCTACAGCATGGATAAACCTTGAAAATGTTATGCTGAGTGAAATAAGGCAGTCACTAAAAGATTCTGAATGAGTCTACATATAATATAGATCTAAAGTCATTAAACTCTTAGAAAGTCAGATGTGATTGCTAAGGGCTGGAGGGAGGGGAAATGGAAAGTTGTTCATTGGGCATAGAGTTTAAGTTTTGCAAGATGAAAAATTCTAGAAATCTGTTGCACAGCAGTGTAGATACTACTGAATTGTAAACTTGAAAGTGGTTAAGATGGTAGGTGTTTAACGTGTTGGGTAAGTCACCATTTTAGAGTGCCTGATTCAAGTCCCACTCTGCTTCCAATCCAGCCTCCTGCTAATGTGCACCCTAGGAGGCAGCAGGTGATGATGGCTCAGGTACTTGTGTCCCTGCCATCCATGTGGGAGACCCAGGCTCCTGTCTTTGCTTGGTCCAGCCCCAGTAGTTTCAGGCATTTGGGGATTGAACCAGGAGATGAAAGATCTTTCTTTGTGTATGTCTCTGTATTTCAAATAAAATGAAAATGAATAAATAAAATATTTGAAAATGAGTAGGATGGTGAATTTTATGTTAGGTGTTTTTACCACAGTTTATAAAATTTTACAACATCGATACTGAGGCTATGATACTGAGATTTATGTAGTTTGGGATAGAGACTTGATACTGAAAAATTTATAAACCCTTCCAGATGATTATACAGTTCAGGGTTGAGAGCCATGAAAATAAACCCTAGAATACTAGGAACTGTGAGGCAAGGATCTAGGCAGGTGATTTTATGATCCTATAGATGATTTCAGTCTAGCAGATTAAGTAATCTTTGTTTTTTGTGTTTTTTTTTTTTTAATTTTCAAAATAATTTATTGGGAAGAAAGGCAGTGCAAGCAATGTTTTTTTACTCAGGAGGGCTAACCGATTTCTTGGTGCTGTCAAAATATATCTAGCTGCCCTTGTTGAAAAGGTGAGTTTGCTTTAACCCATTAAACACTGTGTCCTAAGCAAAATGGTAATATTGTTTTTAAAGAATGCATTTATTATTGTTTATTTAATATTTTTAAAGAACACTTTTTCACGAAAATAATCCTCTGTAGTAACAATACTAATGTCATTGAATTTTTTTTTTTTGCTTTCAAACTTTTATTTAATGAATATAAATTTCCAAAGTACAGCTTATGGATTACAATGGCTTTCCCCCCATAACGTCCCTCCCACCTGCAACCCTCCCTTTTCCCACTCCCTCTCCCCTTCCATTCACATCAAGATTCATTTTCAATTCTCTTTATATACAGAAGATCAGTTTAGCATACATTAAATAAAGATTTCAACAGTTTGCTCCCACACAGAAACATAAAGTGAAAAATACTGTTTGAGTACTAGTTATAGCATTAAATCTCAGTGTACAGCACACTAAGGACAAAGATCCTACATGAGGAGTAAGTGCACAGTGACTCCTGTTGTTGACTTAACAAATTGGCACTCTTGTTTATGGCCTCAGTAATCACCCTAGGCTCTTGTCATGAGCTGCCAAGGCTATGGAAGCCCCCTGAGTTCACTGACTCTGATCATATTTAGACAAGGCCATGGTCAAAGTGGAAGTTCTCTCCTCCCTTCAGAGAAAGGTACCTCCTTCTTTGATGACCCATTCTTTGATTCATAGGCGATTAACACAAATTTACTAAACATTTATGAATTTAATCATTGGATTTGAAATCAGAGAACCCTTTCAATTAAAAAACTGAAGAAATTTCTGAAAATAAACTTACAGGGTAAATTATTTTCACCAGTGTCTGCAAGATAACAGCAATCACTTGGTTTAGGATTTTGCAACCTAATTTTAATTGCAGGTGTGTTTGTGCAGTTAAGTGACTTAAACTTTTGGATTATTTGAAAGAGTTAAGTGCACATCAGCTAGTATTGTTCTTGTTGCTTATGCCTCTGTTGTTTTTATCTGTACATATATCCATATTCTTAATGGATCTTTTTAACTGAAATTTTTCTCTAGTTTTTTTTTTTTTTTACTTTTTTTTTTTTGTACAAGAGGATCATAAATGGTCAATATATTCAATGCAAAAGTTAAATAGAGAGTCGTCAGATAATTTTTGTTATATAAGATTTTAGAAAATATGGTGCCAGGTCTGTGTTGTGGCACAGTGGGTTAAGCTACAATTTAGGCTACTTGTGAGGCCAGCATCCCATTTCCCAGCTGTTTTTTAAAAGGCTTATTTATTTGAAAGATTGAAGACTTGGGGGGGGGGGCGTTGAAGGAGGAGAGAGAGAGAGAGAGACATCTTCCATCTGCTGGTTCACTTCCCAAATGGCCACAATGGCTGGGCCTGGGCCTGGTCCAGGCTGAAATCAAGAGCCCCGAACTCATTCAGTTCTCCCATATAGCAGCAGGGGCCCAAGTACGTGGGCCATCCTCTGCTTCTTTCTCAGGCATATTATCAGGGAGCTAGAACTGAAGCAGAGCAACCAGGACTCAAACCAGCACTCTGATATGTAATGCCATCCTTGCAAATGGCAGCTTAACCAACTGAACCACAACACTGAACCCCTGGAGTGCTAATCTGAGTTCCAGCTATTCCAGTTCCCATCCAGCTTTCTGCTAATATGCCTGGGAAGGCAAAGGGACTGTGGCCCTAGTGCTTAGGCCCCTACCACCTTCTTGGGAGACCAGGTTGGAGTTCTTGGCTCCTGGCTTCATCCTGGCCCAGCCTTAAGCTGTTGCAGGAATTTGGAGACTGAACCAGCAGATCAAAGTTCTGTCTCTCCTCCCCTGTCTGTCTTGGTCTGCTTTTCAAATAAGTAAATACCTTTTTTGAAAAAAAGAGACAGTATGGTGCCAATTGGAGGTATAGACAAAAGTGGCAAATTTATTCAGTAAAATATATTAATAACATAATTGCATTTAAGTCATCTGAGACTAGGATTTTTACCCTAAGTATTCGAGCATATAAAACTATTCCTTTAAAACATTGTTCAGCCCTAAGCATTGCAAAATATCAACTGGCAGGATATGAACTTGGAAGAGCAAGCTGTTCTTTTTTTAGTAGGTTTTTTTTCCTGCAGATGTAACTTTAACAGAGGAAGGTGTGTGTGTGTGTGTGTGTGTGTGTATGTATGTATTTTACTCTAGCAGGCAATCAGCAATAGAGGTAAAGACAGTAATTATTTGTTAGATAACTCTGGTATATTTGGATATAGAGTATACAGCTGTTTAAAATGCCTTTTTTTAGTATTTCTTTAAAATTGTTTTGAAACACCTTTAGGGAAATTGATAGTAACATTTCTTATGTATTTTACCTGATTATCACATGGCATGCCCAGGATGTGGATGTATGGTACAACCAAATATTTATTACAGAATTTTAAAAAAACTTTGTAAATACTTATTTTCAGATTGCAATTTCAGTTTTGATAGTAAACCAGAATTAAATTTATTTAAGCTAATTAAATAATATTTAATTTTTTGATAAAGTTTAATATCTTGGGAGTAGGATTTTGGCCCAGAATTACCTACATATGTGTGTATGCTTCTAACTCTTGTCCTGCTTGACACTTGACTCTTTGCATTTTTGCTTTGTTGTGTTTTAGTCCCTGTCGTAATCTGGAATGCAAAAAGAACTTCCAGGAAGGACATAAGCATTGCTTTAAAAATGTACAAATAGGAATAGAGTCATCAGTCAGTGACTAAGGATAACTGAACTCAGCTTGCTAATGTTTAATTGTCCAATGTCTTGTCTTTTAATGAAACCAGTGTTTGGCATTCAGTATCTGGGATTGTGGGTGAGGTAAAGGAAAGGTGAATTCTAATAATGAATCAAGGCAGGAACTGAAGGAGGCTTTGTTTGTTTCTTTAACTTGTTTTGTAATGAGATCAGATGTTTTAGTGAATGACCAAGTTGAAGTGACATGAGGAATTGCACGTTGCTTGTGAGATGCAGAATGACATTGTAGAAACTGCCAAAATTCTTTTCATTTATCATGAATTCCAGAAAGAGAACTTTTGACCAGAAGTATCACATTCCTCTTTTTTTTTCTTTAACTAAACACTATTCATTCTTTAGGGAATACAGCATTCCAGCTTTACTTGAAATCCCAGATGGAATCCTATTGTGTGCTTATAATCAGGGGGAAAAAATGTGTAAATAGTACTCAAGAGAGACTCTTAAGGCTGCTTTACAAATTGAAATACATCTTTGTGTCTCTTAGCGAATCTATAACTGATCTTTCTCCTCTCTTTCATAATAAGCACACCTAATTTTATATTAGTATTTCAATGTTAATAAACTTTCAGTCTGATCATGAAAGAGGACTGTCAGTGAGTTTAAAATGTAAGAAATAGAACTGTGTAATTGGCCTTGTGATTTTGATTTTTATATCAAGTTGAAAAGGAATATGGGACATGGAATTTGATACCTGTCTTTTTTTTTTTTTTTTTTTTTTTTTGTTCTTTTTTCTTGTGTCAATACTATGAAGGTAAAAAGATCACTAAACTTTGTTTTTCACTAGCTTGACTAGTTAACCATCTTGGATCTGGCCACTTCATTCAATTTCTTTGAGATTTAGTCTCCCATCTTTAAAGTACCTCTTCTTTCTAACAGAATTTCTGTCTTCTAATTGAGAAGATAAGGAGTGGGTCTTTTTTCCCATATCCTCAAGGCCTTTAATATATAGGTTAGGAAAAAGTAATAGCTTAGACACAAAGAAACAGATAAATGCCTTTGGTATAATGTCTCACTACAATAGGAGCTGAAAATGAAGTTAATTAAGGCAAGAATTTGGCCTGGAGGATGAAGGAATCAAGGCTGAGTTGTAGGAAAGATGGGAATTTTCTTAAAGAGATTGAGCT
Organism: Oryctolagus cuniculus; assembly: GCF_051225735.1. NCBI lineage: Eukaryota > Metazoa > Chordata > Mammalia > Lagomorpha > Leporidae > Oryctolagus > Oryctolagus cuniculus. The sequence goes on from NC_142867.1 coordinate 56,056,694, forward strand.
AACTGAAGTAGTGAGCTCAGTGGGTGAAAACTGGGGAGAAAATAGGAATTACAGTCACACAGATTAATAAAGCCTGTAGTTGGTGGGCCTTATAAATTGTGTGGAAGTTTGTATTTGAATGAGGAAGTAATTAAATGCCATTGTAGGTTGAACATGAAAGTAACATGTCGGGCCAGCGCCGCTGCTCACTAGGCTAATCCTCTGCCTGCAGCGCCAGCACCCCGGGTTCTAGTTCCGGTTGGGGCGCCGGATTCTGTCTCGGTTACTCCTCTTCCAGTCCAGCTCTCTGCTGTGGCCCAGGAAGGCAGTGGAGGATGGCCCAGGTCCTTGGGCCCTGCACCCGCATAGGAGACCAGGAGAAGCTCCTGGCTCCTGGCTTCGGATCAGCGCAGGGCGCCGGCTGTAGCAGCTACTTGAGGGGTGAACCAACGGAAAAAGGAAGACCTTTCTCTGTATCTCTGTCTAACTGTCTAACTATGCCTGTCAAAAAAATAAAAATAAAAATAAAGAAAGTAACATGTCAAAGCAATGTTTCAGAAGATTTTTTTTTTTTTTTTTTTTGCTAAAGTGTTGAGAATGTCGTGAGTTTTTCTTGATGGATAAAACTATTGGCATTCTACGTTAGCAACCAGTTTGTAAAAGAGTTCACATTTCCCAACTGTATTTATTGCCTTACCTGGTATGTCACTATTAGCTTTATATGTATACTCCTACTTTCTCTTTCAGAGCAGTGTCAAAGTATAATCTTTTTTAAAAAAGTTAACAAGCAGCTAAGGATTAAGTGAATTAGAAATAAGTCACAGTTGGTACTACAAGCACAACTACTTCAACCATTGTGCAAAGATTACAGATAGTTTTGGGGCCAGAGCTGTGGCATAGCAGGTAAAGCTGCCACCTGTAATGCTGGCATCCCATATGGATGCCGATTCAGTCCTGGCTGCTCCACTTCCAATCCAGCTCTCTGCTATATGGGATGCTGGCATGTACGGGATGCTGGCCTGGGAAAGCAGTAGAAGATGGCCCAAGTCCTTGGGCATCCGCACCCACATGGGAAACCCTGAAGAAGCTCCTGGCTCTTGGTTTTGGATTGGCGTAGCTCCAGCCGGCCATTGCAGCCAACTGGGGAGTGAATCAGTGGATGGAAGACACCTTTCTCTGATTCTGTCTGTCTGTCTGTCTCTCTCTCTGCCTCTCCTTCTTTGTGTAACTCTTTCAAATAAATAAATAAATCTTGAGAAAAAAAGATAACAGTTTATATGCACAACTCTGCTTATAGGAACGTTGTAACTTTTCTGTGTGGTTCCTAGAAAGTTTCTTTCTGCCTGACTTAAAAACTTTAGGGACTGACACTTTGGCATAGTGGGCTAACCCTCCACCTGTGGTACCAGCATCCCATATGGGTACTGGTTTGAGTCCCAGCTGCTCCACTTCTGATCCAGCTCTGCTGTGGCCTAGGGAAGAAGTGCCTGGATCCTGGCTTCAGATCGGCTTAGCTCCGGCCATTGCAGCCATTTGGGGAGTGAACCAACAGAAGGAAGACCTCTTTGTCTCTCCCTCTCACCATCTGTAACTCTACCTCTGAAATAAAATAAATAAAAAATATAAAAACAAAACAAAAAGACATGTCAGATGAAGTAAGATGGTTTATAGTTTTATATTTAGTGTTTTATTCATGGAAAATAAGAGATTTTTTAAAAAAATCTCAGATTTTAAAAATTCACTATTTAATGCAGGGCTGGGCCATGCCAAAACCAGAAGGCAGAAACTCTATCTGGAGGTGCGGTGCTGTGGTGCAGTGGGGTAAGCCTAGCCTGCAGCACCAGCATCCTGTGTGGGTGCCATTTCAAGTCCCAGCTCCTCTACTTCTGATCCAGCTCCCTGAAAATGCTCCTGGGAAAGCAGCAGATCCTCAAGTCCTTAGGCCCTGTACCCACAAATGAAACCCAGAAGAAGCTGCTTTGTCCTGGCCTAGCCCCAGTCATTGCAGCCATTTAGGAGTGAACATTCTCTCTCTCTTTGTCTCTCTCTCTCTCTCTGACTCTCTCTAACTATGATTGCAAATAAATAAATCTTTAAAAAAAAACTTAACTCCATTCAGGTCTCCCACATGAGTGGCTGGGACTCAAGTATTTGAGCCATCATTTGCTGCCTCCCATGTGCTTTATCAAGAAGTTGGATTGGAAACAGAACAGCCAGTAGTCTAGATATGAGATTCAGGCTTCCTAAGTGGTGGCTTAACCCACTGTGCCACCATGCACCCCTCATGATGAATATTCTTTTTTTCAAAGTTTGTATTTGTTTATTTGGGATGTAGAGTTGCAGAGAGAGAGGAAGAGACAGAGAGAAAGGTTTTCCATCTGCTGGTTCACTCCTCCAATGACTGCAATGGCCAGAGCTGAGCTGATCAAAAGCCAGGAGCCAGGCGCTTATTCCAGGTCTCCCATGTGGGTGCTTTAGCACTTCGGTCGTCTTCTGCTTTCCCAGGTCATACCATAGAGCTGGATCAGAAAAGGAGCAGCCAGGACTAGAACCAGAGCCCATATGACACGCTGGCACCACAGGCAGAGGCTTAGCTCACTACATCGCAGCACAGGCCCCATGATGAATATCCCTGAAAGTGTCTTCTCTATTTGTGTACGTATTTTTGTAAGACAAAATTCTTTAATGTATTATAGGTTGAACAATGTATGTATTTACAACTTTGATAAACATTTCCAAGTTATATTCTCCAAAACCTGGGATAAATTTAAAATGATATATGGGAATGTCCCTTTTATTATACACTTGATCATGATAGGTCCAGTGCTGTCCCTTTTGGTGCGCGCGTGCGCTCTCTCTCTCTGTCTCTCTCTCTTTCTCTTTCCACCTTCTCTAAGTCTGATTTTCAAAATAAATAAATCTTCTTTTTTAAATGTTACCTAGCACTTATTTGAATTGTTAAATGTCTTTCCCTGTTCCTATGAGTCTAATTGTCATTGTTAGTTTCTTCTTTCTTTTTTCCTCTTAATTGCCTTTTTATTTTTATTTATTTTTAAAGATTTATTGTATTTAATTGAAAGGCAGAATTACAGAGAGAAAGAGGGAGAGACAGAAAGAGAGGTCTTCCGTATACTGGTTTACTCTTCAAATGGCTGCAACAACCAGGGCTGGGCCAGGTCAAAGCCAGAAGCCAGGAGTTTCACCCGGATCTCCTATGTGGGTGCAGGAGCCCAAGGACTTGGCCCATCCTCCACTGCTTTCCCAGGCACATTAGCAGGGAGCTGGATCAGAAGCGGAGCAGCCGGGGCTTGAGCAGGTGCCCATATGGGATGCCAGGGCTGCAAGCTTCAGCTTAACCTGCTATGCCACAATGCTGGCCCCTTTTCTGAATCCTATGTTCCAGGGATTAACTCTTTGTCAAAGATATTCCTTCTCATTTTGTCAATTTTAATATAATTAAAATTTGCTAATTCTGAGAGTCTACCATTTATTTTTATTTATTTATTTGACAGAGTTAAGCAGTGAGAGAGAGACAGAGAGAAAGGTCTTCTTTCCGTTGGTTCACCCCCCAAATGGCCACTATGCCCGGCACTGTGCTGATCCGAAGCCAGGAGCCAGGTGCTTGCTCCTGGTCTCCCATGCGGTACAGGGCCCAAGCACTTGGGCCATCCTCCACTGCCCTCCTGGGCCACAGCAGAGAGCTGGACTGAAAGAGGAGCAACTGGGACTAGAACCCAGCGCCCATGTGGGATGCCAGCACCACATCTGGAGGATTAACCAAGTGAGCCATGGCGCTGGCCCCTAAAAAAATACCATTTTTTTCTTTTTTTTGTGTTTTTTTTTTCTTTTATTTATACATTGTTCCGGGGGTGTGTTTTGCAACTGGCAGAAATCCAGGACCCCAGAGCAGTTCAGAGGTCCCCAAAGGGAGAGCAAAGTCACTGGGGGACGCTGGATCACCAGTGTAAGGTTTTCCCAGCCAACGCACCAGTGTTATGTATTTGTTAGGCCGTCACAAAATACACCAAACACTGGAGTAAGGAAAGGGTTTATTGGGGAAAACCAGCAGGCTGGAGGGAAAGGTCAGAGAAGGAAAAAGAGAGAGAGAGAAGGAGAGTATAAGAGAGAGAAAGAGACAGAGAGGAGAGGAGCTAGCAAGGAGACAAGAGAGAGAGCGGAGGAGAGGAGCCAAGAGAAAGGACTACCATTTAAAAACATGTTATTGTTAGACAGTCTCTGTCAGATGTAACAGTGCTTTGTTACTTTTTTTTTTTAAGGATTTATTTATACAAAAGTCACAGTTACAGAGGGAGGTAAGGGAGAGAGGGAAACACACCCACCCACCCACCCACCCACACACACACACAGAGAGAGAGAGAGAGAGAGAGAGAGAGAGAAATCTTCATCCATTGGTTTACTCCACAAATGGCCAAGGAGTGAGCCAGGCTGAAGCAAGAGCCAGGAACTGTTTCTGGGTCTCCCATGTGTGTGGCAGGGGCCCGAGCACTTGTGTCATCCTCCACTGTTTTCCCAGATTCATTGGCAGGGAGGTGGATCAGAAGTGGAGCAACTGGTACTAGAGCTGGCTCCCATTTGGGATGCTTGTGCTACAGGTGGCAACTTTACCAGCTAGGGTGCAATGACAACCCCGCTTTGTTACTTTTAAAAGTAATAAAGGAAAAGAATAGAGGAAAAGATTTTTCTGGGGTGATGCTTAGCCTAGTAGTTAAGCTACTGATGAAAATACCCATGTCAGAATGTTTTAGAATATCTGGATTTAATACTCAGTTCCAGGTCTTGACTCTAGCTTCCTGCTTATAGGACCCTGGAAGCAACAGCATTGGCTCAGGTAAACATATTCCTGCCATGCCAGTAGGAGACCTGAATGAGTTCCCTTCTCCTAACTTCTGCCTAGAATTGCCCTGTGCCCGGGCATTTGAGGAATGAACTCAAGGATAGACATCTGTCATCTTGCTTCCACCTGCCTCCCAAAATTCTGTTCTACATCCTAAGCACTCAGATATAATACAGTCTTTTCATGTTTTTTCTTCATCTTTTCAACATTGTAAGTTTTTTTTTAAATAAGGAATATTCTCACATCTTTTATGTACAGTATTATTTTAAATGGTATGTCATGAGGCTGGCGCTGTGTTGTAGTAGATTAAGCCTCGGCCTGCAGTGCTGGCATCCCATATCGGTGCCAGTTCAAGCTCTGACTGCTCCTAGGGACCCAAGTGCTTGGATTCCTGCACCCAAATGGGAGACATAAAAGAACCTCCTGGCTTCAGATCAGCCCTGCTGTGGCCACTGTGGCCATTTGGGGAGTGAACCAGCGGATTTAAGATATCTCTCTCTCTGTCTCTCTCTCTCTCTCTTTCTGTCATTCCCTCCCTCCATCTGTAACTCTGCCTCTTAAATAAGTAAACAAATAAATAAATATTTAGAGAAATAAAGTTAAATAGTATGTAAAATTTAAATGATTTTGCTTTCCCTAATATTATCTCTTCTATTTCTTTTGCTTGTGTGCTTTGTTTTTTAAATATCTCAGATTTCATTTTTTCCAAGATGTTTTTGCTAAATGATTTATTAAAGATTGTAGTTATCCCTATGTGATAGTAAGTGCCAGGTTTTAATAAAGTCAGATGTGTTTTATAAATCAGGCATTCACTCTTACCATGTATGAAATGTGACACTTCAGTTTGTAGCTAGTCTCATACTTGGTTTGTCATCTTGTAGTAACTCAGAATGACTTTTATGTCATCCAATTGAAATTTGAAATTCAAATAAGACTTATTACTGGTTTCCTCTTAAACAGGAGAGTTTGCTCTTGATAGAAGCTTTTAATAATGCAAACATCTTTATCATAGCACTTAAGTTAAATTTTTTTCCTTATGTGTATTTAAAATCCAATAGTAGCAAATCTTCCCAGAGATAAATTCTTAGCAAAGCTTAAGAGTCTGTGACACAGCACCCAGATTGCACATTACATTATTATGTGCAGGTATAAAATGATTCATTTCTAATTCTTTATTGGATAACACATTTCTGTGAGTTGAGTGATTATATAGCTTTACTGAAGTCTAAAACATACGTTCTTGCTTGTTACTTCATGCTATTTCTGAAGCATATTGGAAATTATCCTAATTCTTTAAACTAAAAAGTACCTATTTGGAAAATAGTTTCTACCTTGAAAAGCTTCTTCTTTTAGTTTAGAACTTAAAGTTTTTAGGGGCCAGAGCCATGGCGCAGTAGGTTAATCCTTCACCTGTGGCGCCAGCATCCCATATGGGCGCCAGTTCTCATCCCAGCTGCTCCTCTTCCAATCTGGCTCTGCTGTGGCCTGGGAAAGCAGTAGAAGATGGCCCAAATCTTTGGGCCCCTCCACCCACATGGGAGACCGGCTTCTGGCTCCTGGCTTCAGATCGGTGTAGCTCCAGCTGTTGTGGCCATTTGGGAAGTGAACCAATGGAAGGAAGACCTTTCTCTCTGTCTCTCCCTCTCACTGTCTGTAACTCTACCTCTCAAATAAATAAATAAAATCTTAAAAAAAAAAAACTTAAGTTTTTAGAATTACTATGTAGTGTTCTGTGAAATTATCTAAAATCACATTTTTAAATTTAAAATATTCATTTTATGCCAGTATATAATAATTTTAAAATTCTTATTAAACCTTTGAAAATGAGCTATAATAAATATAGTCAGGTTAATACACTTTTGTGTGTATGTAACTCCTATAATTTGCATTGATGCATGATAGGCTACTATGTCTTAGTTTATTAAGCAGTTACCATATAAAGCAAGTATATATTAAAGATACATCTATTTACAACTAATGTATTATCATAATTAAATAGCATATGTGTACATTCTTTCCTTGCATAAAATTAGAAATTTCTGCAAGATCACCCATTTTTTAAAATATGCCTTTCTTTAATGTATAAATAGAAACTGTTATGTATTTGGAGGATTTCTGGTAGAGAACAAAGGAAATATTTGTTCTAAAAGAACCAATTTTGTTTACTTTTAGTTGTGTTTTTAACATGATGATAGTTGCTCTTTGTGATAACAAATTTTAAAATTTTGAAGTTAGCTCATTGGTTTTATAAAACAGTGTCGGCGCCATGGCTCACTAGGCTAATCCTCCGCCTTGCGGCGCTGGCACACCGGGTTCTAGTCCCGGTCGGGGCGCCGGATTCTGTCCCGGTTGCCCCTCTTCCAGGCCAGCTCTCTGCTGTGGCCAGGGAGTGCAGTGGAGGATGGCCCAAGTACTTAGGCCCTGCACCCCATGGGCGACCAGGAGAAGTACCTGGCTCCTGCCATCGGATTAGTGCGGCGCGCTGGCCACAGTGCGCCGGCCACGGCGGCCATTGGAGGGTGAACCAACGGCAAAGGAAGACCTTTCTCTCTGTCTCTCTCTCTCACTGTCCACTCTGCCTGTCAAAAAATAAAAAATAAAATAAAATAAGAATAAAACAATGTAAGACTGTTAGACCATGTAGTTTGATCTAGGTGTATTAGTTAATTTTTCTGTGTTCATTAATTTGTTATTGTAGATCCATTTTTCTTTGTATATAGAAATTTATCTTAGATGATGAAGTCATGACATTTTAGTACAAACTGGAGGCATACTTTTTTCTTTTAAATTTCTACATATCATGGATAAATATGAAAAAAAATGATCCAAAGCAATTTATGTTTTCATTATTATGGCTATTGAACACTGAACTTTACTAATTGTAATTATACTTTGATCATGCAGCAATTGTACATGTAGTTTGATTAATTTAGTGATACTTCAATAAATAGCTCCTTAAGAGTAGTGGGAAGTCTCACAATTTGTAGGATTTCCTTTTTGCTATTTCTATGTAGTGTATTTTTAAGTGACCTCAAATAAAGGCAGTGAATAATTGTTTTATTTTTCCTCATACATATAAAGTACATCTGGAACAATAAATTCACATCTGGTTCATGGATTTCCTCCATGGGGATGATCCAAATACAGTGTCAAGATTAGAGTTTGTACTCATGGGTTTGCAGAATCTTGTGTGGAATTTGAAATATTTTGTTTGGAAGTAGTTGGGGAAACAACTGATTCAGATGTTTGTGTTAAATTCTAATTTTAGATATATTTCTCCCCCATTAAAATAAAAGTGTTTTCTGCTTCATAATATAATCAAGGTACATGTAAATGCTGTTTGTATTTAACAGGATGTTTTAGGTAAACTTTTTTTTAAAGATTTTATTTATTTATTTGAAAGTCAGAGTTACACAGAGAGGAGAGGCAGAGGAAGGCGGGGGGGGGGGGGGGGCTTCCATCCAATGGTTCACTCCCCAGTTGGCCAGAATGGCTGGAGCTGTGCCGATCCGAAGCGAGGAACTTCATCCGGGTCTCCAACGTGGGTGCAGGGGCCCAAGGACTTGGGCCATCTTAAACTGCTTTCCCAGGCCATAGCAGAGAGCTGGATTGGATGTGGAGCAGCCAGGTCTCGAACTGGCACTTAGGTAACCATTTTCAAACATTGTATTTATGAGAGAGAGAAACATATCAGGTCATAATCATTGGTAACCATATCTATTATAAGAAATGTACTTCTTGTTCATGATGTTGTATAGTCTGTGTTAATACTATCATACTTTGTTGACTCCATTTAGAAGCTTTATAGTAATCATTCTTTAATAGTTCTGTTCTGAATGTCTGCCCAAAGAGATGTATTCATTTGGATTCTCAGAATATATTGGTATATGCACTGAATGGCTACCCCAGCCTCACAATGACTAACAATCGTAGTTGTGTCTGAATGGAGTCCCTAGAGCAACATAAAGTAGAAGCATTTATGGGTTTAATCCAAGAAGCATGTGAACTAAAAATAATATTGTCAAACTTTTATGAATTATTTTTCTTATTGCATTGAGACTGCCAAGTCAGGCTGATAATCAAATGAATTAAACTTAATCCATTAAATCTCCCTTATTAAAAAGATAGTTGATCTTTCTTAAGAATTGTGTTTTGTTCCTTTAATGTCTCATATTTTCTATATAATAATGATATAAATTTTATTCATAGATAAATCTACAACTGTATGTCTTTCCATGTTTTTTAACTTTGAGCTTTATCTGGAATCCAAAAATGCATCCTGCATATGTGTCTAATTTAGTGTTTTCTAAACAACATGACAGAAATTTTTGTGTTTCAGCAAATTTTTCAGAACATTACTGAACTGTAGGTATTATGAGTCTTGAAAAGGGTCCAGGCTTTAAAGTTTCCTGCTTCTTTCCTCATCTTATTCCTCCTTTTAGTCTTTTAATTTTTTAATCTTTCTTCCTTCTTTAGTCACTGCCAGGTAAAATTTCCTGTAATGAGAGTTCAAGTAGAAACACTAATTTCAATTTATTTAATTATATGTATGCTAGTGTTAACAAAGAAATTTTGATTTGATGTGTGGTATGTTCATTCCCCTTAAAGCTTTTACAACCTTCTTTAATGATCTGTGCCCTCTCCACATTGTTTTGACACTTAAAACCAAACTGCCCAGGTTTCAATAAATACCACTTCATTGTTAACACAGGGAACTCTGGGAATTAATGCTTCATTGATTTACTCCAGCAATGTTCATTGAAGGTTTATGTAGAAAGTAATGTACAAGGAACTAACTTTAACTGTCTGATTCACCTTTCTTCCATTTGGGAGTAGTGAGACTTGTTCTTTCTTAATTTCTCATTCATTAAATTTATAGTTCTGATCTCTGTTTGTTCTCAATTCCACATTTGTTTGCTTCTCAGATAAATAAATCTTAAAAAGAAAAGAGTTAGAGAGAGGGAGAGACAGAGAGGTCTTCCATCCACTGGTTCTCTCCCCAAATGGTTGCCAGAGTTGGGCCAATCCGAAGCCAGGAGCCAGAAGCCAGGAACTTCTTTCAGTTCTCCCACGTGGATGGAGGGACCCAAGCACTTAGGTGATCTTCCACTGCTCTCCTGGGCCGTTAGCAGAGAGCTGGATTGGAAGTGGAGCCAAACCGGTGCCTGTATGGGATGCTGGGGTGCAGGCGAGTGCTTAACCTACACTACAGCACCAGCCCTGATCCACGTATTTATTTTAAAAAAATCTATTCCTTCTTTCTGGTGTTACATCATTTACTTAAGTCAGTACTATTTCGTGCTTTTAGTTTTGAGACTCAAATATGGGAAATGATGGTATTCTTACAGAGAAGTGGATACTTTGATAGCTTTTAATATATATTCATGTCGGCTGGCGCCGCGGCTCAATAGGCTAATCCTCCGCCTGCGGCGCCGGCACACCGACTTCTAGTCCCGGTCGGGGCGCCGGATTCTGACCTGGTTGCCCCTCTTCCAGGCCAGCTCTCTGCTGTGGCCAGGGAGGGCAGTGGAGGATGGCCCAAGTACTTGGGCCCTGCACCCCATGGGAGACCAGGAGAAGCACCTGGCTCCTGCCATTGGATCAGCATGGTGCGCCGGCCGCAGCATGCCAGCCGTGGTGGCCATTGGAGGGTGAACCAACGGCAAAGGAAGACCTTTCTCTCTCTCTCTCTCTCTCACACACACACACTGTCCACTCTGCCTGTCAAAAAAAAAAAATATTTATATATTCATGTCTGTGAAATCACTACCACCATCAAGAGAATAGACATAACCATCTTTTCAAAAGTTTTTTTCATGCCACTTTGGAATCCTTTCTTCCAATCTTTCCTTGTTCACAGACCACCACTTAACTTGCTTTCTGTTCCTGGGGATTTATTGTTCATTGAATAGTGCTCCCCTCCAAGGTGCATTTATTTGTAAGCTGTGAAAGTGACCTTATTTGGGGAAAAAAAAAAAAGGTCTTCATAGGTGTAATTGAAGAACCTCGAACCTCAAGATGAGATCATCTTAGATTAGGGTGAGTTCTAAATGCAATGACAAGTGTGCTTAGAAGTGGGGGTGAACCAACGGAAAAGGAAGACCTTTGTCTCTCTCACTGTCCACTCTGTCCCCCCCCCCCAAAAAAAAAAAGAAGTGGAGAGAAGTAAGGAAAAGGTAATGTGATAGAGATCAGAGTATTGCATCCATAAGGCAAGGAATGTCAAGTTTATTCCTGGCAATCATATCTAAGCAAGAAGCAAGCAGTAGAACCTCCTTCAGAACTTCCAAATTGAGCCAACCATGTTAACACCTCAATTTTGGATTTCTGGCTTTCAGAACTATGGCAGAAAAAATTTGTATTGTTTTAATCTGTCACGTTTGTGGTAATTTGTCACAGTATACCTGTGAAATTATTGCAGAATCAACTTGCACTATCCAGAAGACTATATTTAATAGTCATATAGTATGTATTTATATTTTAATTATTTGCAGTATACCTTGGTTATTGTGTATATTCCTTTTTATTGCTGAGTGGTATCTTATAGAGTGTGTGTGTATACCAGAGCTTATTTATTCATTCAGCTGTTGTCCGTTTGGTTGTTTCTGTTTATGTCTGTCATAAATAAAACTACTATGGATGTCTGTATGTTTGTATGTTCACATGATTTCATTTTTGTAGGTAAATTTCTAGAAGTTTAATGACTGGGCATGATGTGGGCAATTATTGTATTCTTAATCCAGGCTCTGTCTCCCACAGAGATAGAAATACCAAGCAGAGACTGGTATTGTTTGTAGATAGAGAATAAACATACATTCATGCAAAAGTGTGGCACATCCTGCACAGAGAAAGGCACATCATCTTTGGGCCAATGAGTTGTCCATAAACTAGGGAGAAAAGGGAAACAAAAAAAACAATACCATTGATTGCAAATGTCTGTCCAAGAATAGGAAGTTGGGAGAGTGGAAACTTTTCGTTCAGGTTCCAGAAAGTTGAAATCTAAAAAGATAGACATAATATCTTCAAATGAGGTCCCTGGCAGAAACATAAAATAGGTGTGGCATTTCTTAGTAGGGTCCATGATGGAGACAGCACTCTCCTGGCTTCTACTCCTTTTATCTCGTTTGCTCACAGGTCCCAGATGTAAAAAATGCATTATGAGTGAGCTGACATTTTTGATTGACAAGTAAGGTGGTTATCTTGTGACTTCTGGCTTTGCAGACCCAACTAGTTGGCTGCTTATTTATCTGACATCAGACATATCCAATTATGTATATGTGTATAATGTATATATTTTACTTTTTAAATAAACTGCCCAAATATTTTTCCAACACTCTGTACCATTTTGCATCCCCTTAGTAGTTGGTAAGAGTCACATTGCTTCTATATCCTGGTCAATTTTTGGTGGGATCATTGTTTTTAATGTTAGCCATTAGATAGAGACAATGTGTCATTATGGTTTTACTTTTCATATCACTAATGAATTCTAATGAGTATTTTTTTCATGAGTTCATTTTCTATTTGTATATCTTATTTGGTAACTTGCCTGTTCAAGTCTTTGGCTCATTTTTTAAATTGGGTGTATTTCTTATTTTAAATTTAGAGATTTTTAAAAAATATCTGAATACAAGTCCTTCACCATTTATATTTTCTGCAATTTTCATCCTGTGGCTTGTCTTTGTATTCCTTTATCCATATATTTCAAAGAGCTAAATATTTAAATTTTGATGAAGTCTTATTTTATCAATTTTTATGTTAATTTTATTTTTTATCTGTTGTATCTGAGGGATCATTGCCTAATCCATGTAAGGAAGGTTTATTTTATGTTTATTTTATTTCAACAGGTTTGATATATTTTATATATATATATATATGACATATATATTATGACACATATTTAAAGATGCTTGACATATATTTACACTTCTGGAGCTCCCACAGTGAATAAAATGAACATGTTTATCACCTCCAGTAATTTCCTGTTGCTACTTCTCCTTTGGTTTGAATGTGTCCGACACAAACCACACGTTGGAAACTTAATCCTAAGTGTAACAATGATATTTTTCTTTTTTTATAGAAAACTTTTATTTAATAAATATAAATTTTGAAAGTACAACTTTTGGATTATAGCGGTTCTTCCCCCCATAACCACCCTCCCACCTGCAAAGCATCCCATCTCCTACTCCTTCCATTCAATTCTTTTTTTTTTTTTTTTTTTTTTTTGGACAGGCAGAGTGGACAGTGAGAGAGAGAGAGACAGAGAGAAAGGACTTCCTTTGCCATTGGTTCACCCTCCAATGGCCTCCACGGCCGGCACACTGTGGCCAGCACACCGCGCCAATCCGAAGCCAGGAGCCAGGTGCTTCTCCTGGTCTCCCATGGGGTGCAGGGCCCAAGTACTTGGGCCATCCTCCACTGCACTCCCGGGCCACAGCAGAGAGCTGGCCTGGAAGAGGGGCAACCGGGACAGAATCCGGCACCTCGACGGGAACTAGAACCCGGTGTGCCGGCCCTGCAGGTGGAGGATTAGCCTAGTGAGCCGTGGCACTGGCCTTCTCTTTCCTTTTTCTTTTTCTTTTTCTTTTTTTTTTTTTGTTAGTTGGACCAATTGTGTGTCAAACCCGGGAAGTTTTCTGCTAGTATCTCACTAAATAGGCTTTCTAATCCTTTCTTTCCATGCCTTCAGGAACTCCTAGAACCCAAATGTTGGGTTTTTTAATAGTATCCTGTAGATTCCCAACAGTATTTTTTAGATTTCTAATTTCCTGTTTTTGTCTTTGGTTTGACTGTATACTTTCCTGTGCTCTGTCTTCAAAGTCCGATATTCTCTCTTCTGCCTCACTGATTCTGTTTTTAAGGCTCTCACTTGCATTTTTTATTTATTCTATTGAATTCTTCATTTCATTTTGATTCCACTTAAGTTTTCAATTTCATGAGAGGAATTTTCTTTCATGTCCTGCATGGATTTCAATAGATCATATGTTTGCTTTTGATTACTTCTAAGTAATCTTATCATCAAATTTTTGAATCTATTTCTTGGTAAGTGCAAAAATGTCAAGAGGCCGGGCCTTTGGGGGATAATTGGGCCATGGATGCTGTGTACTCATTATCAGAGAAATAGTTTTTTTATAAAAGATCAGATTCAGCCCCCTTTCCTCTCTCTTGACCTTCCTGACTTCTGCTATCTAATGATATAGCATGAAGGCCTTCACAAGATACGGGTCTTTGGATCTTGAATTTCATGTTCTCTAGAACTATTAAAAATAAATCTCTGTTCTTTATAAATTTCCCATTCTCAACTATTCTGTTATAGAAGCACAGAATGGACTAAGGCATCATCTTCCTCTCTTTGCCAGGCATTTTCTTTTATACTTTCTCTCACTATGGATTAGACTACATTTATAGAATTTTATACAAATTAGAATCATATGCTATATTCTCATTTCTCTAGTTTATTTCACACAACTATTTTGGGATTAGCCATGTTACATCATCTTATTACTAATGATATTACTATTGTTTTCATTAGCTGCATAGTATTACATTATTGGATATATTGCAATTTATCTATTTTCCTGGTGGTAGCTATTTTGGCTGATTACAGTTTTTGGCTTTTCAAGGAAAATAATAGAAAACTTATTTTTGATATATCAGATGGAAGATCTATACAAAGACTTTAAAACAACTATCTTAAAGATGCTCAAAAAACTAAGGAAAGATACAGAGTAAGTTGTGAAAATGTAAATGTAATTAAAGATCTAACAAAAAAAGCTGTAGGGAAATTCTGAAGTTGAAAAACTTCAGACAGATTCAGTGTCTTACCTGAGGAGGGAAAGAATCAGAAGAATTTGAAGACAGGAAAATGGAAGTTATTAAGTCTCAGGGTTACAAGGGAAAAAAAGTGGAAGAAAAGTAAACCGAGCCTCAGGGATGTGTGGTACAGTATCACTTAGACCAAAGCACACACTGTGGGAATTTCAGAAGGAAAAAACTTCAAGAAACAGTAGCTGAAAACTTATTTAAGCTTGTTTCAAGATGTGGATATAATGTAGAATGCTCAGTGAACTCCATGTAAGCTGAACTTAAAAGGTCCCTACAGAGACACATTATAGTCAAACTTTGAAAGACAAAGACATCCTTGAAAGAATGAGCCAAGTGGCTCTCACAGAGATCTTCATTAAGGTGTTTGGGTTTTTTTGGTTTTTTTTTTTTTTTTTTTGGTTTGGTTTGGTTTTTGTTTTTAAGGATTTATTTGAAGGGCAGAGAGAGAGGGAGGAAGGGAGGGAGAGAGAGAGAGAGAGAGCGAGTTTCAGTCTGCTGGTTCACTTCCCAAATGGCAGCAATGGCTGTGTTTGGGCCAGGCTGAAGCCAGGAGCTCAGAACTCCATCCAGATTTTCCACGTGAGTGGCAGGGGCCCAGATGCTTGGGCCATCTTCTACTGCTTTCCCAGGTGCAGTAGAAGGGAGCTGGATTAGAAGTAGAACAGATGGGACTCATACCAGTGGTGATTTTGGATGCCAGCATCACAGGCAGTAGCTAACCCACTGCACCACAATGCTGGCCCCAAGATCCTCACTGATATTGTCAATACATTTATCCTCACAAACTTTCAAGGCCAGGAGGCAGTGGATTGATACATTGATTATGCTAATAGAAAAGCAAAAACAAAATAACACTTGTCGGCCCAGAATCTCATATCTGGCAGAATAGTTTTTCAGTAGTGAGAGAGAGATCAAGGTGTTTCCAGATAAACAAAAATTGAGAGAGAGAGTTTCCACTACACCTTCCTTGGAAGAAATGCTTAAGGTGAATGAAAGGACAGATTGAAACTAACTTTTAACATTTCTTTTTTTTCTTTTGAAGTTGTACTTTATTTGTTTGAAATGTAGAATGACAGAGTTACAGAGAGAGAATGAGAGACACAGAGAGAGATCTTCCATCTGATGGTGCACTCTCCAAATGACCACCATGACGAGCTGGGCCAGGTTGAAGTCTGGAGCCTGGCAGTTCTTTCAGGTCTCCCATGTGGGTGCAGGGATCCAAACACTTGGGCCATCTTGTGCTGTTTTCCCAGGTGCAGTAGCAGAGAGCCGGACAGGGACTCAAACTGGTGCACAGATGAAATGCCAGTGCCCCAGGTGGCAGATTAATCCACTACACCAGGACACTGGCTCCATCACTTTGGCATTTCATGTAAGGCAGATCTAGAGGTGATCAATTCTTTAGCTATTGTTTTTTGTGGAAAGTCTGTCTCCTTTTCATTTCTGAAGGAAACTTTTGCTGATTATTCTTGGTTGGCATGTTTTTCTTCGACCTCTTTGAATTGTCATCTACTCTCTTGACTTGTAACATTTTTGGTGAGAAACTTGCTTATAGCCTCATTAGAATTCCTTTCTAATGAATCACTTTTCTTTTGCTGCTTAAAATAGTTTGTATTTGACTTTTGTTAATATGATTATCCTGTGTTTTCATTTCTTCCTCCTCCTCCTCCTCCTCCTCCCACTCCTCCTCTCCCACCTCCTCCTCCTCCTCCTACTCCCACATGGGTATAGGGACCCAAGGACTTGGGCCATCGTCTGCTGCTCTTCTAAGCATGTTAGCGGGGAGCTGGAACAGAAGTGGAGCATGGGGAACTCCAAAAGGTATATGGAATGCTGGCATCACAAGTGGTGGCTTAACCCATTTACGACCCCATAAATATATTGCAAGAAAGAAAAAAAGAAAAGGAAGTTACTGCCTTTATTCTTTAAAAACTGGCTTCAGAATAAATGATCTTCACCAATCAGTCTTGCCAGCAATTCTTGAGGACCATTGAAAACTTTTCTGTGGATATACCCATCCCATTTCTCTTCTCTTTTTTGAGGAGAGAGTTTTTAAGGTATGTATTCCTTCTCAATCCTGCAAAGAAAGCTCAAGTATTTAAAGCCTCCTTTCTGCTTTCCCTAGAGCTGTGTCTTAAAGTGCTTAAGCTATATTGCCTTATCCTAGTCCCACATAATTGAGTCACCTATCTGCAAATATGTGTGTGTGCCATCTTCATGACCACATGCAGGGCACTAAAGAAGTGCATAGGGTGCCAAGGGACACAGATGGACTAGATAGGTACACTTGAGATATTCTTCGGTAGGCTTCTTGGTGGAGTATGGGAGGCAATTAGTAGAAACCATGACCCTTTGTTGCATTCTGCACCCTGGTTTTCGGGAACCCTTATCGTTTTTTCTGCTCCTAGCTTCCCCCAGACTATCCATCTGTGCCTATGCCCTAAATGTTGTAGGTGAGCTGAGAACTAAGTGAGCCTCTTGGGGAGCACTGTCTACAGCTGTGGAGGCCAGTTACTGACTTTCTCTCCTAGGAGAATTCACAGGATGAGTAATGTCCCTCTTGGCACTTGGCTGTCTTATCGTAGGGGAGAGATCAAACAGGTAAAGTGAAACTGTTAATTTTAACCTTTTCAATGCTTCCTTTCAATGTTTTTTATAGTGGGTTTCAGGAACTATCTCCTGGATTCCTAAGTTCCCACAGAGGTCCTCTTGTGTGTGTGTGTGATTGCTAAAATTGTTTCAGAAGTGGATGATGAGTGAAAATTCCTATGCTTCTATCTTGGTGCCAGAAGTTCTGCTTTTTAGTTTCAGCTGGAATTTTCAATTGACAAATTACACAGATAATGTATTTCATTAAAATAAGAAGTAAATAGAACACTTCACTTTGTTAATGAGAGCAAGCAGCAAAAACAGCATTAAAAACTGGTAGTAAGTACCTAGGGTAGTTGCATACATTCTCCATGACCCAACAGAAATATTGCTCATTTGTATCACAGGTATCTATAAAAATAACTGTATGCTGCTTACAGTTGTTCAGATGCGTTTATATTTTATTTTGTGAAAACAGAGCCAGTAACACTAGTGACTTCATTCTATAACAAAATATCACAAGTTAACATTTACTGAGTACTCAGTGGTATTTTTTAGGTAACTTTTTGTACTTAAAGAATATACTGAAGAAGTTACTGTTTTTAAAGCATGAAATCCTGAATTTAGTAGAGAATAGAAATTACATATCCACTGTTGATTGGCTTTAAACACAAAACTAGAAACTTAGATAGCATATGTTAACTATTATGTCTATTTTGAGAACATATGTGAAAATCAAGTGAAATAGGTTCTTATTTACTTACTTACTTACTTGAAAGAGTTACAGAGAGAGGTAAAGCCAGAGAGAGAGAGACAGACAGACAGACAGACAGACACAGAGACCTTCCATCTGCTGGTTCACTCCCCGAATGACCACAAGGGCCAGAGTTGAGCTGATCCAAAGGCAGGAGCCTGGAGCTTCTTCCGGTTCTTTCGCATGGGTGCAGGGGCCCAAGGACTTGGGCCACCTTTTACTGCTTTCCCAGGCCATAGCAGAGAGCTGGATCGGAAGTGGAACAGCTGGGACTGGAACCGGCACCCGTATGAGATGCTAGCACTGCAGACGGCAGGCCCATTGAATTAAGTTATAAATGTAGCATAGGCAAAAATCTTGTATTACCAATATAATGAAATTTGATAAACTGTACAATACCGAGACAATATAAAATTAAATCTTTCCCTAAAGTGCTAGTCATTTCATTGTTGGAAAATGTGATTTATGTTTCAGTTGAGCATTTATTGAAGTGTTTGGAGTTCACATTGAAGGAAAATTACAAATATTAAATATATTTGAATCATATGTATTTTTAACTTTCCTAAAACACATGCCTGAGTTGAGGTCAACTATGAATAGTAGGTTTTTGTTTAGAATCTTAGCTTGATCTAGGGAATGATCAATCAGTCTCTCGATCTCTTTCTCCCTCTCTCCCCTCCCTCTCTCCTCTCTTCTCTCCCTTCTTCTCACATTGATCAAGCTTCTTTAGTTTAATTCTTGGATTTAAGCACGTATACCTGTACCACCTTCTTGTTTTCATCATTAATAGTTGTTCTTTTCCACTAAGTCACACCCTCCTTTCTTCCCAACATAGATATAAGCTGTGGCTTCTGTACAGGTTGCAAGTTGACTCAAAATTGCTATAATTTATTTTCAAGTTCTAGAACATTACAGATAACAAATCTTTGATAATAGTTACTATAATAGAATTTCATTATTACATGATAAGATACAGTAGAAAACAATTTAATGATATGTCTCTTTCTGATGATTGTATGGGATAATTAGATTCTATCTTAGGGTAGACCAAAGGTTTTTATTGGAAAAAACTTTTAAGATGTATTTGTTTATTTAAAAAGTCACATTTATGGAGAGAGGGGCAGAGAGAGAGAGAGAGAAAGAGAGAGAGATCAATCTTCCGTTAACTGGCTATCTCCCTAGATAACCACAAAGGCCAGGACTGGGCCACACCGAGCCAAAGCTGGGAGCCAGGAAATTCATCCAAGTCTTCCATTTGAGTGCAGGGGCCCAAGCACTTAGCCCATCTTATGCTGCTTTCCCTGGCACATTAGCAGGAAGCTGAATTGGAAGAGGAGTATCTGGTACTTGAACTGGGACTCATATGTGATGTAGGTGCAGTAGGTATTGGCTTAACCCGCTAAGCCACAGTGCTGACTCCTCATTTAAAATTTTGTTCTTCAATTAATCACAGCTATACATAAGTTGCAAAAAATGACATCTTAGGCCTTTTACTTACATAGATCTTACTTTTTAGAGTAAAAATTTTAAAATAAAATAGCAGTCTTTCTATTGGTTACACTCATTTTCTTGGCAAAATTAAAATCACTTAGTGTATACTATCTCTAAGAACAAAATCGGGAGGTGGGAGCAGACCAGCATTGTGGAATAACAGGTTAAGCTGTCAGTTGCAACATCACCATTGTGCTGATTCAAGTCCTGACTACTCTGCTTTTGATCGGCTTCCTGCTAATGTGCCTGGGAAAGCAGCAGAAGATACCCCAGATGCTTCTGAACAAATACATGTGGGAGACCAGGATGGAATTGCTGGTTCCTGGCTTTAACTTGGTCCATCCCCAGCTGTTGTGTCTGTTAGGGGGAGTGAACTAACAGATTCAATCAATCTCTCTCTCTCTCTCTCTTTCTCTCTCTCTCTGTCAATGCCTTTCAAAGGAATAAATCTTGAAAAAAGGTAAAATTGGGATATTGGTTATAATTTCAGTTGCCAAATGATGCCTCTTTCTAGACCCTTAATGTTTTCTTAGACTTAATTATTTTAACTTTTTTTAAGTAAAGTTACTAACTTGGCTTTTGGTTGATTTTTGTGATTAGAAAAGTTTATTTTCCTCTAAATATTTTCTTTGTACATTTTTTGACATTATTTTTCCTCTATAGTTGAGTTTAATTATCTTTGGTAATCTTGAAAAAATTTTTAATTGTATATGTCTTAAAAACTGGATTACAGTGATTGGTTATAGTACAAATCACTTGAGTTAAACGTTAAACTATTACTTAATACTACAGATTGGGCTAATACCCTTTGTATCTCTTCCAAATAACAAGAGCAAAACACAAAAATTCTCTAAGAGTCCTCCAAGAACTGAGATTTTATCAAAACCAACAATTTTTGGTTAGTTTCAGATACTTTGTACTCCACTTAATATATCTCCTTCTCCAGAAAACCGCAAAAGTATATACCAGGTCACCTAGAAAGTATATAATAACCATGAAATAGAAGCTGTAAGCATTTGTTGAATTCCTGCCATGTCCATCATGCCAGTACTTTTTGGATAAGAGAAAAGGATGAGATACAGTTTCTCTTCTATCCCCTCCTCCTCCAGTTATTTGCATTGCAAATATTAAATAGTAAGTAGTATATCATTTGTGTTTATTGTATACACTGGGCAGTAATCCCAAGCACTTAACTTATTGGGGACATTCATTTTATGACATCTGGTCCTTATGGAACACTTGCTTTATAGAATTATATTAAGCAATATGGATATTTTATGTTAGTGCATAGTTGGTGAGGTGAATAACCTTTACCTGCTTATAAAAATTAAATACAGATTATATATAGACTATAGACTAATAAATGATTTATAGAAGGTAGACTAACTAGGGAAGAGGAGGATAGTAAATAAGTAGAGAACTGATAGTTGTTGAAATTCAGGGACAAGTTGTTAGATTTGTTATCAAAGTGTCTTCTTTCTCTTGGCTCCTTTAAGATTTAATTTTTCTGCCACTCATTTTTATTTCTAGTGTATGTTCTTTTGTATTTACTTTTTAATATTTAATCTCTGTAGTCCTAAACTGTATTGTATCCTCTTAGAATAAGGATAGAATTATACTCTATTATACTTAATTAGTGGCATGGAGTCTTGTGTATACCTGGTACTTCATTGTAGCTAGTAGGTATATCCATTCCTAGAAGGTATGCTATGAGTTTCCAATAATTATCTCTTAAATATCATTTTCTTGTATTTTGGTGTATAAAAATTTGTTTCTGTAAACATAGGTTTTCTTATATAAGCTCCCTCTTCATAGCTTATGAAACTCCAAATTGAAGAAGCAAAAAAAGGAGTTTGATTTAACTTACTTGCTTAACACCTGGGACATACAAAGCAAGGAATTATCGTTTGATTGTTTAATTGTACTGGGTTCTGATTGTTTTATTTGTTCATTTTTAACCATACACTTGTATCTGTCAGGTAGACATGGGTCCTCTCTACCTGTGTCAGTATTTGAATGAGACCTGTCAACTCTTCTTTCATTAAATATTTATAATTGTGTTAAAATATACACAAGTCTGCCATTTTAACTATTCTATTTCTTACTTTAATTTCTTATTAACTATTTCTTATGTATTTTGTACACTGAATTTATGTGTATATTTGGGAACATCCTAAAATTCATTAACCATTAGGTTCATGTATGCTGCTGAATCAAATCTCGAATCATTTCAAAAATTGTTTGCATCACCTTCACTTTGCCTTTGAGATGCAGAGACATCATTTGTGCTGGTTTGTCTCGGCTGTGTCAGTCAGTCCTGACTACTCTTCCTTACACCCTGCTCATGCCTGGTGAGTCAGTTCTCAGCACAGGGACAGCAGGGCCAGATGAGGATCACGTGGCTGATAAGTAGTGGAGTAGTGGGATTGGCAATAAATCGGAGAATAAAATGTTCTATGAGATTGAAAAAAAAATAGTTCAGTGTCATTAAGGATATTCTTGTACAACTATCACCACTGTTAAGTTTTTGAACTTTTTCATCATTATTTAGAGAAACTCTGCATACATTAAAGAATAACTCCTTGTTCCCTTCACCCCCACACTGATAACCACTGTTCAGTGACTATTCTAGATATCTTACAAAAATGGAATCATTCAAAATTTGCCCTTTCATGTTATTTAAGCATAATTTCTGTAAGATTCGTCCTTGATGAGGTAGGTATTGTGACATAGTAGGTTACGCTGCCACTTAAGACGCCTGCTTCCTGTGTAAGAGTGCCTAACACTGCCAGTTCTGATCTAGCATTTCTGCTGCTGCATCCTGGGAGGCAAGAGACAATGGTTCAATTATTTGGACCCCTGACACCCATCTGGGAGTCCTGGATAGAGTTTCAGGCTCTTGACTTCAACCAGGCCCAGCCTGGCTTTGTGGGCATATGAGAAATGAAATAGCAGATAAAAAATTCATGTGAATTCTCTCTCTCACTCCCTGTCTCCTTCTCCCATCTTACTCTGCCTTTCAAGTAGATGAAAATAAAAAAAATTTTTCTTTATTTATATAAGGTGAACAAATTTCATGTGTTTCATATGTATAGATTTAACAGCATCTAGTTCCAACTCTACTCTCCTTCCTTTCTTATTTCTTTTAATTTTACAATGACATACTTTCAGTTTATTTTATGATCACAAGCGTAACCTTCCACTGCATAAAGAATTTAGCAAGTAGGAAAATCACTTTTCCTTGAGAATATAGAGAAGGGCTGTAAAAAAAAAACTCAAAATGTCAATTTCACTCATATGTTAAATTTTTATACTCTGAATATTAATTACCACAAATCAGGGAAAACATGGTATTTTTTTTTGGACTGGCTTCTTTCACTGAGAATTATGGTTTCCAGTTTGTTTTAAAAGATAGGATTTCATTCTTTTATATAGCTTAGTAGTATCCCATAGTGTATATATACCACATCTTCTTTATCCAGTCATCAGTTAATAGACATCTGAATTGATTCCATATCTTTGCTATTGTGAATGGAGCTGCAATAAAAATGGGGGTACAGGTAACTCTTTCATATGCTGATTTCATTTCATTTGGATAAATTCCCGGAATGGGATGGCTAGGTCAAATTGTAGGTATGTTTTCAGATTTCTGAAGACTCTCCATACTGTCTTCCATAATGGCTGTACTAGTTTACATTCCCACCAGCAATGTATTAGGGTACCTTTTCCCCTACACCCTCATTAGTGTTGTTTTTTTTTTTTTTAAATTTTTGTATGATGGTCATTCTCACTGAAGTAAAATGAAACCTCATTGTGGTTTTTGCTTGCATTTCCCTAATGATAATGATCCTGAGCAATTTTGTTGGCTCTTTGAACTTCATCCTTTGAAAAATGCCTGCTAATGTCCTTTGCCCATTGCACATTTCTTGACTAGAATGTTTATTTTGTCTTGGAGTTCTTTGAGCTTTTTATAAATTCTGGATATTAATCCTTTATTTATTGCATAGTTTGCAAATATTTTCTCTCATTCTGTGGGTTGTTTCTTCACTTTGTTGAGTGTTTCCTTTGCATTGTAGAAGTTTCTTAGCTTGATGTTATCCCATTTGTCTATTTTTGCTTTTATTGCCCATGCTTCTGGGGTCTTTTCCAAGAAATCTTTGCCTTTGCCAATGAATTGTAGAGTTTCCCCTATGTTTTCCTCTAGTAATTTGATGGTATCAGGTTGTAAATATAGATCCTTGATCTATTTTAAGTTGGTTTTTGTATAAAATGTACGTTAAAGATCTTGTTTCATACTTCTGTAGTCATAGATCCAACATTCCCAGCACCATTTGTTGTAGAGAATGTCCTTTCTCCAGGGGTTGATTATAGCTCCTTTGTAAAAGACGAGTTGGTTGTGGATGGATGGATTGATTTCTGGGGTTTCTGTTCTATTTCATAGGTCTATTTCTATGCCAGTATCAAGCTGCTTTGATTATAACTGCCCTGTAGTTTGTCTTGAAATCTGGTATTGTGATGCCTCTGGCTTTGTTTTTGTTGTTTAAAGTTGCTTTAGCTTTTTGAAGTCTCTTGTGTTTCCAGTGTGAAATTTAGCATCGTTTTCTCTAGATCTGAGAATAATCCTGTTGGTATTTTGATTGGGATCACATTGAATCTGTAATTTTGATGATATTCTTTCAGTCCACAAAAATGGACTGTTTTGATTTTTCCATGTTTTTGTGTCTTCTATTTATTTAAAGTTTTTAATTTTTATTGTAGAAATCTTTCACATCTTTGGTTAAATTCTTTTTTTTTTCTTAAAGATTTATTTTATTTATTTGAAAGATAGAGTTACAGAGAGAGGTAGAGACAGAGTGTTCCTCCATCCGCTGCTTAACTCCCCAAATGGCCGCAACAGCCAGAGCAGTGCCAATTTGAAGCCAGGAGCAAGGAGCTTCTTCCAGGTCTCCCACGTGGGTGCAGGGTCCCAAGGGCTTGGGCCATCTTCTACTGCTATCCCAGGACATAGTGGAGAGCTGGATCGGAAGAGAAGCAGTCAGTCTCAAATCAGCGCCCATATGGGATGCCGGCACCCATGTGGGATGTCAGCACTTCAGGCCGGTGCTTTACCCCACTGCACCCACAGTGCCAGCCCCATGGTTAAATTTATTCTAAGATATTTAAATGATTTTGTAGCTATTGTGAATAGAACTGATCTTAATTTTCTTTCTTAGCCATGGCATTATTTGTGTATACAAAGGCTATTGATTTTCGTGTCTTGATTTTATATCCTGCAACTTTACAAGACTCTCCCATGAGTTCCAATAACCAATTAGTAGAATCTTTGGTTTCCCTGTGTATAGATAGAATCATGTCATCTGCCAACTGGGATAATTTGACTTCCTCCTTACCTGTTTGTATCCCTTTGATTTGTTTTTCTTGCCTAATGGCTCTGGCTGAAACTTATAGAACTATACTGAATAGCAGTAGTGAAAATGAGCATCACTTGTCTGATTCTAGATCTTAGTGGAGATGCTTCCAACTGTTCCCCATTCAATATGATACTGGCTGTGAGTTTGTCAGAAATTGCCTTGTATTGAGGAATGTTCTTTCTATACCCAATTTGCTTAGAGTTTTCATCATGAAAGGGTGTTGTATTTTATCAAATGCTTTCTCTGCATCTATTGAGATCATAATGCATGTATAATTTATTCTCTTCCAAGACAATGTTTCTTTTCTTTTTATTTCCAAGACATTTTTCATATATTAATATTATGTCTTCCTTAATGCTTAATTGAATTTGCTCATGAAACTAAGAGTTATTTTTATTTGAGGTGTTTGAATTAGGCTATGATTATTAATAAATGAGTAAGATACAGTTTTGTTATTAAGGGATTTACCTTTGTAAATATTTTTTTTCCTGTAAATTTTTTTTAAGATTTATCTATTTACTTGAAAGTCAGAGTTACACAGAGAAGGAGAGGCAGAGAGAGAGAGAGAGGGAAGGAGGGATGGAGGGAGGGAGGGAGGGAGAGAGGGAGGGAGGGGTTGTCCATCCGCTGGCCCACTCCCCAACTGACCGCAACTGCCGGAGCTGTGCTGATTGGAAGCCAGGAGCCAGGAGCCTCCTCTGGGTCTCCCACATGGGTTCTGGGGCCCAACGACCCAGGCCGTCCTCCACTGCCTTCCCAGGCCACAGCAGAGAGTTGGATCAGAAGAGGAGCAGCCAGGACTCAAACTGGCACCCACATGGAATGCTGGCACTGCAGGCAGCAGCTTCAACCTCCATGCCACAGCGCCGGCTCCTCCTGTAAATTTTTTATAACTTAACTCCTTAAAAGGTTTATGAATAAAATTTCCACTTGATGAGAAAATAGACCATTTAGTTCATTAAAAAAACTATTACATTGGGGCTGACACTGTAGTGTAGTAGGTTAAGCATCTGACTGCAGCACCAGCATCCCATATGGGCACTGATCTGAGTCTCCGCTGCTCCTTTCCTGATGCAGCTCCCTGCTGGTGGCCTGGGAAAGCACTAGAAGATGGCTCAAGTGCTTGGGCACCTGCACCCACGGAGGAAACCAGGAAAGAGCTCCTGGTCCCTGGCTTCAGATCAGCTCAGCTCTAGCACTGGGCCATTTGGGGAGTGAACCAGCAGATGGAAGATTTCTTTTTCTCTCTCCCTCTCTCTATAACTCTGCCTCTCAAGTAAATGAATAAATATTTTTAGATACTATTAAAATAATTTAAATTGTATTTGGGTGAAAATTTACTTGGGGGAAGCTATAATTTGATTGTTTACTTAACATATATAAAATTATATTATTTTTGCATTTCCATATGTACTTCAGAATCACATTATTGACTTATTTCTAAAAAGGTCTGACAGGGAATTTGAATCAAATTGTGTTCTGAAGAGAATTTGGAGAAAATTGATGTGTTAATGAAATTGAGTTTTCCAGTTTATGAACTTTGTATATCTGTTAATTTACTGTAGTCTTTAAACATTTATCTCATACTTTTTGCATATATTTCCTACATATATTTTAGTTATTATAAATGTTCATGTTTTCTGTTGTACTTGTAAATAAGTAGCCCTTAAAAAATATTGTCTTTGTGATCTGTGATCTTGCTGAGCTTATATACTAGTTTTAATATCTTTGAGTAGATCCTTTAGAAATTTCTGTTTACATTGGATGGAAGACCTCACTCTCTGCCTCTCCTCTCTCTGTGTTACTCTTTCAAATAAATAAATCAATCTTTTAAAACAAAAAGAAATTTCTGTTTAGATAGTCATGTCACCTAAAATAAAAAAGACAGTTTTGTTTTCCCTTTCTATTCTGTATGCCTTTTGTCCATTTGCATTTATTGTACATGAACTACAATGTTGAGTAGAAGAGATAAATACAAATTTTAGGGCATAAGCTTTCAGATTTTACTATTACTTTTGATATTGCCTTTAAGTTTGGGTGGATACTTTTTTGGAGGGATGGTGGCTAGGGAAGGTTCATTGTAGTTCTACTTTTTTGAGAATTTTTCATCATAAGTAGATGTCAGATTTTTGTCAAGTGCTATTTTTTAACTGATAGGGTGCTATTTCTCCTCTTGTTTTTTTGATACAGTGAAATGCAAACCAATTTTCAAATACTTTTCCAGACTTGATATTTTGAGTTTTTCTAAGCATAGTATATTAATATTTTGGGAAGGAGGATTTTGTCTCTATTTGTGTATTTTCAAGAAAGATATTGGTGTATACTTTTCTTTGCATGTCTTTGGGTTTGGCCTCTAAGTAAAAATGTAAAACCAGTTTAGGAAGTGTTTCTTTCCTTTTTATTTTCCAGAAGTTTTTATGTAATGTTAATATTATGTCTTCCTTAGGCCGGCGCCGGGCTCACTAGGCTAATCCTCCGCCTTGCGGTGCCAGCACACCGGGTTCTAGTCCCGGTTGGGGCGCCGGATTCTGTCCAGGTTGCCCCTCTTCCAGGCCAGCTCTCTGCTGTGGCCAGGGAGTGCAGTGGAGGATGGCCCAAGTACTTGGGCCCTGCACCCCATGGGAGACCAGGAGAAGTACCTGGCTCCTGCCTTCGGATCAGCGCGGTGCGCTGGCCGCAGTGCGTCGGCTGCAGCGGCCATTGGAGGGTGAACCAATGGCAAAGGAAGACCTTTCTCTCTGTCTCTCTCTCTCACTGTCCACTCTGCCTGTCAAAAAAAAAAAAAAAAAATATATATATATATATATATATATATATATATATTATGTCTTCCTTAATGTTTAGTTGAATTTACTCATGAAGCTGGGAGTTATTTTTATTTGAAGTGCTTAAACTAGTATTTCAGAGAGAATTATTCAAGATCTGTTTCTTTATGAGTGTCTTTCAAAGGATTTTCTTTCAGAGGATTTTTCAGTTTTACTTAGTTTGTGAGTTTATGGACTTGAAATTGCTTTAAATATTCCCTTATTGTAATTTTATTGCCTGAGCATTCTATAATAACAATAGCAACTTTCATTTTACTCCTAATATAGATAATTTGTATCTTCTCTTTTTTTCTTTAGATAGTCTGACTAGAGATTTGTAAATTTCACTGAACTTTTCAGAGAACCAGTTTTTGGTTGCATTGATTTTGCCCTGTATTTCTGTTTTCTCATTTTTTGTTTGTTTTTGGCTTCTGTTTGTCCAATGTTGTGGACATCATAGAAGTTAACAAAGTAAAATTTAATTTTTATTTACCACCTGTTTGCAAAAATACATATTGCTAGATTCTAGGAGAATAAAAACTGAAGAAACCAAAGATCTTTTGTAATTTATAATACAGTGGTACAGACAGCCTTTTTTATAATCACTTGTAATGGATAAGTGCTCTAATACAGATGCAAATAGTGAATTAATAAGACCCCAAAATGCGCCAGTTTACCCTTGAGGAAATGATGAGCAAAGGTTTATTTTACTCAGGAGCCATTCTTTGATCCAAAGATACTGTGTAAATGAGAGATACGTTATTTTAGTTCATATACCACAAAGTCTTCCCATGAGTGAATCTGATTGCAGACCATGTATTTATGTTTCTCTTCCTCCTCCTAGCTCTGCTCCTCCTCCCCACCTCTCTTTTTCTGCTGTTACATCTGACCTTATTATTAATTCTTTGTACTTCTAGGCACACTGTTTAATATGGGAATCAGTCTTTCCCTCATCTCTGAGTGACTGTTGTCAGCTTTGCTTATTCAAGGGGAAAGATTTCTCCAACATGTTTTATTTTTGGTAATGTTATTAACAAAAAGATTTTCTCCCTCTAGCCTGCTTTTCAAAGATTATTACCTCTGAAGTTCTAAAGACACACCCGTTTTGCTATTATCCAGATACATGTAGACAGAGCTTCTGCAGTAGAACATTTTGTTCTATTTGCTATACTTTTTTTTCAAGAGACAAAGATAAACAGCTTTAACAGATAACCATCTCTTGTTACTGCTTCTAACAATAATATTTAGCAGCCATTGAAGATTTCTGCAGTGCCTTTCTCAGAAAAGCTGCGTTAAGTAAACAGTCATTAAATATTCTTGGTGACTGATAAGATGATAGAATTTAATGTTAGCTACTGTCATATCAGGCTAAAACATTTTTTTTCCTGTTTTGGTAAATAATACTCATCTTGTTTATACAGGTCCTATCAAAAACAGTGTTATTTCAACCAAATATTTTTATGAAGCTCATGAGAGTTAAAACTAACAAATTTTGAACTACTTGAATCATGCTTATTTAGTTTTCTTTAGATGTATATTTTTTATTTATTTCCAAGTCACAAGTTATACTGTGTCCTGTGTTTTGAAGAATGACAGCTATTATGCAGTGTTCCAACCAGTCAGCATTTACAATAAAACTTGGGTTGTTTATGTCATTGAAATCTCACTCATGGATCGAATTAGTACTTAGAAACTTAACTTTCATTTGATCCTGTGCTGCCAAAGGATGGTTTTGTTATAGGTGTTTTGTGAGATGTGTGTACTATATGCTTTCTATATCAGATACCAGTCCAATGTGAAATCTCAC
The DNA here is from genome assembly GCF_051225735.1 of Oryctolagus cuniculus. NCBI lineage: Eukaryota > Metazoa > Chordata > Mammalia > Lagomorpha > Leporidae > Oryctolagus > Oryctolagus cuniculus. Next base: position 56,086,206 of record NC_142867.1, read on the forward strand.
TTGCTTTATAAACTTTATAATACGAGTAGTCTCAAGCACCCTTACCTGGATTCACAGTAAAGACAGTTACCATCTACTGTATACATATTTCAGGTTCACATATTTTCTTAAATAACTTCATGTTTAAGTAACCGTCATGATCAGAGTCACCAGCAATGCCAGCATATAAACTTCTGCAGGGAAGAGATTTTATTTTCCTCATTGTATTTTCAGTTTCTCTAACAGGGCTTGGGACATCATGGTTGTTCAGTAAACTAATAGAGTTAATTACCATTAGCCTGAAGCTCTCTTCAGTATTCCCTTTGCTTGTGTAAAAACTGACACGTAGAACCTAGGTCTATCATCCAAGAAATTACATTCCCTTCACTTTGCCTTTCCTTCCTTTATGCCTCATGCTGGAAGTTTTCTCTGATTCATTCCTCAACTACTTATACTTTGTACAATAGTAATAACAGTAGCAGTTAATGTGATATTGATTGGTAGTATACTTGAGTATCAGCCGTGTAAGTGTTCAACATTTCTATAATGTTATATATTGATTTCTTTGTGTGTCCCATGTAGTGTGCTAACCAACTGACAACATTTTATCATTTCAAAGTGATAGTAAAATATGAGCTATTTTATGTTAAAGAAAAACTGAGGTTCAGAAAAATCCAGAAACTTTGCCAAAATCATTATCTAAATTAAAGATCAAAGTAGATAATTCTTATCTGTCTGAGACCATAGGTTGTGAGATGATCAAGTTTAGCATGTTTGTGAATCTCTTTTCTGGCATATTTGATAAATACTTTTACAAAGTTTATTTGTTCATTTTAGAGCCAGGAGCTTCACATCTCCCACGTGGATGGCAGGATTCCACATACTTGGGCCATCTACTGCTGCCTTCCGAGGTGCATTAGCAGGGAGCTGACTTAGAAGTGGAGCAGCCAGGGTTTGAACAGTACTTTAATGGGATGCCCGTATCACAGGCCATGGTTTAACCTATTGTGCCACAGTGCCAACCCCAAAGTTCTCATTCTTTAGGAGATAGTTAATCCCATTGTTCGACAGTTATAGTTATTAAAATATTCTTAATATTGAGGGAAACCTTGATATATTTTTCAGTAACTTTGAAACTACAGTGTCTTAATAAACCCTTCAAGAGATATCCAGAATAGAATTAATTTATCTTTGCTATCCTTGGGTTATATTTATCAAGTTCTACTTATTATATATATGTATAAACTATATTTTCCTGCCTATAAACAAAAAAAATTTTTTTAAATAAAATTATTTATTTGAAAGGCAGAGTTGCAGAGGCAAAGGCAGAAAGAAAGGGCAGAGAGGTCTTCTTTCGCTGGTTCACTCCCCAAATGGCTGCAACTGCTGGAGCTGGTTGTGTTTGTTGTTGTTGTTAAGCATTTTTAGTTGCTGATATAATCTGGGTATTAATCCTTTGTTAGATAGGTGATTTGGAAACATCTTTTCCCATTCTATTGGATGTCTTTTCACTCTATTGATGGTTTCCTTTGCTGTGTAAAAGCTTCAAAGTTTGATATAGCCCCATTTGTTTAGTTTTGCTTTTTCTGCCTGTGCTGTAGGGGTCTTGTCCAAGAAGTTGTCCCCTACACCAATGTCTTAGAGTGTTTCCATTACATTTTATTCCCACACCTTCATTGTCTCAGGTGTTAAATTTAGGATTTTGATCCACCTTGAATTGGCTTTTGTATATGGTGACAGGTATGGATCTATTTTCATTCTTCTACATATATATATCCAATTTTACCAGCACCATTTGTTGAAGAGATTACCCTTACTCCACTGTATGGTCTGAGATTTTTGTTAAAAATCAAACAGCTGTATATATGTGGATTAATTTCTGGGCTCTATTCTGTTCCGTTTATCTTTATATCAGTTTTTATGCCAGTAGCAAGCTGTTTTAATTATTGTAGCTTTGTAGTGTGCTTTGAAGTCAGGTATTGTGATGTCTCCAGCTTGTTTTTTCTTCTCAAGATCACTTTAGCTATTCGGGTCTTTTGTGATTCCATATGAATTTTAGGATTGTTTTCTCCAATTCTGTAAAGAAAGTGATTGGTATTTTGCTAGAGATTGCATTGAATCTATAGATTGCTTTAGGTAGTATAGACTTTTTTTTTACGATTTATTTAATTATTTGAAATTCAGAGCTAAACAGAGAGAAAAGGAAAGGCAGAGAGAGGTCTTCCATCTGCTGGTTCACTCCCCAATTGGCCGCAACAGCTAGAGCTGCACCGATCCAAAGCCATAAGCCAGGAGCTTCCTTGGTCTTCCCACGTGGGTGCAGGGGCCCAAGAACTTGGGCCATCCTCTACTGCTTTCCCAGGCCACAGCAGAGAGCTGGATCGGAAGTGGAGCAGCCGGGACTAGAAGTGGCACCCAATGGGCTGCCAGCACTGCAGGGGGTGGCTTTACCCACTGTACCACAGCGCCAACCCCATAGTATAGACATTTTAATGATACTGATTATTCCAGTTCATGAGCAAGAAATATCTTTCCACTTTTGTGTGTCATTGATGATTTCTTTCATCAGTGTTTGATAATTTTCATTGTAGAGATCTTTCACTTTTTTGGTTAAATTTATTTGTAAATATTTGATTTTTGTGACTATTGTGAATGTGTTTTTTATGTTTATTTTGTAACATGAAACTTTACTGACTTGGTTTATCAATTCTAACAGATTTTTTGGTGAAGTGTTTAGGTTTTCCCTATATAACATCATGTCAGTTGTTAAAAAAAGATAATTTAATGTCCTCTTTTTCAATTGTGAAGACCTTTATTTCTTTCTCCTCTATTATGGCTCTTGCTAAAGCTTCCAGTACTGTATTGAATAAGAATGGTGAAAGTGAACATCCTGGTCTTGTTCCAGTTCTCAGTGGGAAATGCTATTGGCTGTTGATTTGTGATATATAGTCTTTATAATTTTGAGGAATGTTCTCTTGATATCTAATTTGTGGAGGAGTTTTATCATGAAGGGGTCTTGAATCTTATCAGATGCTTTCTCTGCATCCGTTGAGATAACCATTTTTTTGTTGTTGTTCTTCATTCTACTGATGTGATGTCTGATGTTTATTGATTTGTGAATGTTTAACCTCCCTTGTTTCTGGGATAAATCCCACTTAATCTTGTTATAAGATCTTTTTGATGTGGTTTTGGATTCAATTTTCTAGTATTTTGTTGATAATCTTTGCATCTGTGTTCATCAAGGATATGGGCCAGTAGTTTTCATGTCATGTCTTTGGTTTTGATATTAAAGTAATGCTGGCCTCATAAAAAGAGTTTGGCAGAGTTCCATCCTGTGGAACAGTTTTAAGAGTATTGGAGTTACTCTTTGAGTGTTTTGTAGAATTCAGTAGTAAAACTATCAGACTTTGTCTTGATGGGAGACTTTTGATTACTTCTTCAAATCTCATTGCTCATTATTGGTCTGTTCATATTGTCTGTATCTTGATTTAATCTTGGCAGCTTATGTGAATCCTGGGATTTATCCATTACTTCTAGGTTTCCAGGTTACTAGCATATAGGTTTTTTTGTTTTGTTTTGACACGCAGAGCGGACAGTGAGAGAGAGAGAGAGAGAGAAAGTTCTTCCTTTTCCGTTGGTTCACCCCACAATGGCCGCTGCGGCTGGCACGCTGTGCTTATCTCAAGCCAGGAGCCAGGTGCTTCTCCTGGTCTCCCATGCAGGTGCAGGGCCCAAGCACTTGGGCCATCCTCCACTGCACTCCCGGGCCACAGCAGAGAGCTGGACTGGAAGAGGAGCATCCAGGACAGAATCCGGCGCCCCGACCAGGACTAGAACCCAGTGTGCTGGCGCCGCAGGCGAAGGATTAACCTATTGAGCCGCGGTGCCGGCCTAGCATATAGTTCTTCGTAGTAGTTTCTTATTATCCTTTGTAGTTTAGTAGTGTCAGTTGTAATGTCTGCTTTTTCATCTCTAATTTCATTTGTGTTTTTTCTCCTTTTTTTGTTAGTCTGATTAGAGGTTTATCTATTTTGTTTATGTTCTCAAAAAATCAACTTTTTGTTTTGTTGATCTTTTGTATTTTTTTGCTTCAGTTTCATTTACTTATGCTCTGATCCTTATTGTTTCACCTCCTGCTTATTTTCAGTTTGGTTTGTTCTTGTTTTTCCTAAGCCTTCAAGATGCATCACTAGATCTTTGAGACATTTCTCCACTTTTTTCTAAATATAAGCATTTAATGCTCTAAACTTTCCTCTTAATACTGCTTTTGCTGCATACCACGGGTTTTGATATGTTGTCTTTTCATTTTCATTATTTCAAGAAAATTTTTAATTTTCTTTTTAATTTTGTTAATAATCCATTGATCATTTGGTAGCGTGTTACTTAATTTCAAAGTTTTTGTGAGTGTTCTATTGTTCTTGTTGATTTCTCGTTTTATTCCTTTGTGGTCTGAGAAGATAGATGGTATGATTTCATTCTTTTTAAACTCGCTGAGACCTGATTTGTGGCCTAATATGTAGTCTATCCTAGAAAGTTTTCCTTGTGCTTATGAGAAGAGTGTGTATTTTGTAGCTGTTGGATGACGTGTTCCTAATGTCTGTTAGGTCCATTTGCTCAATAATGTTTTTCAACTCCAATGTATCTTTATTGTTTTTTTGTTTGGATGATCTGTCTATTGATAAGAGTGGGGTGTTGAAGTCTCTCACTATTATTGTTTTGAAGTCTGTTTCTCCCTTTATGTCTAATGTTATTTTCTGTATATAGCTGGGCGGTCTTAAGTGTTGACTTCATATATATTTATAATTATTATGTCCTCTGGCCAAATTGAAAGTTTTATCAAAATAAAATCTTTCTTTATCTGTTTTTACAGTTTTTGATTTTAAATCTGTTTTATCTGATATCAGGATAGCCTTGTCACTCTCTTTTGGTTTCCATTTGCCTGGTATATCTTTTACCAGCTCTTCACTTGCAGTTTGTGTGTATCTTTGTTTGTGAAGTGAGTTTCTTTTTTTTTTTAACTTTTATTTAATGAATATAAATTTCCAAAGTACAGCTTATGGATTACAATGGCTTCCCCCACATACCGTCCCTCCCACCCACTACCCTCCCCTTTCCCACTCCCTCTCCCCTTCCATTCACATCAAGATTCATTTTCGATTATCTTAATATACAGAAGATCAGCTTAGTATACATTAAGTAAGGATTTCAACAGTTTGCTCCCACACAGAAACATAAAGTGAAAAATAATAGATGATTTTTTTTAAATGATGATGAAATCAGATCAGACTTATTGTCATGTTTAATCCCAGTGAGAGTCAAGTTGGGAGTTGATAATTTCTTTCTTTCTTTCTTTTTTTTTTTTTTTTTTACAGAGGATCAGTTTAGTATACATTAAGTAAAGATTTCAACAGTTTGCACCCCCATAGAAACACAAAGTGAAATATATTGTTTGAGTACTCGTTATAGCATTAAATCTCAATACACAGCACATTAAGGACAGAGATCCTACATGAGGAGTAAGTGCACAGTGACTCCTGTTGTTGACTTTACCAATTGACACTCCTGTCTATGGCATCAGTAGTCTCCCTATGCTCCAGTCATGAGTTTCCAAGGCTATGGAAGCCCTCTGAGTTCTCCGATTCTTATCTTGTTTAGACAAGGTCATATTCAAAGTGGAGGTTCTCTCCTCCCTTCAGAGAAAGGTACCTCCTTCTTTGAAGACCTGTTCTTTCCACTGGGATCTCACTCGCAGAGATCTTTTGCCAGAGTGTCTTGGCTTTCCATGCCTGAAATACTCTCATGGGCTTTTCAGCCAGATCCGAATGCCTTTAGGGCTGATTCTGAGGCCAGAGTGCTATTTAGGACATCTGCCATTCTATGAATCTGCTGAGTATCTGTGAAGTGAGTTTCTTGTAGGCAGCATACAATGGGATCATGTTTGTTCCCCAATCAGCCTTAATCTTTTGGTTGGTGAATTTAATCCATTTACACTCAGTGTTTGTACTGATAGATAAGAACTGACACCTATCATTTTGTTGATTGAGTAATGATTCTACCTGTTCTGTTAGTGAATTTGGTGGTGACATGTGTTTCCTCTTTACTTCTAATGCAGGATGGCCTTCAGAATTTCTTGTAAGGCTGGTCTGGTGTTGGTGAATTCTGTGTTTTTGCTTATATGAAAAATACTTTATTTCTCATTCACTTTTAAAAGATAGCTTCATTGGATGGAATATTCTTGGTTGGAAGCTTTTTCTTTTAAGACCTTGAATGTATCATCTCACTCTCTTTGGCCTGTAGGATTTCCACTGAGAAGTCTGATTTTAATCTAATTGGTTTTCCTTACTATGTAACTTGACACTTTTCTCTTACTATCTTTAGGATTCTTATCTTTAACTTTTGACAGTTTGCCAGCAGTGTGCATTGGAGAATGTATGTTTTGGTTGAGTCTGTTGAGGTTCTTTGAACTTCTTATATCTGGATGTCCATGTCTCTTTCAAGAGCTGGGGAATTTTTAACATTATTTCATTTAGCAAGTTCTCAATGTCTTTTTCCTTTTTTTTCCTTCAGGAATATCTATGATATGAATATTTAGTCATTTAATGGTATACCATATTTTATGTAGACTTTTCTTCTTTCTTTTTAATTCTTTTATCTTTATTTTTGTCTGATTGGATTATTTCAAAATTTTTGTCCCCAAGACCAAAAATTGTTTCTTCCACTTGGTCTTTTTTTGCTGTTATAGCTCTCAGTTGTATTTTTTTATTTCACAGATTGAAGATTTCATCTCCAAAATTTCTATTGGTTCTTCTTAATGAGTTGTATCTCCTTAGTAATATTTTCATTCATGTCATTCACTGATTTCCTCCCTTCTTTAATCTGTCTGTGTTCTCTTGCATCTCTTTGAGTTTCCTTGTAATCATTATTTTGAATTCTGTATCTGTAATTTTATAAATTTCCTTCAGTGGGGTCTAGCTCTGGAGTATTGTGTTCTTTTGGCAACATCATGCTACCTTGCTTCTTCAGATCTTCTCTGCTCTTGTGTTGATGTCTGCCCGTACGGTGTATTCATCCCTTCTGCAGTTTATAGGGGTGGAAGTGTAGCTTTGAGATGAGTAAGAATGTCCTTGAGTGTGTATCTTTGGTCTACAGAGAATTCAGTGTCAGTCTCATGAATGTAAATGCTAGGGTCTTGTTCTTGGTACTGAGGGAGATAAGGCTGCCCCCTTGTCCTGCTGGCAAGCTTCAGTGATGACGGGGCTTGTGGCACCAGTTGCTGTGGCTCTAGGATGTGACACTGATGGACCCTTCCTCCAGCCCTGCAAGGAGAGTCCAACTGGCGCTGTGCCTTATAATACCAACATCCCTAGTCTTAGGACTAAGGAATGTGAATTGGACACTGTTCCAGTCTTACAGGATGACTACATTGTACATTGTATACAGGAGATTTTACTTGGGAGAGTATTAGTTCGGAGAGGTGGGATACAGGTAGGTTCTACCCTGTGTCCACTGGGTAGATTCCAGTGCCACCAAGAAATTTAGAATGAATTGTTACAGTTCTGGTGTGGCAGTTTTTAGTGGATTCATTACCCAGATCTCCCTGGGTGGGAGCAGAATTTTTTATGGGCTGCTTTTGATGTTAGGCCCTAGAAGCTGAGGTGAATCCCCCTTGCTGAGAACACTAGAATACCCCTAGAGGGCCTGAGCGTAGCTCTGGGGCTAATGCCCAAAAATTCCCATAGGTAGTTTTTGCAAGGTGCAGGCAATCTGTCCTTTGCCCCACATGTTGCCCTGACTCAACTGTGATGCTGCTAGAACAGAGGCACATTGTGCAACCTTTTGCTGCCCGGTCTGGCAGGAATAGAGGAGGGGAAGGGAGCAAGGCGACTTCTCTCCTCCAAGCCCTGTAGTTGCTCAGACCCTAGTCAGCCTTCCAGGCTGAAGAAAAAGTCAGTGGGTGGCTGTGGAATCTCTCTCAGCTCAAACTGTTAGTGGCGGGTAAGTGACAATTATTTCCTACTTGTAAGGTGGTGGCTCACAGCCAGCAGCTGACTGCACTCTGTAGCTAGTTACAGAGGTGTGTCTGTCTGCTCTCCACCTGTCTCACAGAGTCGTCATCATCGTCGTCGTCGTCTTCCTCCTCTTCTTCCTCTTTCTCTTTTTTTTTTTTTTTTTTCAGTTCTTTGTCAAAAATTTCCATCATTCAGACCCCTGGAAACATAGTCTTTCCTTTGTTCTTTTCACATCCCAAAGCAGTTTATGTTAGTGTGGCTATACCCTACTCAGCCATCTTGAGTGTCACATTTTAAACATTTTAGATACATAAAATAGGTTTTTTAAAAAATCACAAAATGAAGATCCGTGTATTTCCATCTTAAAAATTTGAAACACAGCTAAATAAACTAGCAATTCTAAGATTTGAATATAGATAATTTTATTCTGGACTTCCAAATCTTAACTACAATGCTGGAGCTTTAATAATGAGAATTGGAGGCGGGGCCAGCATTTGGTGAAGCAGTTAAGTTGTGATTTGGAATGCCCATATTCCATATCATAGTGCCTGGGTTTGAGTTCTGGCTACCCCTGTAATTCCAGCTTCCTGTTAATGCACACCCTGTTGGGGAGAGGGCAAAAGTGATTGCCCAGTACTTGGGTCCCTGCCTCCCATATGAGAGACGTGAATGGAGCACCTGGTTTTGGCATGGCCCAACCCAGCTGTTTCAAGCATTTGGCAAGAGAACCAGTGGATAGATCTGTCCGGCTGTATGTCTGTCTCTCCTTTGGCCTTTCAAATAAATGAAAAAAATTACCCCCCCCCCACATTTTTAAAAATAATGAGTATGGAGAAGAAATAGGGACATGGTATTAGTAAAGACATAGTTCTGAAAGTGACTAGAATGGGGAGTGAGCCAGTGGATGGAAGATCTCTCTTCCTATCACTCTGCTTTTTAAATCAATCAATGGATCAATCTTAAACAGGCATACAACACTGCTGGTGTTTGGACTAAGATTGCATTGAATCTATGGGTTTTTAAATGATATGGATTAATTTGGAGGAGAATTAATATCTTGCTGATGTTGAGTTGGCCGACCCTTGAACAATATATCTTCCTATTTATTTAAGCCTTTAGTTTTTTCTCGGGAATATTTTGTTTTCAGTATATAGATTGTTCACATTTTTGACATTATCTATCACTAAGGAGTTAATATTTTATGCTTTTGTGAGATTTTAATTTTAATTTCTCATTTTTTCTTATAGGTAGAAAATATAATTAATTATTGTATATTGATCATGCAACTTTGTTAAATTTATTTGTAGTTTTAAACCATCTTTGTAGATACCATTAGATTTTGTACATTAACAATCATGTTGTCTGCAAATAGAGACTCTTGGATTTCTTCCTTTCCAGTTTCTCCCTACCTTCCTTTTTCCCCTCTTATTTGCCTGATTGCCTGTTTAGAACTTGCAGCACAAAGTCAAATAGTGGTACCAGCCAACATGCCTGGCGTGTTTCTGAACTTAATAGAAGAGGGTTCATTTAGTTTTTAGCATTAAGTATGATTTAAATGTATGTTTTGCACTAGTGCATTTTATTGGATTTTGGAAATTCTCACTTTTGTCAAATGCCTTTTCTGTGTGTATTGAAGGGATCATATCTTTTTATGTCTTACATAAACATTAAAATGTATTTTTAAAGTACATTTATGGCTTTTTAAATATAAATCAACTCCAATACTGGGATAAACCCCACTTGGTCATGATGTTGGATTCAACTTCGTCCTTTCTCAGCAGTGTTCATTAGGTATATTGTACTATGGTTTTCAGCCTTATGGAATGCGTTGGGAAGTATTGCTGCATGTGAATGTATAATAATACTCAAACAGTCAGGTCAAAGGGTCAGTTGGTTGATCTGGAATTTTTAAAATTTTCTATTTCACTATCTACATTATCAACTACTGAGAGAAGATTTTTTAATGAAATCTTGACTAAAGCAGAAATTTGTCTCTATCCTTTGGTAAATTTGTCATTCTTGTTTCATACGGTTTACAGACCTTTATTAATTATTGGAATTTTAGGATATTATATCCCCTGATACATTGGTCCATTTATCATTACAAAAATGTCTTCTTTCGGGGCCAGTGCTGTGGCTCAGCGGTTTAACACCCTGGCCTGAAGCACCCAGGCATCCCATATGGGCGCCGATTCGAGACCTGGCTGCTCCACTTCCCATCCAGCTCTCTGCTATGGCCTGGGAAAGCAGTAGAAGATGGCCCAAGTCCTTGGGCCCCTGCACCCGCATGGGAGACCCAGAAGAAGCTCCTGGCTCCTGGCTTTGGATTGGCGCAGCTCCAGCTGTTGTGTCCATCTGGAGAGTGAACCATTGGATGGAAGACTTCATTCTCTCTCTGCCTCTCCTCTCTGTGTAAACGACTCTGACTTTGAAATAAAATAACTCTTTTTAAAAAAGTCTCTCTTACTAACATTCTTTGTTCTGATATCTATATTGATGTTGATACAACCACTCTAGCTTTCTTTTGGCTAATGTTAGCATGCTATATATCTTTTCTATCCTTTTTAACCCTTTTGGTTCTTTTTATTTAAAGTGTTTGTTTAAAAGTTTGTTAAAAGCATATAGTAAGGCCTTGCTTGTGTTTAAGCTTGAATCTATTATTTTGTTGTTTTCTTTCATTGCGTCAATTTCCCTGTCCCTGCCCTTTTTCTGCCTTCTTTTAGATTGAGTGTTTTTCTTTATGATTCTGTTTTACTTCCTTTGTTGGCTTAATAGTTAAAACTCTTTGTCATTTTGGTGGTTACTTTCAGGCTTAAATAATACATCTTTAAACTATGACTTTTATCATACTCTATCTTCAAGTTATATTATACCACATTTCCTCCCTCCCTCTCTCCCTCCCTCCCTTCCTCTCTCTCTCTCTCCTCTCTCTCTCTCTCCTCTCTCTCTCTCTCTCTCTCTCTCTCTCTCTCTTTCTTTCATTTTTTTTTTTTTTAGATTTAAAAAGATTTATTAGAGTCAAAGACCTCCAGCCAGAGCAGCATGGAAGGGGCTTCCAAGAGAGAAAAAAACCTAAAGGACCCCATGGCACTGGGGTTTTTAAGTACAATTTCAAAGAAAAAAAAACTTGACAATCAGATTGTCATTCAGTTACCAGTTAGGGACAAAACCCATGAAAAGACCTGATTCACAATCCTTCATTCTATGGGCCTTGCTCATGATAAAACAAAACACCATCCATAGGGGTGGGATAGGTAACTTGTTTTCACAATAAACTGTACCACATTGTCTTTACTTTATGAACCATAATATAGTAGTACTCTTCCATCTCTCCCTTTATGACTTTTGTGCTATTGTTGACATACATTATATATTTTTTAAAATAAGTCACAATTTACTTATTTTATTTATTTGAAAGGTGGGGAATGTCATCCATCTATTACTCTCCGGATACCTATACTGCTGAAGAGGGCAAGACCAAAGCCGGGAACCAGGAACTCAATCTGGGTCTCCCTCATGGGTGTCTGGACCCAAGTATTTGAGCCATCACCTGTTTCTTCCCAGCTGAAACTTGGAGCAGAACTGGGATGTAAACCTAGGCACTCCCATATAGGATGCAGATGTGCTAAGCAACATCTTACCTACCATACCAAATGCCTGCCCCTGTGTTTCTGTTTCATATATACTATAAACCTCATGCTGCAGTGTTATTATGCTTATTTATCTGGTCAATCCTCTTCAAAAGAAATTTAAATGATAAAAAAATCTCATGCACTAACTAATGTAGCTACTATTTCTGGTGTTCATTGTTTTGTGTAGGTTGATATTTATGTCTAATTACTTTTGCACATTCTTCATTTTTTTTTTAAGATTTATTTATTTGAAAGTCAGAGTTACACAGAGAGAGAAGGAGAGAGAGAGAGAGAGAGAACGAACAAGGTCTTTCATCCACTGGTTCATTCTCCAGTTGGCCGCAGTGGCTGGAGCTGTGCTGATCCAAAGCCAGGAGCCTGGAGTTTCTTCCAGGTCTCTTACATGGGTGCAGGGGCTCAAGGACTTGGGCCATCTTCTTCTGCTTTCCCAGGCCATAGCAGAGAGCTGGATTGGAAGTGGAGCAGCCAGGACTCAAACCGGCACCCATATGAGATGCTGGCATTGTAGGTGGCAGCTTTACCCACTGCAGAACAGCGCAAGCCCCATGTTTCTTCAGAACACATTTGCACCCGTCACTTCCCACCAAATTCCTTTTAATCGTGAATTCGGCTCCTTGAGGTTGTCCGAGAGCTCGTTGGTGCTCTTTTCAATTTCAGGGGATTGTTTTTTCTCTGTGTGTTTTATTTTTATTGATGTGAATACACATTTACTAATGTTTTCGTCAGCATCTTATCTGCTGTGAATCCCATTTGGCTTTTTTTTTTTTTTAATCTTAGACATTGTAGTTTTCATCTTTAGAGGTTTGAATTGGGTTTTTAATTTTTTGATTTTTCTGAGAAGCATAGAGACAGAAAGAGAGGGAGAAATCTTCCATCTGCTGGCTCACTTCCCAATTGCCTGTGGTGGCCAGACCTGGACCAGATTAAAGCCAGGAGACAGGAATTCAATCTGGGTCTCCTTTGTGGATGACAGAGACACAGTGACTTGAGCCATCACTTGCTGCCTCCAAAGGTGCACGTTAATAAAAAGCTAGAATCAGGCCGGCGCCGCGGCTCACTAGGCTAATCCTCCGCCTAGCGGCGCCGGCACACCGGGTTCTAGTCCCGGTCGGGGCGCCGGATTCTGTCCCGGTTGCCCCTCTTCCAGGCCAGCCCTCTGCTGTGGCCAGGGAGTGCAGTGGAGGATGGCCCAGGTGCTTGGGCCCTGCACCCCATGGGAGACCAGGAAAAGCACCTGGCTCCTGGCTCCTGCCATCGGATCAGCGCGGTGCGCCGGCCGCAGTGCGCCGGCCGCGGCAGCCATTGGAGGGTGAACCAACGGCAAAGGAAGACCTTTCTCTCTGTCTCTCTCTCTCACTGTCCACTCTGCCTGTCAAAAAAAAAAAAAAAAAAAAAAAAAAAAAAAAAAAAGCTAGAATCAGGAATCTAAGTACTCCAATATGGTTATGCAGGATCTCAAGCAGTATTGTAACTACTACCAAAGTGCATGACTGAAATTTTTTTTAAATATTTTCAATGTCTCTAACCTTTCAACACATGAGAATCAGTTATAATAATGCTTTCCAATTTTTTTCTGCTTATTCTGATATTCCTGTCAGATCTTAGTTCAATGGATTATTCTCTTCATTGTGGTTGCATTTCCCTGTTTCCCTGTTAATTCATGTGTTTGACATTGTGAATTCCATCATGTTCAGTGGTATATATTTTGTAATCCTGTAAATGTTTCTCAGCTTTATTCTAGGGTTCTATTAAGTTACTTGTAAATAATTTGATGTTTTTGGATCTTTTATGATTTGTTTTATGGTTTTTTGCTTAGTTCTCAATGGGAGCTACTTACTGCCCACAACTGAGACAAGACTTTTTGTGTCATCTACACAATGTCCTGTGAATTATGAATTATTCCAGTCAAGATTATGGAGATAGGCACTTTATCCAACTTTGTATGAGTGACAGACACAATTTTTCTAATCCTTCCTGATGATTATTTTCTCAGCTTTAGGTGGTTTCTTCACCTACATGCACCAGTTAATACTTTGTTAATTCTTGAGAGGAAGCTGCTGTAGATCTTACTTTTTTCCCTGTGTACTACTCTCCACTAGTATTAGGTCTGAAGGACTCTATCTTTGTGTCTCAGGAGTCTTAACTGTTCTCTTCACTTCCTCAGAGATCTGCCTGCTTTCTACTCTGCAGCATAAATCTGTAAACACTCTCAGGACCAAAATCCTTGGTGATAATAAGGCTCATGTTGCTTGTGTCTTTCCTTTAAGATATCTGTGTCATTTAGTTCCTGATCCAATGTCTTAGAAATAATTACTTTATGTGATTTAGCTGGCTTTTTAAGATGTTGTAGTCTGCAGAGTAAACCATGGCCTCCATATGAAGTTACTTCAAAGATTTCATGGAAAATAGAATTAAAAGATAAGTTGTTGGTACAAGAAAATTGTGTGGGGAGCAACCCGGACTAGACTAAGTTACTGGAATTAAGACTTATTCTATGCATCTGCTCTCCCACAATATGGCGCTGAGAAGGGAGAAACAGCTTCTACACAGCTGCCTCCAGTTCAACCAATAAACTGTAGGACCTGCTCCTGATTGGAGGAGAGCAGCGTACTCGGCGTGTGGGTAGCAGAGTTGGGATTGGTGGAAGAGGACTATAAAGGAGGAGAGAGACCACATGCACCAGGAACATCTAAGGGGAACATCCAGCTGAAGGAACACCTGTGCAGCCCCCGAGAGAGCCGGCCGGAGGTGTGCCGCTCCCCTGCGGAAGTGGGGAAAGTGGCCAGGGGGAACCGCCCTTCCACGGAGGTGGAAGGGTCGGTAGCCAACCCGGGAAGAACCAGCAGCAAACCCGGGGAGGGTCGAACAGACGAAAGAACAGCGCAGGGTTTTGTGTCGTTCCTCCACGAAGACGGGGAGCGACAAATTGGAATTCATACATTTGAATAGTCTTCAGGAAGTCCATGGAAAATGTATATTATGAAAAATATACTTGAATTTCAAAAAATGTGTGCATCAAAATAAATTTCTTTCATTACATTTTTTACAAGTATCCTCCTGGAATTGGGAGTGGAGCTGGGCCTCAAACCCAGGCTATCCAGTGTGACACATAGGCATCCCAATTGGTGTCTTAACTGCTGTGCCAGATGCCCACGCCTACATTTCTTAAGTTTTCTAAAAATTTCTACCTAATTCCCTTGTGTTTGAAATTTTCTGCTTCTCTTTGCATTGTTTCTACAGTCACCGGATTCCCTTTGGGTTTCTTTTTGGGGTTGGGTGGGAAGGTGAGTGTCTTTCCACTGTATTTGATGACATTTGTATGTACCCAGTACTTCTCTTCCTTATGTTTTCCAGGAATTTTGGTTTTTATGGATTGAGTAGGACTTGGCTCCCCAAACTGATGCAGACATTAACATTAATTGCTAATGGCTTATGGTAATGATTGATGGATTAGGGTAAAGACTTGATTTAATTATGGTAGCCAGGAGGTGGGAGTGATGGGAGGCCTTTAAGTCATTGGGGCTTGCCCTTGGAAGGTAGTTCTCACAAGTGGGTTGGTTATTGTAGCTGAATGTGACCTAGTTTCTCTGCTTCTTGACTCAACAAGTAATCTCTGCAACAGCATACGAATGGGGTCCCCCAGTCTTGGACTGCGAACCTACAAAGTGTAAGCCAAAATAAACCTTTTCCTTCCCCAGAAGCTCCTCTCAGATATTTTAGTTAAAGTAATGAAAAGCTAATACAGTATAGTGGCATAAACCAGTTTTTGGGCTTTCAACATCTTGTTAACATTTTCAACTTGTTATTTTCTTTTTCCATATATTTGTTATTCTTACTACAGTAATTTTGGCAAGTTTTCAGGGGATCTTGGCATTAAACACACTGGTTTCAGCTGCCATCGTATGCAGAAGTCAATAATAATATTTCTTTTGTGCTTGTCATTGTGAAATGGTTTTAAATTTGAAATTGGTTTGCAGGTTTTTTTCTTTTTTTCCAAGCTGAAATGTTGCAGGCATTTGACATAGCTGTTGCATGGTCACTGCATGGGATGCTTGTCTACCATATTGGAGTGTCTGGGTTTGAGTTGTACCTCTGCTCCTTATTTTAGCTTTCTACTAATGTGCATCCAGGGAGGAAATGGGTGTTGGCTCAAATGGTTGAGTCTGGTTACATTGAATACTAAGCTTCTGGTTTCATCTTGGCATAGCTTAGTTGTTACGGGCATGTAAGGAATAAATCAGTAGGGCTGGCACTGTGGCATATCAGGTAAAGCCACTGCCTGCAGCACCAGCATGCCATATGGGTGCTGGTTCGAGACCTGGCTACGCCACTTCCAATCCAGCTCCCTGCTATGGTCTGGGAAAGCAGTGGAAGATGGTCCAAATCCTCCTCTTTGTAACTCTGCCTTTCAAATAAATAAATAAATCTTTTTAAAAAAATATTTATTTATTTATTTGAAAGAGTTGCACAGAGAAGAGGGAGAAGAGAGAGAGTGAGAGGAGACAGAGACAGAGAGAAAGAGAGTTCTTCCATCGTTGGTTTGCTCCCCAGATGGCTGCAATGGCCGGGGCTGTGCCAATATGAATCCAGGAGCTTCTTCTGGGTCTCCCATGCGGGTGCAGGGGCCCAAGGACTTAGGCCATCTTCTACTGCTTTCCCAGATCATAACAGAGAGCTGGATTGGAAGTGGAGCAGCCGGGACACAAACCAGCACCCATATAGGATGCCGGCACAGCAGGTGGTGGCTTTACCCGCTACACCACAGCACCAGCCCCAATAAATCTTTAAAACAAACAAACAAACAAAAAAGGAGTAAACCAGTGGATGGCAGATTGCTTGCTCTCTCTCACTCACTCGCTCTCTGCCTTTCAAATAAATTAATTTTTAAAAAATTTTAAAGAACTTATTCCAATAATTTCATTTTTATGTTTGGAGTTTGCTTCTTGAAAATTTTGTGTTTATAACATATATGGGGGCAGGCGTTTAGCCTTGCAGTTATGGTGTCAGTTGAGACTTGTCCCACTTTGAGTACCTGGGTTCAGTGTCTGACTCTGGCTTCCAGCTCCAGCTTCCTGCCAGCGCAGACTCTGGGAAGCAGCGATGATGCTCAACTCGGTGTGTTTCCATGACCCACAGGAGAGCCTGGGCCTGGATGTGTTCCTGCAGCCCAACTTTGGCTTCATCTAGGGGCATGTGTGCTCATTTGAAAAGTGAACCAACAGATTGCGGGAGTGGGGGGTGTGGGTGGGATTTGCGTGTATGTGTGTGTTTCTCTATTTCTGCCTCTCAAATTAAAAAACCAACCACACCAAAAAAAAAAAAAAAAAGAGAGAGAGAGAGAGAAAGAAAGAATATCTCCTTATATGTAGCACTGTTCCAGAGACTAATATATCAGAATATTAAAAACTTAGGAGAGGGGCTGGTGCTGTGGCTCTGCTGGTTAATGCCCTGGCCTGAAGTGCCGGCATCCCATATGCTCGCCGGTTCAAGACCCGGCTGCTCCACTTCTGATCCAGCTCTCTGCTATGGCCTGGGAAAGCAGTTGAAGATAACCCAAGTCTTTAGGCCCCTGCACCCATGTGGGAGACCCAGAAGAAGCTCCTGGCTCCTGGCTTCAGATCGGCGCAGCTCCAGCCATTGCGGACAGTTGGGGAGTGAACCATCAGATTGAAGACCTCCCCCCCCCCCCCCACCTCTCCTCTCTCTGTGTAACTCTGACTTTCAAATAATAAATAAAATAAATCTTAAAAAAAAAAGGACTTCGGTTAGGTGGGTTCATCTTATGTTTTTGAGAACATGTTAAACAAAAAAAAATAAGGTCTCTTTTCCGGTTGCTTTTTGCTGATATCAAAGAAAGCTGCTGATTTTTATATATTCTGAGACCTGTCTTCCTAACCAAGGTAAACCCTTATTAATTTAAACAGTGTTTTGTCAGTTTGCTTGTGTTAACTCAGCAATTATATTAAAATACACATAATATAAGTTGTATTATACTGATGCTGAAGACAATGTAACATTGGATAATTTAATGAAGTATCTTAGTGTGAATTTTTACCAAAAGCCATGTAGGTAGGCCATCTAAATTAAGCTACATTTTAAAAAAGATTTATTTATTTGAAATGCATAGTGATAGGAAGAAAAAGGAAAGACAGAGGGGGAAATCTTATATCTGTTGGTTCATTCCTTAAAGGAATGTGTTATGTTCATTAATAATGTCACTCCAGGTACATATGTTTTCTCAATGGTGTGAAGAAAGGAGGGAAAAAATAGGTCTATTAGTTATGATGGTGATTTCTAAACATTTTAGGTTTTTGCACCTGTGATAGCATTTTTTTCCTGTTTGCCCGAAAAGACACTGGGGAGAACAAAATCCAGATTTTATCCTGTTTGTTTAATGCTTATCATTCTGCTTACTGTCTTTTAGTGACTACTCTGTTTCCAGCTGTCTAAACATTCTCTCACATTCCTGTCAGAAATGTGACTCAAGCCCAGGTTCAAGAATTACAGCATCCACTCCCTCCCTTATTGTTTATTACTTCCTCAATACACTTTTAGTTAAGAATTAAAGTAATTCAACCAGCTAGCACTATGCTTTTCAAATCTAAATGCGATGTGGAGTACTTTTCATTAAATAGTGGGATCCCATCCTGAAACCAAGTTTCTGTTGCTGTTTGAATTTATGATAAAGTGAATCTGAAACATAGACTCTTTCATCTTTTGTAAAAAAAAACAAAAAACTTTGTATGCTAAATTTTGCAAAGTATTAAGTTGTTTATTTTCTGAACATTTGTAAGTTCATATACAAGGACAGTTGAAAAAGTTTGTGGAAATGGAATTAAAATATACAAATTTTGATAAAAACATTTTGAAACCCATGCATAATTTGCTCATAACATGCATTTTGTATCAACTTTTTAAAACTTCCTGTATCTTATTTGTGAATGTAGAATTCAAAATTTCTTATAAAGTATGATCCTAATGATATTTTAAGTGTATAATATAAAGTAATCAATTTTTATTTTATTTTGTTTTATTTTTGACAGGCAGAGTGGACAGTGAGAGAGAGACAGAGAGAAAGGTCTTCCTTTACCGTTAGTTCACCCTCCAATGACCGCTGCGGTTGGCGTGCTGCGGCTGGCGCACCGCACTGATCCAAAGCCAGGAACCAGGTGCTTCTCCTGGTCTCCCGTGCGGGTGCAGGGCCCAAGCACTTGGGCCATCCTCCACTACACTCCCTGGCCACAGCAGAGAGCTGGCCTGGAAGAGGGGCAACCGGGACAGAATCCGGTGCCCTGACCGGGACTGGAACCTGGTGTGCCAGTGCCGCAGGCGGAGGATTAGCCTATTGAGCCGGGGCACCGGCCAAAGTAATTGGTTTTTAAAAATATTTATTTATTTATTTGAAGGTATAACGGGGGAGAGAGAGAGATAGAGAGAGAGAGAATCTTCCCTCCAATAGTTTGCTCTTTAAATGGCTGCAAGAGTCTGGTCTAGAGCCAGGCTGAAGCCAATAGCTAGGAACTCAAAATCTAGTGTCCCACATGGATGGCAGTGGCCCAAGTACTTGAGTACCTCCACACTCTTCCCAGCAGCGGCAGGCGGGGCCGGCGCAGCAGGGCCGGCACAGCGGTGTGCGGCGCAGGCACACCAGGTTCTAGTCTTGGTCGGGGCGCTAGATTCTGTCCCGGTTTTGCCCCTTTTCCAGTCCAGCTCTCTGCTGGATCAGCTCGGTGCGCTGGCCGCAGTGGTCACTGGAGGGTGAACCAACGGAATAGGAAGACCTTTCTCTCTCTCTCTCTCACTGTCCACTCTACCTGGCACCCATATGGGATGCTGGCATCACAGGCAGTAGCCTTACCTGCTACACCACAATGCTGACCCTGAAAAGATCCTCTTTTCACCATTGTATTTTCTTTGCTCTTTTGTCAGTGATCTGTTAACTGTGTTTATGTGGTGTCTTTTTGGGCTATCTTTTCTGTTCCATTCATTTATTTACCTATTCTTTCACCAATACCACATTGTGGTGGTGTCAGCCTACCAGCTTTGCTCTCCTTCAATATTGTATTGGTGAACCCAGTTCTTTTGCCGTTCCTTATAAACCTTATAATCAGAGAACTGGATGGAAAGAGGAGCAGCCGGGACACAGACCAGCGCCCATGGGATGCCAGTGCCGCAGGTGAGGCTTAGCCTACTACGTCATAGCACCAGCCCCTCCACAGCACCGGCCCCTTGAAGTACCCTCATATTAGTTCCAGAACAGTTGTTATTATTTTATTATTATTGTTGTCTTTTCTTTGATTTTTTTTGGTACACAGTTATATCTTCTGTGAATAAAAAGTTTGATTTCTGTCTTACCAATATGTGTGACATTATTCCTTTTTTATTGGTTGGGGACTCCTGGTAATGTGTTGAGAAGTATTGGTAAAAGGAGGATATACTGGAGCAGGCACTGGCATAGTAGGCTATGCCTCTGCCCGGGTGTTGGCATCACACATGGGCACAGGTTCGTGTCCTGGCTGTTCCTCATCCGTTTCAATACTCTACTATGACCTGGGAAAGCAGTAGAAGATGGCTTCAGATCAGCACAGCTCCAGCTAATGCAGCCATTTGGGGAGTGAACCAGAGAATGGAAGACCTTTCTGACTCTCCCTCTCTGTCTTTAACTCTACCTTTCAAATAAATTAATTCATTAAATATTTAAGAAAAAGAGGACGTGCTTAGATTATCCATGATCTGAGTGAGAAAACTTTGAGTTTCTCATCATTAAGTATGATATTAGCTAGTTGCCCTCTATTTCTAACTTCCTGAGATGTATTGTTTTTTTTTTTATATTTTATTTAGTAAATATAAATTTTCAAAGTACAGTTAATGGATTACAATGGCTTCCCCCCCATAACTTTCCCCCCACTCACAACCCTCCCATCTCCCGCTCCCTCTCCCATTCCATTCACATCAAGATTCATTTTCAATTATCTTTATATAAAGAAGATCAATTCAGTATATATTAAGGAAAGATTTCATCAGTTTGTACCCACACAGAAACACAAAGTGTAAAATACTGTTTCATCCCTAGTTATAGCATTACTTTACATTGGACAACACACTAAGGACAGATCCCACATGAGAAGTAAGTACACAGTGACTCCTGTTGTTGGCTTAACAATTTGACACTCTTGTTTATGGCATCAGTAATCTCCCTAGGCTCTAGTCATGAGTTGCCAAGGCTATGGAAGCCTTTTGAATTCGCCAACTTCGATCTTATTCCGACAGGGTCATAGTCAAAGTGGAAGTTCTCTCCTCCCTTCAGAGAAAGGTACTTCCTTCTTTGATGGCCCTGTTCTTTCCACCGGGATCTCACTCGCAGAGATCTTCCATTTAGGTCTTCTTCTTTTTTTTTTTTTTTTCCTCAGCATGTCTTGGCTTTCCATGCCTAAAATACTCTTATGGGCTCTTCAGCCATATCTGACTGCCTTAAGGGCTGATTCTGAGGCCAGAGTGCTATTTAGGACATCTGCCATTCTATGAGTCTGCTGTGTATCCCGCTTCCCATGATGGATCGTTCTCCCTTTTTGATTCTATCAGCTAGTATTCGCAGACACTAGACTTGTTTGTGTGATCCCTTTGACTCTTAGACCTATCAGTGTGATCAATTGTGAACTGAAATTGATCACTTGGACTAGTGAGATGGCATTGGTACATGCCACCTTGATGGGATTGAATTGGAATCCCCTGGCATGATTCTAACTCCACTATTTGGGGTATGTCCGATTGAGCATGTCCCAAATTGTACGTCTCCTCCCTCTCTTATTCCTACTCTTATATTTAACAGGGATCACTTTTCAGTTAAAATTTAAACACCTAAGAATAATTGTGTATTAATCACAGAGTTCAACCAATAGTACTAGAACAAAACAAAGAGAAAATACTAAAATGGATAAAGTATTGACAGGTGTCGCTCCCCCATTTGCGGAGGAACGACACCGGACCCTGCACTGTTCTTTTTGCCCGGCCCTTCCCGGGTTTGCTGCCGTTCCCTCACTCGCAGAGGAACGACGCCGTCCCGGGTTACCTGCCGCCCCCCACCCCCACCCCCCCGCCGCTTTCCCTGCTTCCGCGGAGGAGCAGCACACCACCAGCCGGCTCTCTCAGGGGCTGCTCAGATGTTCCTCAGCTGTTCCCTGATGCATGCATGTTGTCTCTCTCCTCCTTTATAGTCCTCTTCCACCAATCCCAACTCTGCTGCCCACACGCCGAGCACGCTGCTCTCCTCCAATCAGGAGCAGGATGAGCTCCTGCAGCTTGTCAGTCAAACTGGTAAGGCAGCTGTGTAGAAGTTGTTTGCTGTCTCTCAGCGCCATATTGTGGGAGAGCAGATGCATAGAATTAGTCTTAGTTCCAGTAATTTAGTCTAGTCTCAGTTGCTCCCCACAGACAGGCAGAGTGGACAGTGAGAGAGAGAGAGTGAAAGGTCTTCCTTTGCCGTTGGTTCACCCTTCAACATTTAACAACAAAAGACCTAAACAGTAGTGGTTCTGCTGTGGTAATACTGCTTCCTTTGATGTAGCAGCTGAGCATCTGTCCTCCTTCTCTTCAGATGACTTCTACAATATGTTAGAGTGTGAGGAATGGTTTTAGTCTCACAACCAAGTTGGGGTGAAGACACTGGCCAGATAATACATGTATTCCTTTTTTTTTTTTTTTTTAATTCTGGATCCTGGGAAATTCTTACTTTGTAACTATTTTACAGTTTCTAAAAGCAGTTATTATTATCCAAAAATGGAAGAACTTAAGTCTTCTCAGATGATAATGTGAATGAATGGAAGGAAGAAATTAAAAAATAAAATTTAAGAAGATGAGGTCTGATAAGAGAGCAGCTAGATAAATCAAAATAGGATCAACAATTTAAAATCTATTTCAACTGGGGTTGGCGCTGTGGCGCAACAGGTTAAAGCCCTATCCTGAAGTGCCGGCATCTCATATGGGCGCCGGTTCTAGTCCTGGCTGCTCCTCTTCCGATCCAGCTCTCTGCTATGACCTGGGAAAGCAGTAGAAGATGGCCCAAGTCCTTGGGCCCCTGCACCCATGTGGGAGACCTGGAAGAAGCTCCTGACTCCTGGCTTCGGATTGGTGTAGCTCCAGCCGCTGCAGCCATTTGGGGAGTGAACCCGCAGGTGGAAGACCTCTCTCTCTGTTTCTCCCTCTCTCTGTAACACTGTCTTTCAAATAAAGAAAAATAAATCTTTAAAAAATCTATTTCAACTGTAACTCAGGTTATTCTGACTTTAAGGTAGTATCTTATGGCATTCTTTTGGTTCCAGTGTTAAGCTACTTTGTTGTAGTTTTCTTTATTTTATAGATATATGAAGTCTCTAACACTAGGGAGTCATGTAGATTGGAATCAGATGAAAGAACTTCAGAAACATTTGTTCAAGCAGAAGACCACTAATCTTTATATATCAAAACAAATACTGCTATTATTGTTGGTATTTCCATGATAAATTTTTGTAAATGCAACCCTGGGTGGTTTGAAGGGATAATCTAATATACCATCTTAATATCAATGAACTGTCATCAGGTCCCACATAGTGGTTTGCCAGTCAAGCATATCATCCCTAAGTGAACCTATTGTGCTGGAGGGCCACAGGCCATAGCACTAAATTCCTTGTTAATGTATTTCATGACTATGGTCTATGCTTTTCAACTGTCTCCCCACTGTTCAGGACTCTGGGCAATAGGGAAGGATTGTTTCTTTTATCTTATACAAACACAAAAGGATAGAGGCAAGGGTTTCCTTTAAGCTGTGGCCTCCGCCTCTTTGCTAGCCCTGGGGCTCTAGCTCAGAGTTTTGATCATGGGTTGGTGTTGTGTTCTGTCAGATGCTTTTCCTGCATCTAATGATGTGATCGTGTAACTGTTCTTCAGCCTATGAAAGTGACGGATGGCTGTG
Organism: Oryctolagus cuniculus; assembly: GCF_051225735.1. Lineage (NCBI taxonomy): Eukaryota > Metazoa > Chordata > Mammalia > Lagomorpha > Leporidae > Oryctolagus > Oryctolagus cuniculus. The sequence continues at coordinate 56,109,794 of NC_142867.1, forward strand.
ATTGATTTTTGAGTGCTGAACTAGCTTTGTATGCCTAGTAGAAGTTCCATTTTGTTGGGATGTTCTTTTTGTTTAATATTGAAATTAATATTCTAATATTATTGAAGATTTTTGCTTTTATGTTCATGAGCAATATTGATCTTTAGTTTTCTTTTCTTGTAATATCTTTGTCCGGTTTTGGTATTCAAGTGTTTATGACCTTCTGAATGAGTTAGAAAGTCTTTCTTGTATCTTCTGAAAAAGAACTGTAGAGAATTAATATAATTTCTTCCTTAAATGTTTGATGGAATCCATCAGTACATCTGAGCCTAGTACTTTCTGTTTTATTAATTCAGATATTAAAATAATATGAGTCTATTCAGGTTGTCTGTATTTTATATGAGTTTTGGCTGGTTGTGTCTTTTAACAAATCCATTTTCATCTAGGTTATCATATCTGTGTTCATAGTATTTCTTATTATCCTTTAAGTGCTCACGAGATCTGTAGTGGTATCCTCTTCTTCCTTTCTGATATTAGTAATTTGTGAAATCTCTCTTTTGTCTCAGTTATCTTGACTAGAGGCTTTTCAATATTTTTGCTCTTTTCAAAGAATCAGATTTTGGCTTCATTGTTTTCTTGGTTGATTTCCTGTTTTTAGTGTCGTTAATTTCTGTCCAAACTTTAATTATTTCTTTTCTTCAGTTTACTTTGGATGTAATTTGTTCTTCCATTTCTAATTTCCTAAAGTAAAAGCTGAGACTACTGATTTTAGATCTTTCCTCTGTCTAATATATACAGTCAGTGTTATAAATTTCCTAGTAAGCAATGCTTGCACTAGATTCCAAACATTTTTATTAAGCTGTGTTTTCATTTTCATTTGGTTGAAAATATGTTTTGAATTTCTCTTGATTTCAGACTTGACCCTTGTGTTCTTTAAAATTGTGTTGCTTAACTTCCAAGTATTTTGGGATTTTCCACCTGCCTCTCTATTACTGATTTCTAGTTTCTTTGTGACTCGAGAGCAGTATGATATCTATTCTTCTAAATTTGTTAAAGTGTGTTTTATAGCCCAGAGTTTAATCATCTTGGTGAATAAGATATATCTTTCATTGCACTGGATTGCAGACTCTCTAGATTCTGAGGCAATTGTTATATTTTTCTCTTTTCTACCAGGTAATTTTCACTTTACCTGCAATTGACTTTATTTCATGATTTGTACTAATGATTGGGAGAAAGTCTTTCATTTTGTTGCTGCGTTCCTACACATGCCAACCTAGGTTTCAGAGATGACGTCTCAGAATGGCACCTATATCTTCAAAAGACATATCCTACATTATCAGCTGGCACCGTGGCTCAATAGGCTAATCCTCCGCCTTGCGGCGCTGGCACACCAGGTTCTAGTCCTGGTCGGGGCGCCAGATTCTGTCCCGGTTGCCCCTCTTCCAGGCCAGCTCTCTGCTGTGGCCAGGGAGTGCAGTGGAGGATGGCCCAAGTGCCTGGGCCCTGCACCCGCATGGGAGACCAGGAGAAACACCTGGCTCCTGCCTTCAGATCAGTGCAATGCGGTGGCCATTGGAGGGTGAACCAATGGCAAAAGGAAGACCTTTCTCTCTGTCTCTCTCTCACTGTCCACTCTGCCTATCCAAAAATAAATAAATAAATAAATAAATAGAAAAAAAAGACATATCCTACATTATGAATCTGTGCATGAATTTTTTTATGTTGGTTAATATGACATGCTGGGGCTGGCGCCGTGGTTCACTTGGTTGATCCTCTGCCTGCGGCACCAGCATCCCATATGGGCCCTGGGTTCCAGTCCCGGTTGCTCCTCTTCCAGTCCAGCTCTCTGCTGTGGCCCGGGAAGGCAGTGGAGGATGGCCCAAGTATTTGGGCTCCTGCACCCACATGGGAGACCAGGAAGAAGCACCTGGCTCCTGGCTTCAGATCGGCGCAGCGCCTGCCGTAGCGGCCATTTGGGGGGTGAATCAATGGAAGGAAAACCTTTCTCTCTGTCTCTCTCACTGTCTATAACTCTACCTTTCAAAAAATAAAAAATAAAAAAAAATATGACATGCCACATCCAGTAGTAATCTTATTAAATGGGTGAATGTTTAACATTTCTCATAGATTAATGTTTGGTATATTTTCATTATGCTTTTAATACATGACAGCTTTATTTCTCTCAGTTTTGTCAGCCTGGTGGATGGCAGCTGTCCAGAGAGAGGAAACAGCCAACATTCTTCGTGGTGGTCCTGACAGATATTGACTCAGATCGACATTATTGCTCATGCCTAACTTTCTATGAGGCGGAGATCAATCTCCAGGTACAAAAAACTTTTCTTTCAAAAGTACAATCACAAGGTCAATATTTAGGAATATTTTAATGTCATGTTTATTTTTGTTGAAACTTCAAGTTTTAACTTTATAGGCTACTTTAAAAATCATGAACTACTTTTTATGTTTCTGTTTAACGTTTGACAGAGAGCAACAAGGTAAAACTAATTTCCAGGTTTAAGTGTCTTTTAAAATATTGATCATAATGTGAATGTTTGTAAGAATATAGTCTCCATGAATTGCTTTATTAATAAAATGGTTTCCTCTGTTGGTAAACCTGTGATTTTCCAGCCAGTCCTCCCAGGTGTTGATTGTTCATCAAACATAAAACACTTAATCAGAATATCTGTAAATCATGTATCACAATGCTTGATATATCATTTAAGTGCCTACGTAAATGTTAACTTATTCTTAATAGTGGTGGTGTTATCAATATGATCAGGCCAGAATTCATAGGTTAGAAGTATAAACATTTAAAATGCTCTTTTAGAGTATTGGTTGAGGTTCTTAGTTTCTGATAACTGGGTCTGCTTTCTCTAATTAAAGCAGAAAGGATTCATGACAATATCAGCAGTTTAGGGAATTTCAGGAATGAGGGATGGGCAGGAAACCTATTCTAGGTACTAGGAGGAACCCATCTTGGGCCTATTCTCATAGAAACCACAGTCTTTATACCTTTTACCACTTGTCAGTAGGTGCTGGTTATCAGACAGTGTGACCTTTATCTTAGGCATCTGGCATACTCAACCTGTGTGTACATTGTCTCACGGTACCAATTCATGCTTATAAGTTTCTTTTTTTTTTGCCAGGCAGAGTTAGACAGTGTGAGATAGAGTTATAGACAGTGAGAGAGAGAGAAAGAGAGAAAAGTCTTCCTTCCATTGGTTCACTCCCCTAATGGCCGCTACTGTTGGCGCTGTGTCGATCTGAAGCCGGGTACTTGCTCCAGGTTTCCCAATGCGGGTGCAGGGACCCAAGCACTTGGGCCATCCTCTTCTGCCCTCCCAGGCCACAGCAGAGAGCTGTGAAGAGGAGCAACCAGGACTAGTACCCGGTGCCCAACTGAGACTAGAACCCAGGGTGCCAGCGCTGCAGGTGGAGGATTAGCCAAGTGAGCCACGGCGCCAGCGCTTATAAGTTTCATATGAGTTTTTTCTGGGTGCAGAAATCTGATTTTTCAATACAAGAAGACCCAAATCATATTTCATGATGAAGACTCATCCTAGTTCATTAAACCATCTTGTTAGTTCATTAATTTACCATGAAATATTAAAAGGTTTCATAAAATGTGCATTATCAACATCACCTGCAGTCCCTCCTCTTTGAGATCTTTGTGAGAATCCATATTAAGATCTGAAAGTTAGCACTAGTGTTTGGAACTGTGGTTAAGCTGCCAGTTGGGATGATCACCTCTGGCTCTGACTTCAACTTTCCAGCTAATAGCTGTGATGGCTCAAATAATTTGGTTCCTGCCACCCACATGGGAAACCTGGATTGAATTCCTGGCTCCTGGCTTCAGCCTGTCTGAGTCCCAGCCATTGCAGGCATTGTGTGAGTAAACCAGTAGGCAAGAACTCTCTTTCTGTGTCTCTTTTTCTCTGCCTCTCAAAAACAAATAAACCAAAAACAAAACTGAAGGCTTTTGATTATACAAACTACTCAATATTTGATTTGACATATTTAATGACTGTCAGACCAATACAGCCTCTTGCTTCTATTTGAAATGAAGAGGTTATGTTGTCAGGGTTGGCTCTGTGGTATAGTAGCTTAAACCGCTGCCTGTGGTGCTAGCATCCCATATAGGCAGCTGTTCAAGTCCCGGCTGCTCCATTTCTGTTCCAGTTCATTGCTAATGTCCTGTGAAAGCAGTAGAAGATGATCCAGGGGCTTAGGCCACTGCACCTATGTCAGAGACACAAGAAGCTCTTGACTTCAGATCATCCCAGCTCTGGCCTTTGCAGACATTTGGAGTTGGAAGACCTCTCTCTGTGTCTTTCCCTCTGTCTGTAACTCTACCTCTGAAATAAATAAATCTTAAAAAAAAATTTAAAAAGAGGTTATGTTGTCAGTGAAGACAGAAAGTGAAGAATATACCAATGGTCTCCTCTGCTCTGGATAGTGTTTAATGCCAACAGATAGTGGATCCAATTCCCCTTCTGGTCAGTTCAGTGTGAATAAGTTAGAGTTCTGTAGCCCAAGTGCTAAATAATTTTTAGGTAACCTTTTTTATTGATCTTTAGAATCCAAGTTAAAGTGGAGAATGTAATATTTATGTTATTTCCATATTCATGACAATACTTCTTCACAACTTCCTAGGATTGTCTAAGGAAATTCACTGTGATTAAATTGGGTTCTCCCTCCTCACTTCTTACTACCTAGGCCTTTCTTTCCTAGATAAATTGACAGAAAGTCAGCAGCTTAAGGCATAATGGCAGATGGATCTGGAAATTCTTGGATATTTTTAAAACATTTTATTTAGAAATAATTTCAAACTAACAAAAAAGTTATAAGGATAGTGTCAGTATCTATATATCCTTTATTCACATGAACCTTGTTGTCATTCTGCTCTATTGATTTATTATGTAAGATCTCTCTTCACCTTTCCTCTTTTCCTCAACCTTACTTCGTCTCCTTCTTCTTTCTCCTTCCCTCCCTTATAAACAAAAGTGTGCACACACACAGTTTTTTTGAACCATTTGAGAGAAAGCTACATATTTCATCTTCCTTGATGCTAAATTGTTTAGTTACATTTCAAAGAACATAAAAAACACATAAATGATACAGTTATCAACCTTTGAAAATTTAGCATTCATTGAATATTTTACCATCTATATTTCAGTTTGTCATTTGACCTAATATGTAATAGCTTTTGTAGCCACCTGTGCCTTTTCTTTCTTCCAGTGTAGAAGCCAGTATACAATATATACTGCATTTACAGTTCATTTATCTTTTGGCTTTTTTTATTTGTAATACTCAAACTTTGTCTTATGACATTAATATTTTAATAGTGTAACTACCACCATTTTTAATAGAATGTTGCTTATTTTGTATTTTCTGGTGTTTCCTGTCTACATATTCAGATTGAACTTCAATTGGAATATTCTTTAACTGTGTTTCTTGTAAGGGTGTCCTTCTGAGAGTATACTTGTAGAAGTACAGGCTGTTTCTCTGCCCCTCAGTAATGCTAATAATTTTGGTAACCTTGTCAGTCATGAGATTTCCCTTCTGTGTAGTTACTGTTTTTTGTTTTGTTTTGTTTTGTTTTGTTTTGTTTTGTTTTGTTTTTTTCTGTGCAACTAATAAACAGTCTGTAGGAGAACCTTTTAAAACTCTGGACATATTCTGCTCATCAGTCATTCTCCCTTAGATTTAGCATGTACTGATGATTTTTATGCCGATTTTTATTATCATAGGTACAAAGTCATTATTTTCCAACACCATATTCTCTCTATCTACTTTTACCAGTCAGCAGTTGGCACTTATAAACATGAGTTTTCTCCTGTTTTCTGCCTGATCTGAGACATGGACTCATGGATTCCAGTCTCCTGTCCCTTCCCCTACCTTTATAGCACACAATTTAATTATTTTCTTTTTTAAAAGATTTATTTATTTGAAAGAGTTGCAGAGGGAGAAAGAGAGATCCTCCATCTACTGATTCACTCCCCAAATGGCCACAGTGGCCAGGGCTGGACCAGGCGTGACAGGGATCCAAGGACTTGGGCCATCATCTGATGCTTTCTCAAGCACATTAACAGGGAACTGGATTGGAAGTGGAGCAACCAGGACTTGAACTACTGCCCATATGGGATGCCAGTTGTGCAGATAGTCACTTAACCTACTGTGCCACAGTGCTTGCCCTTTTATTATTTTCATTATTTTAATTCAAAAAATGTTCTGTATTTGACCTGGGTCACCTCCCAGGCTTGTATTCCTTCTTTGACAGGGCTACTTTTCTGACCCAACAAATAGATATAGGCTTATCTTATTCCTTCTCTTCCTCAACCTTGGAGTTAGCCATTTCTTCAAGTATCCTTGTCCCCTTTGAGTAGGGAATAATATTAGAAGCCAAGATCTGGGTTGTTTTTTTTTTTTTTAAGATTTATTTATTTATTTGAAAGAGTTACACAGAGAGAGGAGAGGCAGAGAGAGAGAGAGAGAGAGAGAGGTCTTCCATCCACTGGTTCACTCCCCAGTTGACCACAATAGCCAGAGCTGTGCCAGTCCAAAGACAGGAGCCTGGAGCTTCTCCCAGATCTCCCGCATGAGTGCAGGGGCCCACGGACTTGGGCCATCTTCCACTGCTTTCCCAGGCCAAAGCAGAGAGCTGGATCAGAAGTGGCGTGGCCAGGACTTGAACTGCTGTCCATATGGGATGCCAGCACTGTGGGTAGCTGCTTTACCTGCTACTCCACAGTGTTGGCCCCAAGGTCTGGGTTCTTTTATATTGGTTTAGTATCCCTTATCTGAAAAGCTTGGGACCAGAAATATTTCAGATACCATAGGTTTTTAGATTTTGGAATAATTTGCTTGAGCTTTACTAGTTGAACATTCCTAATCTGATCTCTAACCCAAACATCTGAAATGCTCCAAAATATGATTTTTTTTCTTTTGAAAATTTTTAAGTGTCATGTTGGCACTCTGAAAGTTTCAGTTTCAGGGCATTTTGGATTTTGAGTTTTAAGGTTAGGATTGCTCAACCTGTATTTCAAATCATTGTTTTTAAATTTTTTTTTAATTCAAATATTTTACCACTTGCCATCTTAAGTGGGCCAAAAAAAAAATTCATTAGTTTTTACAGTCAACTTACCAAAAGTTTAGAGTATGCTTTGTATAAGTTATTCAAAGATTCTGAAAATGTAAGTAAATTGTAAGGGTTCTGGCTTCTATATCATTGTATGTGAGCATTAGCCAGAGTTAGACTGCTTTTCTGTGCTGAAAGCAGCATGTTAACATCCTTTGGATTTGGTCCAAAAGATGGTACAAACAATGAAGTAGAATTTGGAAAAAATAAACTCAGAAGATGTTCCTTTCTGAATTGTTAGTAAGGTTGTTCTCATTGTTGGCACGAACTTTTTATCTGTGTCCTTTTTAAAAAATGTGTTTTTCTTTTATTTTTGGATCAGATTATCACTTCAAAATAGATCTTTTAATTCTCATTTGGTGTGAATTACTTCATAGCAAATATTCTATGAAACATTTTTGGGAAGCCTCAGAGGAGGAACTTAGGGACGTGCACCATCCAAAGTATAATTGTGCAACTTTAAAACTGTTGGCTCTGTTATCTTGCCAAGATACAGTAACTCTGTCAGTAATCATAAGCAAACCTTTGGCATTGAACTTTTGATAACATGTTTCTAAAATTATTCGACTAAGCCATGTGATCCTAAAGTTTTTAAAAGAAATTGGTAAAATATGATAGATTTGATAGTGGTTTTTATGGCTTGTCTAAAAATGTACGAAAGACCTAGCTAAGATTTTTAATTTTGTACCCTTTTGAAGTTCTTTAATATGTTTTATACCTGTTTCTGAGCCAGTGGTAATTTTGAAGTTCTCAGTGAATGAGGGAAGTTTTGCCAAAAAAATGAGGAATAAAGAGGGAACGACACAGAAGGCATTAAATAAGTATCTATAAGTCAGCAGACATAAAGTACTCTGGAAGGCAGAACCAAAACTGAAGTACAGAAACATTCCAAAGTACCACATGCCTAGTTACTGGTCACTGAAATACATGATAATTGAAAACTAGGCATAAGGAATAATTGTTAGAGATTTTTTTTAAAAGGATTTATTATTTGAGAAGCAGAATATCAGAGAGAAAGGGAAAGACAGAAACCTTCCATCTGCTTTGTCACTCCCCAAAAGGCTGTAGTAGCTGTGATATAGGCCAGGCAGAAACCAGGAACTAGGAACTTCCATCAGACCTCTCAGGTGGGCAGCATGGGCCTAAGCACTTTGGTTGTCTTCTGCTCCTTTCCCAGGTGTGCTAACAGGGAGCTGGATTGGAAGTGAAGCAAGTAGGACTGGAACCAGTGCTCATAAGGGAAGCCAGCATCACAAGTAGTGGCTTAATCCACTGTACCACTACATTGGTCCCCAAGTGATAAGACTCAGTGGACACATGAAAAATAAGAGCTAAGAGTAGAATAGGCAAAAGTAAAAGGGCAACCCAGGCTAACAGCTCATGACAAGAAAAACTGGTTTTACTACTCATGATAAAAAGAAGTCTTTTTGTGTTCTGAGAACTTTGCTAAAAGTTTTATATTTCTGACCAAATACTAAAATATATACTGTAAAACTGCAAAAATTGTATCACTGTGTTACCAATTATGGAAACAGAAAAGAGAGTCTAAAAGCAAGCCCTAGTATATATAGATCAGTTTCCCACAATGGAAGCATTACCTAGCAATAGAATATGTACATTTCCTTTTTTAAAAATTTTATTTAAGGTATACAAATTTCATCTATTTCATATATACAGATATAGGAACATAGTGATACTTCCCACCCTACCCTTCCTCATGCCCATGCTCCAACTCTTTCTCTGATTCCCCCTCCTGTTCTCACTCTTAATTTTTACAGAGGGGCTGGCGCTATGGCATAGTGGGTAAATCCACCACCTGCAGTGCCAGCATCCCATATGGGTGCTGGTTTGATCCCAGCTGCTCCATTTCTGATCCAGCTCCTTGCTGAGGCCTGGGAAAGCAGTGGAAGATGGCCCAACTCCTTGGGTCCCTGCAACCACATGGGAGACCTGGAAGAAGCTCCTGGCTCCTGGCTTCGAATCAGCACAGCTCTGGCTGTTACAGCCAATTGGGGGAGTGAACCAGCGGATGGAAGACCTCTCTCTGTCTCTCCTTTTCTCTCTGTGTAACTCTGACTGTCAAATAAGTAAAAATAAATCTGTTAAAAAAATTTTTACAGAGATCTATTTTCAGTTTACTTAATAATTGAAATACCAGGCACTCTGTAATTGGGTACATATACATTTATTATAGTCACATCTTCCTATTAAATTGATCCCTTTTTAAAATTTAATTAATTAATTTTTTTTTTGACAGGCAGAGTTAGAGAGACAGAGAAAAAGGTCTTCCTTCCTTTGGTTCACCCCTCAAATGGCCACCACGGCCGGCGCACTGCGCCAATCCGAAGCCAGGAGCCAGGTGCTTCCTCCTGGTCTCCTATGCAGGTGCAGGGCCCAAGCACTTGGGCCATACTCCACCACTGCCTTCCCGGGCCACAGCAGAGAGCTGGACTGGAAGAGGAGCAACCAGGACAAAACTGGCGCTCCAAGCACGACTAGAACCCAGGGTGCCAGTGCCGCAGGTGGAGGATTAGCCTAGTGAGCTGCAGTGCTGACCAAATTGGTCCCTTAATCAATACATAGTTCCCATCTTTGTCTCTTTTAACAGTTTTTGTGTTAAATCTATTTTGTCTGATATCAGGATGGGTACACTTAATCTTTTTTGTTCTCCATTAGCATGGAATATCTTTTTCTATCCTTTAACTTTTAGTCTGCATGTATCTTTGTGGTGAGGTGTGTTTCTTATAGGCAGCAAATAGATGGGTCTGTGTTTTAATCCATTCCGCCAGTGTATATCTTTTAACTGGAGAGTTGAGGCCATTTACATTCAACATGACTATTGATAAGTAAAAACTTGGCCCTGCCATTTTTCTGTAAATATACCTATTGTTTATTATAAATTTCCTTTTTACTTTTACTGGGAGATTTTCTACCTTCACATTTTTTCATAGTGATGACCATGTTTCTGTGTTTGTGTGTGTAGCACATCCTTAAGCTTATTTTGTTAGGCTGGATGAGTGGTGACAAATTCTTTCAATTTCTATTTGTTATGGAAGGTCTTTATTTCACCTTCATTCATGAACGAGAGCTTTGCAGGATGCAGTGTTCTGGGTTGACAGTTTTTTTCTCTTAAGACTTGGAAAATATATCACCATTCTACACCTAGCCTGTAGAGTTGCTGGTGAGAAGTCAGCTGTGAGTCTAATTAGGGATTCTCTGAAAGTAATCTGGCATTTCTCTCATATACTTTTTAGAATCTTTTCTTTATGGTTTACTGTTGAAAGTTTGATTACAGTGTGTTGTGGTGGAGATTTTTTTTGGTCATGTCTATTAGAAGTTCTATGTGTTTCCTATTTACTTGGATATCTCTTTCATTCTCCAAATTGGGGAGGTTTCTGTAATTGTTTCAGTGAAAATGCCTTTTAATTCATTCTCTTTTTCTACACCTTCAGGAAGTCCTAAGACCCAAATGTTGGGTCATTTGATAATATCTCATAAATTTCCAGCACTTTTTTTATTTTTTCTAATTTCTTCTCTTGTGTGTGTGTGTGTGTGGGGGGGTGTCTGACTCAGATATTTCCAAAGATTTGTCTTCTAGTTCAGGTATTCTTTATTCTGCCTCACCAAGTCTGTTGTTAAGGCTTTCCACCATGGTTTTCATTTGATCCATTGAATTTTTCATTTTTGATATTTCTATCAAATCTCAATTTCATGAGAAAAATTTTCATTCATATCATGTATGGTTATCTTTAATTTGTGGATTTGCTTCCCGTTGCTTCTCCGTAATCCTGTGTTTTGATCTTTTGAATTCCATTTCAGGCATTTCATTAATCTTTTCATCTTAACATTCTAATATTGAAGTATTGTGGTGTTTCCTTGGGGGGAGGGGTCATGTTGTCTTTCTTATTCTTGTTTCTTGAATTTCTGTTTACTTAAGGCATTTTTTGGAGATACTTGTTAGTTTTTCCCTCTGATGGCTTTTGTCTTTGAACTGTGCCTCTCTGGCTTAGTGGAATATCTGTACTTTCAATGAATACCCAGAGGTGTGTGCTGGGTATGTCCAGGGAGCTCTGGTCAGTGCTCCATGGTGGGGCAAGTATCCAGGGTGACAGCAAAGTTGTGCTGGGTGACACCCAAGTTGGGTATGGTAGATCTCCTCTTGTCAAAAGAAGGGGAGGTGGCCGGTGCCACGGCTCAATAGGCTAATCCTCCACCTGCAGCACCAGCACACTGGGTTCTAGTTCCGGTTGGGGCGCCAGATTCTGTCCCGGTTGCCCCCCTTCCAGGCCAGCTCTCTGCTGTGGCCAGGGAGTGCAGTGGAGGATGGCCCAAGTGCTTGGGCCCTGCACCCCATGGGAGACCAGGAGAAGCACCTGGCTCCTGCCTTCGGATCAGCACGGTGCGGCGGCCATTGGAGGGTGAACCAATGGCAAAAGAAGACCTTTCTCTCTGTCTCTCTCTCTCACTGTCCATTCTGCCTGTCAAAAAAAAAAAAAAAGAGAGAGAGAGAAGGGAAGGTATGATCAACTCTGTTGGTGTGATCATACCCTCACCTCCTCTCCTCCAAGATGATCCGTGTCCATGCGTTAGCCACCGGTGAGTGCAACACTCATCCATGCCGCTGTATGAACTGTACAAAGGATTTGTGCAGTCCTCACTGGAGCGTGGATCTTGCTGCAGTCATCCACCCCAGGCACCTAGGGAGCCCCGAGAGTGTGGAGCTGCACAGTGATTGCCTAGAGACCCAGCTACTCTCTCATGCACTCACAGAGTTCCCAGTCTCAGTCCACAAGGCTTCCACAGTTACAGGATACAGAGGGTCCTCCCCACTCCACCAGCCTGTCCGATCCAGAGGCAGATGTTCCTAGAGCCAGTGCCTGTGGGTGCTCCACCTAGACATCTTTGAGCCCAGAGCCAGTGGTATATTGGGAGGTTGGGGCTGCCTCACAGTCTTCTGTGGATGCGCAGCCCCTAGAGAGTCCTCCCAGCCAAACTCATAGTCAGTGGGGAATGTGGATTTTCCCTCTGATAGAATCTCTGGATCACGCACACATACATGCACCACTGGCCTAATGTTGCCTTCTCCCTGCCAATAGCACCGGATTTCTTGCTGCCAGCCCTGATGAGAAGGTGGCATTGTGTCTCAGCAATTTGCTTACTGTAGGCACAAGGGCTTCTGCAGCTTCTGCTTATGCTCATAATGGTGCCCATCCTCTCTCAGCTGGTTGCCAGGTGCTGTTGTTGGGGGCCGTAGGGTGAGAGAAACTCCTCCGCCTTTTTTTTCTAACTGGGTCAGCAGGTTCCCTCTCCTAGGGCTCCAGGCTGGACTCACACTACTCTATCCCTTTGGCTATATCACCAGTGGCACATTGCTGCAATGTGATCTCATCCCAGTCTCCAAAGCTGGCACTTTCTCCAGCTCTCAGCTGCCAGAGTCGTGTGTTGTGTCCGTGTTCATGCCGCATGTCCACAGCTTGCACGCAGATTCACTATGCTCCTCTTCCTTCCGTAGAATTTCCACTGCAGTTTTCCCTCCTACTCTCCCCTGAGAATGTCCTTCCTACACTTTTGAAATTATGATTATTTATCCCTACCCTGGTGCAGTACGCTGTTTCCTATTCTGCCATCTTGGAATCCCCAGTTCTAATAATCTGGAATATGTATATTTCAACAAATATTTAAACAGTTGATGAGTTATTTTAGAAGACAAGGTAAATTTAAATGTATATCATACTTAATTCCAGATGACTAAGGAATTACTTAGAAAAACACTAACAAAAGTGGATTTCTAAACTGATCTATAGATGGAAAAATTTGAAGCAAGTCATATATAAAAATGTTTGATAATTTTATCTGTAGTATAACCCAGTAATTTTTTTGTCTGCCCACCTGCCTGTTGCCAAAGTAAACTGTGTTCATTGTAGAAAAAGTAGAATTAGTATAGGGAGGAAGATGAGAGAACAGAAATAAAATAGTTGAACATATTTTCTTCCAATAATAGTTTTTTGTTTAATTCACTAAAATGGCTGTGTACTAACCATCCATATGTATATAATATGCCTCATGAATCTCCTCATGAGCATTTATTTCATTTTGCCCTAAATAACACGGTGATAAATATCCCTTTTGAAAAATATTGATTCTCTGAAGAATCATTTAATCAATAATAATTAATTTATTGATCTATATGTTAGGAGTAGCAGTGTAGGAAATTATAGTCAATGTTATACTTGATACCAAAATTATAGTCAACATTATACTTGATAGCAATCTAGAGACTAATTCTTAGACTCTGTTCAACAATATCTGTTAAAATCTAGCCTTAGTGACATACTTCCAGTTGAGAAAATTATTTGGAAGGTTTGTATATTCTGAGATTGTTTTATAGTTTGATCATTTGCATAATCCACAGGAGATTCTCTTTTATCCTTTTTAAAATTGGAATTGGCTAATAAACAGAGTGCCAAGTCTTAATAGTCCTTTTAATATGCTTTACAGATGCATTTTGTAGGAAATTATTTTGGTGATTTAGTTATGATTAATTAATATTATTTGCTTAAACTGATGTGAGACATTTAAACAGTAGGTGAAACTTCGGAGAACAAATTCCCAGTGTCCTTCAGCATTAAATGCCTTTTCTTAGGTTTTGAAGACCATTTAAGATTAGGAAAAGCTGCAGTAAGAACTGGGTATTGTTGGGTTAATCCTCCGCCTGCAGTGCCAGCATCCCATATGCGCACCAGGTTCTAGCCCTGGTTGCACCTCTTCCAGTCAGCTCTCTGCTGTGGCCCAGGAAGGCAGTGGAGGATGGTACAAGTGCTTGGGCCCTGCACCCGCATGGGAGACCAGGAAGAAGCACCTGGCTCCTGGCTTCGGATCGGCGCAGTGCGCAGGCCGTGGTGGCCATTTCGGGGGTGAACCAACGGAAGGAAAACCTTTCTCTGTCTCTCTCACTGTCTAACTCTGCCTGTCAACAACAACAACAACAACAACAAAACTGTGTATTGTTAGTACTGTTTTATTCAAACACATGAGAGATTATTACATTCAAATATAGTTTTAAAAAGTATGAACATCTGGCCGGCGCCGCGGCTCACTAGGCTAATCCTCCGCCTTGCGGCGCCGGCACACCAGGTTCTAGTCCCGGTCGGGGCGCTGGATTCTGTCCTGGTTGCCCCTCTTCCAGGCCAGCTCTCTGCTGTGGCCAGGGAGTGCAGTGGAGGATGGCCCAGGTGCTTGGACCCTGCATGGGAGACCAGGAGAAGCACCTGGCTCCTGCCATCGGATCAGCGCGGTGCGCCGGCCGCGGCGGCCATTGGAGGGTGAACCAACGGCAAAGGAAGACCTTTCTCTCTCACTGTCCACTCTGCCTGTCCAAAAAAAAAAAAAAAAAGTATGAACATCTTATCAGATCAAAAATTTGACTTCCCAAATGTTATCTCTCTTCACTAACTTCTTCGAACATATATGATTATACATATAATATTGTAAGATAATGGAAAAAGAACTAGCTTAATAGTTGGAAGACTTGGTTTGTGTTCACATTTATGCCTTATTAGTTAGCTCTATGACCTTGGCAATTCATTTTATCTCTCTGAACATGAAATTGCTGATTTGTAAAATGAACTAGGCAGATACATTTAAGATACCTTTTATTATATTACTTTTATTATTGTTATGTTAATTGAATCTCATTTTTAAGGTATATTTTAATGTATTATATTGTTCATAGTAAATTTATTTAATAATTATCCACAGGATACTCTTCCAGGTCATCTTCTGAGTAAAGTATACTTTTAAAAATTTATTTGTTTATGAGGCAGTGAAAGAGCTCTCCTATACTCTGGTTCACTCTCTAGATGTCTGCAACAGCCCCTAGCTGAGGCTATAGCCAGGAGCCAGGAATGTAACCCAGATCTACCAACTGGGTGGCATGAACCCATTTATTGGGCCATCACTGCTGCCTCCAAGGCTGTGCACGAGCAGGAAGCTGGGATAGGAACATATTAACCACTATGTCAAACACCCATCCTAGGCATACTTTAGGTGAATATGCTTTGAGGAATTTATTGCGTGATTTTTTTTCATTAGCAGGTGTCTACTTCTTTATGGAATGTCTAAATATGCCAAGTTAAATGATTATTCAAAGTTTCAACATGTACAAAGGTACTTCAGAATGTTCTTGGAAAAATGTAATTAATAAATGCTTATTTTGGTGTAGAATTTTGAAATCCATACATAGTTCTTTTTATAAAATGCAGTTTTCATGAACTTTTTGAATACTCCTGATATGCATATATTTCAAAATATTTTGTGGTAGTTTACAAAATAATATTCTTGAATTTATAAGAACCTGATCAGGAGGTGTTTAACCTTGTTAGAAAGAAAACAAATGTGGCCAGCGCCGTGGCTCACTAGGCTAACCTTCCACCTGCAACGCCGGCACCCCGGGTTCTAGTCCCAGTTGGGGCACCAGTTCTGTTCCAGTTGCTCCTCTTCCAGTCCAGCTCTCTGCTGTGGCCTGGGAAGGCAGTGGAGGATGGCCCAAGTGCTTGGGCCCTGCACCCCATGGGAGACCAGGAGGAAGCACCTGGCTCTTGGCTTTGGATCAGCGCAGTGCGCCAGCCGTAGCAGTCATTTGGGGGGTGAACCAATGGAAGGAAGACCTTTCTCTCTCTCTCTCTGTCTCTCTCACTGTCTAACTCTGCGTGTCAAAAAAAACCAAAAAACAAAAAACAAATGTGAAGTTGATCTGATATTTTCCTACCTCGCTCAGAAGTTTTTACTCATATTTCTTTTCCTCAAGAGATAAGGATAGTTTAATATATTCCTTATAATTTGGCAATAATTATTCTTAATAATTTTATAAGGTAAGCTAAAGAGTTCTTGAATATTATTTAATGATTGAAACATGAACTAATTATGTTTGGGGGATAATGAGCAGGAACATTTCTTGGCTCCCTTGACCATATTCCCCAGTTTATGATGTTTAATTTTTTTTAACTTTTATTTAATGAATATAAATTTCCAAAGTACAGCTTATGGATTACAATGGCTTCTCCCCCATAACGTCCCTCCCACCCGCAACCCTCCCCTCTCCCATTTCCTCTCCCCTTCCATTCACATCAAGATTCATTTTCGATTCTCTTTATATGATTTTTAATTCTGATTTATTCATTGGATATTAATTGGAGAGTAAAAGATTTTTTTTTAAGTTTTTTATACGTTTTTTTATAAGTTTTTTTTCCTTTCAAACTTTTATTTAATGAATATAAATTTCCAAAGTACAGCTTATGGATTACAATGGCTTCCCCCCCATAACGTCCCTCCAACCCGCAACCCTCTCCTTTCCCACTCCCTCTCCCCTTCCATTCACATCAAGATTCATTTTCAATTCTCTTTATATACAGAAGATCAGTTGAGCATACATTAAGTAAAGATTTCAACAGTTTGCTCCCACACAGAAACATAAAGTGAAAAATACTGTTTGAGTACTAGTTATAGCATTAAATCTCAATGTACAGCACACTAAGGACAAAGATCCTACATGAGGAGTAAGTGCACAGTGACTCCTGTTGTTGACTTAACAAATTGACACTCTTGTTTATGGCCTCAGTAATCACCCTAGGCTCTTGTCATGAGCTGCCAAGGCTATGGAAGCCCCCTGAGTTCACTGACTCTGATCATATTTAGACAGGCCATGGTCAAAGCTTCTTTGATGACCCATTCTTTCCACTGGGATCTCACTCGTGGAGATCTTTCATTTAGGTTTTTTTTTTTTTTTTTCCCCAGAGTGTCTTGGCTTTCCATGCCTGAAATAGTCTCATGGGCTTTTCAGCCAGATCCACATGCCTTAAGGGCTGATTCTGAGGCCAGAGTGCTGTTTAGGACATCTGCCATTCTATGGGTCTGCTGTGTATCTCACTTCCCATGTTGGATCATTCTCTCCCTTTTTTATTCTATCAGCTAGTATTTGCAGACACTATTTTTGTTTATGTGATCCCTTTGGTTCTTAGTCCTATCATTATGATCAATTGTGAACAGAAATTGATCACTGGGACTAGTGAGATGGCATTGGTACATGCCACCTTGATGGGATTGAATTGGAATCCCCTGGTATGTTTCTAATTCTGCCGTTTGAGGTAAGTCAGCTTGAGCATGTCCCGAATTGCACATCTCTTCCCTCTCTTATTCCCACTCTTACATTTAACAGCGATCATTTTTCAGTTAAGTTTCAGCACTTAAGAAGAATTGTGTATTGATTACAGTATTCAACCAAAAGTATTAAGTAGAACAAACAAAAAAAAATACTAAGAGGGATAACATATCAGGTTGCTCATCAACAGTCAGAGTGAGGGCTGATCAAGTCACCGTTTCTCCTAGTGTTCATTTCACTTTAACAGGTTTCCTTTTTGGTGCTCAGTTAGTTGTCACCTATCAAGGAGAACAAGTGGTATTTGTCCCTTTGGGATTGGCTTATTATACTCAGCATAATGTTTTCCAAATTCCTAACAGGGATCACTTTTCAGTTAAAATTTAAACACCTAAGAATAATTGTGTGTTAATTACAAAGTTCAAGCAATGGTACTAGAACAAAAAAATACTAAAATCGATAAAGTATTACATTGTACATCAACCGTCAGGACATGAGCTGATCAAGTCACTGTTTCTCATAGTGTCCATTTCATTTCAACAAGTTTCCCCCTTGGTGCTCAGTTAGTAGTCACCGATCAGGGAGAACATATGATATTTGTCCCTTTGGGACTGGCTCAATTCACTCAGCATGATGTTTTCCAAATTCCTCCATCTTGTTGCAAATGACCGGGTTTCGTTGTTTTTGACTGCTGTATAGTATTCTATAGAGTACATGTCCCATAATTTCTTTATCCAGTCTGCTGTTGATGGGCATTTGGGTTGGTTCCAGGTCTTAGCTATTGTGAATTGAGCTGCAATAAACATTAATGTGCAGACAGCTTTTTTGTTTGCCAATTTCATTTCCTTTGGGTAAATTCCAAGGAGTGGGATGGCTGGGTTGAATGGTAAGGTTATCTTCAGGTTTCTGAGGAATCTCCAGACTGACTTCCATAGTGGCTTAACCAATTTGCATTCCCACCAACAGTGGGGTAGTGTCCCTTTTTCCCCACATCCTCTCCATCATCTGTTGTTGGTAGATTTCTGAATGTGAGCCATTCTAACCGGGGTGAGATGAAACCTCATTGTGGTTTTGATTTGCATTTCCCTGATTGCTAGTGATCTTGAACATTTTTTCATGTGCCTGTTGACCATTTGGATTTCCTCTTTTGAAAAATGTCTATTGAGGTCCTTGGCCCATCTCTTAAGTGGGTTGTTTGTTTTGTTTTTGTGGAGTTTCTTGATCTCTTTGTAGATTCTGGTTATTAACCCTTTATCTGTTGCATAGTTTGCAAATATTTTTTCCCATTCTGTCGGTTGTCTCTTCACTCTCCTGACTATTTCTTTTGCAGTACAGAAACTTCTCAATTTGATGCAATCCCAATAGTTGACTTTGGCTTTGACTGCCTGTGCTTCTGGGGTGTTTTCCAAGAAGTCATTGCCGGTACCTATATCTTGCAGGGTTTTTCCAATGCTCTCTAATAATTTGATGGTGTCAGGTCGTAGATTTAAGTCTTTAATCCATGTTGAGTGAATTTTTGTGTAAGGTGAAAGGTGGGGGTCTTGCTTCATGCTTCTGCACATGGAAATCCAGTTTTAAAAAAGAATACAGTGGGCCGGCACCGCGGCTCACTAGGCTAATCCTGTGCCTTGCGGCACCAGCACACCAGGTTCTAGTCCCAGTCAGGGCACTGGATTCTGTCCTGGTTGCCCCCCTTCCAGGCCAGCTCTCTGCTGTGGCCCAAGAAGGCAGTGGAGGATGGCCCAAGTGCTTGGGCCCTGCACCCCATGGGAGACCAGGAAAAGCACCTGGCTCCTGGCTTCGGATCAGCGCGGTGCGCTAGCCACAGCGCGCCAGCCGCGGCGGCCATTGGAGGGTGAACCAATGGCAAAGGAAGACCTTTCTCTCTGTATCTCTCCCTCACTGTCCACTCTGCCTGTCAAAAAAAAAAAAAAAAAATACAGTGGGGCCAGTGTTATGGCATTGCTAGTTAAGCTGACCCCTGTAATGCAGCATCCCACCTGGTTCAAGTCTTGGCTGCTCTACTTCCAATTCAGCTCCCTGCTAAATTTTCCTGGGAAAACAACTGAAGATGTTCCAAGTGCTTGGACCTTACACCCACATGAGATACCCAGAAAAGCTCCTGGCTTCGGTTTGGGCCTGTACTGGCCGTTGTGGTCATTTGGAGAGTGAAGCAGCAGATGAAAGATTCTCTTTCTCTCTCCCTCTCTCCCCGCCCCTCCCTCTGTCCCTCTTTCTCCGTCTCTCCCCTCTCTCACTCTGCCTTTCAAATAAATAAATAAATAAAAAGATTTAATAAAAATTTTTAAATAAAATTTAATAAAATTTTATTGAATCTTTTTATTTACTTATTTGAAAGACAGAGTTACAGAGAGAGGTAGAGACATAGAGAGAGCTCTTCCATCCACTGGTTCACTCCCCAATTGGCCGCAATGGCCGGAGCTGCGCTAATCCGAAGCCAGGAACCAGGAGCTTCCTCCGGGTACCCGACGTGGGTGCAGGAGACCAAGCACTTGGGCCATCTTCTACTGCTTTCCCAGGCCATAGCAGAGAACTGAATCGGAAGAGGAGCAGCCCAGACCAGAACCGGCGCTATATGAGATGCCCACGCCCCAGGCCAAGGCATCAACCCATGATACCAACTTCCATGGTATCAGTGTTTAAAAAAAAAGTATATAGCAAGAATTATTGAAATAAAAGATTCCAAAAATTTAAAATATTAACAAATTACCATTGTCACATCTTTCTATTTGAAAAAAAATCTGTTACAAATAGATTAGTATAATTATACGGACAGTAGGTTATATATCACAGTTCAGCCTAGTCACAGTACAAAGCATACTGTTTTTTTTTTCTGAGGTTGACCTTTTTGGGTACGTTGACTTTTGTTATTATCAGATTCTTCATTTTCAATATACTGTTACCTTTGACTGTTCTATTTATCTTTTAGTTCCCAGCTCACTGCTATGGACCTCACAAATTTCCCTTCTTAGACAATCAACTCCAAAATGTCGCAATATTGTTTTGCACCAATTGATGTTGTTTCACCTGTGTTGCTCTTTGCACTTCAGCTAGATTATGAATTTCCTGACAGAAGGTCTGTACCCTATCTGGTGACACCAACTATGTGGCCAACCCTATGGTTAATGTTGAATAAATAAACACATGCTACTACATTACTATTTGCTTTTTTAAACTTTCATTGTAAACATACAAATGTAGACATTTTAGAAGAATTAATTTTCTGTGTGTGTGTATTTTATGTGATATATATTGACTATAATCACATGATAAAAAGACATTGAAATATAACCTTCCAGGCCTTTATTTCTTCCATATTAAAAATATAAACAGGAGTTGGCACTGTGGTGTACGTGTAAAGCTGCTGTCAGCAATGCTGGCATCCCACACAGATGCCAGTCTGAGTCTGGGCTACTTCATTTCCAATCCAGCTCCTTGATAACATGCCTGGGAAAGCAGTGAAAGATGGCCCAAGTATTTGGGCCCCTGCACGCCCATGGGAAACCCAGAAGAAGCTTCAGATTCCTGTTTCTGGATCAACCCAGCTCTGGCTGTTGTGGCCATTTGGAGAGTGAACCAGTGAGTGGAAGATCTCACTCTGTCTCTCCTTCCCTCTCTCTCCTCTAACTCTGCCTTTCAAATAAATAAATAGATCTTGTTTTAAAAATCATAAACATTTAATATAAATTTATATCATACAGTGTATATCAGTGTGTATAGTACTTTTATGTATTGATATATTCACATCAATATATTTATTACCTTTAAATTGCTTTATACTTATTATCTCTTAAAAAATTTGTTTACTTTAAAGGCAGAGTTACAGAGAGAGAGAAAGATCTTCAGATGGCCACAACAGCTGGGTCTGGGCCAGACTCAAGCCAGGAGCTGAGAACTCCATCTGGTTCTCTAATGTATGTTGCAGGGCCCAAGCAATTAAGCATATTCCACAGCCTTCTCAGATTCATTAACAGGGAGCTGGATCAGAAGTGGAACAGCCAGGACTCCAGATGGTGCTCATATGGGCAGCTGGTGTCTCAGGCTATGGCTTAACTTGCTATACCACGACACTGGCCCCTGTAGTTATTATTTCTAAATAGAGTTTTGGCTTCTTCATATTTTGTATTTATATAATAGGAAAAAAACATTAATTTAAAGTAGAATGGAACTCACACTTTTTGAGCCTTTGCTATATGCAAGATGTATTGTATCTTTTTTTTTTTATTTTTTTTTTTATTTTTTGACAGGCAGAGTGGACAGTGAGAGAGAGAGACAGAGAGAAAGGTCTTCCTTTTTGCCGTTGGTTCACCCTCCAATGGCCGCCGCGGCCAGCGCGCTGCGGCCGGCGCACCGCGCTGATTCGATGGCAGGAGCCAGGAGCCAGGTGCTTTTCCTGGTCTCCCATGGGGTGCAGGACCCAAGCACCTGGGCCGTCCTCCACTGCACTCCCTGGCCACAGCAGAGGGCTGGCCTGGAAGAGGGGCAACCGGGACAGAATCCGGAGCCCCGACCGGGACTAGAACCCGGTGTGCCGGCGCCGCTAGGCGGAGGATTAGCCTAGTGAGCCGCGGCGCCGGCCAAGATGTATTGTATCTTGATTATTCTTCCTCTGTCCCCTCTCTATAATGTTTCTTCATTAGTTTTCCTAATCCCAGTAAATGACTTTACTATCCATCTAGGTGTTCAAAAAAAAAAAAAAAAAAAAACTCAAGTTATCACTTATTCTCCCCTTCTTTCCTTCTTCATATTGGACGTATCAGCAAATCTTGGCAGCTCTACTTCCCGTATAAATCCTCATACAGCTACTTCTCTGCCCAGCCTATGTATTTCTACTTTTGCCTTTTAGGAGCTGTTTGCCATTCAACATCAGAGTGACATCTTTAAACCAGAATTGAGATCACTTTCTTTGCTTAAAACCCTTCATGAGATTACCATTGTATTTAGAATAAAAATCCAAATGCCTTACTTCAGACTGTTGGCCCTATATAATCTATCTCCTAGTTGCCTCTGATTTCCTAGTCACTCAGACTTCATACATTCTGATTGTTTTTCTGTTTCTTTCTCTTTTTTTAAGATTTATCTTTTTGAAAGGCAGAACAACAGATCAAGATCTTCCATTTGCTGCTTCACTCTCCAAAGGGCCACACAACCAGGTCTGGGCCAGGCCCAAACAGGGAGCCAGGAACTCCAATCTGGTCTCCAACATGGGTGGCAGAGGCCCAAGCACTTGGACCGTTATCCTCTGTTTTCCCAGGCACATTAACAGGGAGCTGGATCAAAAGTGGAGCAGTTGAAACTCAAAACAGTGTTCTGATAAAGAATTCTGGGGTCACAAGCATTCATTTAACCTGCTCACTGTTTTTCTGTTTTTCAAAATACGCGGAACTCCTTCCTCCTGTAGGTCCTTTGCATTTTCCTGTTTGTCTCGTCTAGAATGTCTGACTGACTAGCTGCATTTTTCAGATGCCAGTTCCATCATCACCTTCCATAAGAGGCCCTTTCTGATTTCCCTGACTCTTCCTTTTTTTAAGATTTATTTATTTATTTGAAAGGCAGAGTTACAGAGAGAGGAGAGGGTAGGAAGACACACATAGAGAAAGAGAGATCTTCCATCTGCTGGTTCAGTCTTCAAATGGCCATATTGGCCGGAGTTAGACTAATCCAAAGCCAGGAGTCAGGAGTTTCTTCCAGGTCTCACATGTGGGTATAGGGATCTGCTTTCCTTGGTGCATTAGCAGGGAGCTGGATCGGAAGTGGAGCAGCTAGGACTGTGGCCCATATATGGGATGTTAGTACCACAGGTAGTGGCTTTATCTGCTATGCCACAGTGCCAGCCCCTCCCTGACTCTTTAATACCCCCTCCCCAGGCATTCTTCATTTCTTCATCTTTAGGTTGTTGCTTCAGAATTTATTATTTGCTTAGAACTTGCAGTACAGTATTTTCTAATTCTGTCATTCCTCTGCGTTTATTAGCAGAAATTAACCTGTAGGCTAGAATTTAAAGCAGAGACATTAAACCTGATTATATTCTCTTTTTTCATTTTTTTTTAATTTAAGAGAAGTAGATTAGTGTTCTAGTAGCCTTTAGTAGTGACCAGTTATAGAACTACTGTTATGAACTATTGAACTTTGTACATTTGATGATTTTCCATCAACTGCACAGTTTTTTGCTCATTTTGATATTGTTAGTTTTTGGACAGATGCTTTACTTTTTGACAAAATGAAATGAACAAGATTATTTTGTATATTTTCCAACGTAGGTATGGAATGTCATTTCTCTAAAGAATTCTGGTTTCCATTAATGGGAAATAGTTTAACAAATACTTGATGGTATAAATGAATTACTAATGCTGGTATGCTCCTTAGCACAGTGCCTGGTATTTAGAACATATAAGTATCGGTTCTCATTTTCATTTATGTTCTCATATTAATTAGTCCAGAGCAATGATCTCAAAAGTGTGGTCTCTGGACCAAAAGCCTCAGTATAAACTGGGTAAATTTTTGTACCTCAAACATTTTGAAAGAGAAACTGCAGCTGAAACCAGAAATCTGTTTTACCAAGCCTTCCAGGTGATTTGGATAAACATAAAAGTTGAGAATCTCTGTTCAAAAGTAGAAGTTCTTAATTTGTCTGGCGAGAGTGGAACACAGGTGTGCTGAGATAGTTCCTTAGTTGTGCAGTACCCCAGCCTACAGCACTTTGTCAGTTTGCTAATCTTTTCAAATATTAAATATTCTTTATAAAATATGAGAATGAGATATAACTGGAATGATCCACTTATGAAATAATCTTGTTTTTCTAGCCTTCTAAGGATATAGAACATATACATATGTGTTTCGGCCAGCGCCGTGGCTCACTAGGCTAATCTTCCACCTGCAGCGCCGGCACTCTGGGTTCTAGTCCCAGTTGGGGTGCCGGTTCTGTCCCGACTGCTCCTCTTCCAGTCCAGCTCTCTGCTGTGGCCCGGGAAGGCAGTGGAGGATGGCCCAAGTGCTTGGGCCCTGCACCCGCATGGGAGACCAGGAGGAAGCATCTGGCTCTTGGCTTCAGATCGGTGCAGCACGCTGGCCGTAGCAGTCATTTGGGGGGTGAACCAACAGAAGGAAGACCTTTCTCTCTGTCTCTGTCTCTCTCACTGTCTAACTCTGCCTGTCAAAAAAATAATACATATGTGTTTCAAACATTTATATCCTTTTATATCCATAATACTGTATGGTAAGCTGTTAGCACCCTTTATATTCTAGAAAGAACTCATAAATAATAAGTTTAAGAAATGATGTGTATTATACCTGCTTCTCTTGGAATTTCCATAAACAATACTTATGTATCAAAATTGGAGAAAATCTGCAGTAAAGAAACTTTTAAAACTTAGTTTAATTTATTGTTTCCAAAATTATTTGGTTAAAAGATCCTTTAGCTAAATAATGTCTATTAGATTACAGAAGAAACTGCTTTGGAAAATACTGCCTTATGAGTATGATTTTTAAAAACAGCATTTTGTGAGCTATGTATCACTAAAATAGGAATCTTTCTTGAGTGAACATATACTAACATTATAATTGAATTTGCCTTGCCTTCTGAACACTGTACAGCCCAGGAGCTATGCTAGTGAATGGGAAAAACTGCAGAACACACTCTTTGCTAGAGGTGAACTGAATTCTGAACCAAGGACTAGTGGCTGATTTGTCTGAAGGTTTATTTTTCTATATATTCATTATTTTTCAGATCAATACAGGGATAAATCAGGAGTTTTCATGTGGACCTGCTAATGTGATTAAAAGATTATTTGGCGGCCGGCGCCGTGGCTCACTAGGCTAATCCTCCACCTTGCGGCGCCGGCACACCGGGTTCTAGTCCCGGTTGGGGCGCCGGATTCTGTCCCGGTTGCCCCTCTTCCAGGCCAGCTCTCTGCTGTGGCCAGGGAGTGCAGTGGAAGATGGCCCAAGTACTTGGGCCCTGCACCCCATGGGAGACCAGGAAAAGCACCTGGCTCCTGGCTCCTGCCATCGGATCAGCGCGGTGCGCTGGCCGCAGCGCGCTGGCCGCGGTGGCCATTGGAGGGTGAACCAACGGCAAAGGAAGACCTTTCTCTCTGTCTCTCTCTCTCACTGTCCACTCTGCCTGTCAAAAAAACAAAAACAAATAAAAAAATTATTTGGCAAAAAAAAGAGAAAATTTTACAGGGGAAATTTTAAACCTACAGAATTTTGCAACTACTTAGACTTATTTATTTCCAGTTCTGGAAAGTGTCTTTTTATTTTTTTTATTTATTTTTTATTTTTTTATTTTTATTTTTTTTGACAGGCAGAGTGGACAGTGAGAGAGAGAGACAGAGAGAAAGGTCTTCCTTTTGCCGTTGGTTCACCCTACAATGGCCGCCGCGGCCAGCGCGCTGCGGCCAGCGCACCGCGCTGATCCGATGGCAGGAGCCAGGAGCCAGGTGCTTTTCCTGGTCTCCCATGGGGTGCAGGGCCCAAACACCTGGGCCATCCTCCACTGCACTCCCTGGCCACAGCAGAGGGCTGGCCTGGAAGAGGGGCAACCAGGACAGAATCCGGCGCACCGACAGGGACTAGAACCCAGTGTGCCGGTGCCGCAAGGCGGAGGATTAGCCTAGTGAGCCGCGGCGCCGGCCCAGTTCTGGAAAGTTTTAAAGTCCTTAGATTGCTTCACTGAGGCAACTTGATATAATAGTACGCTATAGAGGGTGGCATAGTGGGGAAAGCTACTGCCTGTGACTCCAACCTCCCATATGGGCGCAGTTTTGATTCCCAGCTACTCCACTTCCGATCCATCTTCCTGTTATGACCTGGGAAAGCAGTGAAGAACAGCCCACATGCTTAGGCCCCTGCACCCATGTAGGAGACCTCAAGAAACTGCTGGCTCCTGGCTTTGGTGTAGCCCAGCCCTGGCTATTGTTACCATCTGGGGAGTGAACCAGTAGATGGAGGACATTCTCATTCATTCATTCTCTCTCTCGCTCTCGCTCTAACTCTAACTCTAACTCTCTCTAACTCTGGCTTTCAAATAAATCTGTTTTTAAAAGCATACTGTAAAGTCATATTTCTTTTTTTAACTTTTATTTAATAAATATAAATTTCCAAAGTACAGCTCATGGATTACAATGGCTTTTCCCCCCATAACTTCCCTCCCACTCACAACCCTCCCATCTCCTGCTCCCTCTCCCATTCCATTCACATCAAGATTCATTTTCAATTATCTTTATATACAGAAGATTAATTTAGTATATATTAAAAGATTACAACAGTTTGCACCCACACATAAACACAAAGTGTAAAGTACTGTTTGAGTACTAGTTATAACATTAATTCATATTGTAAAAAAGCACACTGTAAAGTCATATTTCATAAAGGAATTTGATATCTGAAAGATTTTTACTTGCAGAATTCTTTTCATCTTACTTTTAAAACTGATTAAAGAAATATTGTGGGAATATAATATTGTTGAAATAACAACATAGAAAAGAAGTTGGATGCAACAATTTTTGAGAGGTAAAATAGGACATAGCAATTGCTTTGAATGAATATCTAGTGTTAGGATGCAACAAAGATGAAACTGAAATATTTGAACAAAGTGATAGGTAGGATAAACTGCCTGGAGATTTTCCTTGACTGCTGCATGAAGTCATCAAAATCAACAGTCAAGTACTTTTTTAGCATTTGTCTCAGGATATGTTTGAAGGGCAGTAGCACTTTCAGGGTAGATTTGTATGGGGGGCACTAATTTATCTCAAGTTATCAAAGCACCAAGGGCTGTCAGCTAAACATAATGGAATAACAAAGAAACTGGGAATCCCACAATTAGATATATCTCATAGTAATAATTGGTAAAGATATCTGTAAATGGGCAAGTTGTGGCTTGTGGTTATGATAGGAATAAGAGATAAGGTGACCTTGCAAGTCAATGTGAGATAACTCAGTTTAAAGTAAATTTGTATCTTTAATGGGACTTACTGAAAACAAGGGATAAACTGATGTTAGAGGAAGCCTTATAAATATGATTTAACTATGTAAAATATTTGAAAATGTTTTATATTGTAAATACTAGGTTTCAAAGCATCATTGTATTATCACTTATATTCATATGACTGTTTTGCATTTCCAATTAAGCTTCTCAATCTTTTTTCAGTATGAAAATTTGTCATTATAAAACAAATGCCAAATATAGCCAGTATCATTATGTAATCACTACCCAAAAGATATTCTAGCAGCTGTATCAAATGGACAGTATTCCCCTTATGTGATTAAGTTTTTTGAGAAAAATTTTTTTGAAAACCACCATATTACTATCTCCTGGAAAAAGCAGTATTTTACCTAATAATATTTGGGTTTATTTGGGTTTTTTCTTTAATTATATATGGTATATTTTGCTTTTAAAGCAGGAATATGAATTTGTCTCTGAACTCGGGACATGATATTCTTGTAGGAGAGTAATTGGAATTAATAATAACATTTTTGGGTTTATGGCACATTCACAAATTAAAAATCAGCATCCACAATAAAAAGCAATATAAATGAAATTATTTTTTGCTTACTGATATACATTATATTGCAACTATTTTCTTTCCTGTTATTAATGATTCCTTAACATCTTTAAGAAATAACCATTGTAGGCCGGCGCTCTGTCTCAATAGGCTAATCCTCCGCCTGCAGCACTGGCACACCGGGTTCTAGTCCTGGTGGTTGGAGCGCCGGATTCTGTCCCAGTTGCTCCTCTTCCAGTCCAGCTCTCTGCTGTGGCCCGGGAATGCAGTGGAGGATGGCCCAAGTGCTTGGGCCCTGCACCCCATGGGAGACCAGGAGAAGCACCTGGCTTCTGGCTTTGGATCAGCGCGATGCGCTGGCCACAGCACACCAGCTGCAGTGGCCATTGGAGGGTGAACCAATGGCAAAGGAAGACCTTTCTGTCTCTCACTGTCCACTCTGCCTGTCCAAAAAAAAAGAAGAAGAAGAAGAAGAAGAAATAACCATTGTAATTTATTTTGTATTTCTGTCAAAGTAGAATAATAGTCATTTATTCGAAGTTATTGTCAAGCTGCCTTCTAATGGTACTCTGGGGTATTTATCACAATCTCATAAAAATGTGGATAGCTTTATCTCTTCCAGGAATTTCAGTCATTCATTTGTCATTTTGAGTTTGTTGTAATATATGAAGAATATGATTCATTAAGTGTGGAAATCTTTGGTAAATTCATAGTTATCACATTTTTGTTATTTCTAAGGATTCCAGAAACCAACCAACTTAATTTTAGATTTTGCTTTGTAACAGATGAAAATCTTTCAAGAACATATGGACCTTATCATACATATACAAAGTAAACAGATAGTTCCCTTTAGATATGTGCATTCCATGGACATCTGATACTTGGTTGAGTTGTACTGTATTAGAAACTAAATGGGCTGTAAAAAGTAGAAAATGTAGTTTTTGATCCTCATGAGGAGATTAGGGAAGAATTCCTTAGTGAAATACTCAGAAAGCCATTCTAAGAAAATTCATTTTGGGGTCCGGTGTTGTAGCATAGTAGGTTAACTTGCTGTCTGCAACACTGGCATCCCATAATGGGTACTGGTTTGAGTCCCAGCTGCTCCATTTCTGATTCAGCTCCCCACTAAAGCATCTGGGGAAACAACGAAAGATGGCCCAAGAGCTTAGCACCTGCTCCCACATGGGAGACCTGGATGAAGCTCCTGGCTCCTGGCTTTAGCCTGTCCCAGCCTTAGCTGCTGCAGCTGTTTGGGGAGTGGGCCAGCTGATGGAAGATCAACCTCTCTGTCTCTCTCATTGTCTCTCTGTCTCTCTGTAACTTTGCCTTTCAAATAAATAAAATATTTTTTAAAAAATTCATTTCTGCATATATGTAGTAAACAAATATTAAGTTTCAGCTTTGTGCCCAGCCCTTACTTTAAGGACTGAGAAATCACACTGATTTCACTTCAGAAATCATGGCCTTTATGGGAAATGTTGTAGTGAGGACACAGACCAAAACCAAAATAAGTAAAATGGATAATTTCTTAGACAATGGCAAGTGTCATGTAGCAAATGAAGCAGAGACAGGGAAATGGGAGTATTAGGGCACTGCAGTTTCAAGTACAGTGGTCAGCGAAGTCGCATGAGAGCAGAAGATGCTGAGAGGAAGCCCTAAAGCACAAGAGGGACTTAGTCCTCAGAATATCTTTGGGTAGATGGTCCCTGGCACATCCGGGTGGAGAAGCAACAGGCAAGTCCATAACCCACTGATAGACACCCGACGTATGTTTGAAGAGCAACAAGGAAGTAAAATGGGTCAAAAGAAGAATAAAGGAAATGAAGGGTGGATTTTATAGCAATAATATAGTAACTCAGTTGATAGTTGATAGTGGCTCAAAGATTTATGATTTATGGTAACAGTGGAGGTGGTAAGAAATCGGAATTTTCTCACAGTTGATTTCCCATTTAAGTAAGTATCATTTTTCATTGCTTTGATCACTAAAGTAATTTGAACATGCCTCATTCACCATTGATTAGTGGTACATCATTAGGAAAAGAAAAATTCAAATAAAATTGTGCGTATCTCAAACTTAAGGAGCATTTCAAAAATGAAATAAGCGCTACTTTATAATTTTTTTAAAACATCTATTTTATTTATTTGAAAGACAAAATGAGAGAAAGAGAAAGAGGTCAATCTTTGATCTACTGATTTACTTCCCAAATGCCTCAACTCTCAGGCCTGAGCCAGGCTGAAGCCAGGAATCAGGAACTTTATCCGGGTCTCCCACGGGAATCAGGGTCCTAATCCTTGGGCCATCTTCCACTGTGATCCCAGGTGCATTAGCAAGGAGCCATATCTGAAGCAAAGTAGCTGGAACTCAAACTGGTGGTCTGATATAGGATGCCAGCAGTACAAGCAAGTAGCTTAACCTGTTGTGCCACATTGCTGGCCCCAATTGTTTTATAATTTCTTTACTTGATTTTTAAATTATATTATGTTATTATATTTTGTTTTTTGTAAGTTATATGAAGGGTATATGATATATCTGTCTTGTAAGTTATGAACCTAGCAAATTCTGTTGATCACAGTGTGTCTTTTTCTAGGGAACAAAGAAGGAAGATACTGAAAGTGAAGAAGTGTCTGGTTTAATTCAGCCTGCAGAAGTATTTGCTCCCAAAAGCCTGGTGTTGGTGTCCAGATTAGATTATCCAGAGATTTTTAGGGTAAAGAATTCATAGTTGTCATTACTAATTTGTTATTTTGTAAATCTGCGTTGAGTGAACCATGGAGGAAAGTTCTTTGAAAACTATCATTAGATTGATTTAGAAATTCTACAATAAATTAAAATTAGTCTGAACAGGAGAAACGGCTTCATGGATGAAATGAATGTCCGGCTGAATGTATGTGACTTTTTAAACAAGTTAAAGTTCTAAAACACTAGTGTTTGTCTCTCAAAAGTTCCCATAATTATTGAGACCAAAATCTGTAAGTGCCAAAGAAATAATGTGATTATTTTGATCAGATTTAACATGCATTGGTAAAGTAACAACCTCATATATGTTTACTCACTTTATGAGGAATCCTGCTGAAGTCAGTAGGGTGTGTGTTTGAGATTTCATACAATTCTGATCATGCTACTACCAGCATAGCTTTTAAATGCTTACTTCCAGATATCTTCCTTTTGTTGGTACTAATAATTTTCAAATGTAAGACAAAGTATTTATTTATAAATATTTGCAGTGATACACAATTTTGGGAAATTTTTTTCTAGGAAGTGATATATATGTGTATCTGTATGTATATGTTTGAGAAGAAATAACTTAGTGTCAAGATTTCAATGACAGTGGGTAACCTCTAACAATGCTAAGTTTTCAGTCACAAATTTCATTGAACTGAAAGATTTGTAAAGATGGGATTTTATCATTTATTTTACCATGTGTCTTCCACTGTGCTCGAAGTGTTAGTATTATGTTTTCTTTTTTTTTGCTATGCTTTTTTATAATTCATGTAAGTTATATTTTCTATTGAATAAGTGATCTGTATTATAAAAGCCACAAAACAAGACAAAAGTGTTACATTTTGATCTTGATATTTGAAGTAATTTGATAGTTAGCTGAAACAACAGGGCAAAACAGTGAAGCAAAAATGGTTTTAGCCCTACAGATTATCTGAGCACAAACACCTGTTTTACAAATTATGGATTTCTGCTTTCTATAAACTCATCTCAGGAGTTCATTTGGTGGCTCTGGTTCTAAAGGAAAATTTAATAAACGTTTGCTGCTTAAAATTTACTCCATGTTCACCATAGAATATACTTTACTAGGTTCAAAGAGAAATTTTCCTAAGAGCAGATACAATAACAATTTATTTTTAGTGCTTTCTCCATGAAATAACTTCATGCATCTCTCTCTTTGCAGGCCTGCCTGGGTTTGATCTATACTGTGTATGTGGACAGTCTGAATGTCTCCTTGGAAAGTTTAATCGCAAATCTTTGTGCTTGCCTTGTTCCTGCAGCTGGAGGGTCTCAGGTAAACAGAATAGAAAGGAAGATAGAGCCTATTTTTCTCCCTCTCCTCCAGTTAATTTATGAAGAGAGGGAAACAAAGGATTCTTTAACTGTTTTAGTCTTAAATAGGATCCTAGTTTAGTTAAGCTTTGTCCCTATGGTCTATCTTGTAGACACCCAACATTTCATTCTTTTCTTTGGTGATGAGGTTAATTTTAACACACAGTTCACCTTTCATATAGCGTAATTAGAAGTCATATTTTGTTTAACTTGAACTCTAGTTCATATTTTCTTGGAAATAGACTTTTTTAAGCTTAACTTTTAAATATGTTCTTTCTGTTGTTCTTACTTTTATATAGTTCCACCTCGTTTTTTTTTTTTACTTAAAAATGTTTCAGTGATAGAAATTAGAACATTAAGACATTCTCAGCACACTTACCTGTATACCATTTTAATTGCAAATACTTTTGGATAGACCTCTTTATTCTATATGTCTTAAGAGTTTTGTTTTGTTTCTGAATTATAAAAATAAGAACCTCAACTGTGTTGATTGATTTATTGTTTCTAGAGAAACCAAACTCTGAAAAGAATAGACTCTTCCTTAAATCCTAAAAATGATTAGTTAGTAATTTATTTTGCTTACTTATTCTTTTTTAAGATTTATTTTATTCTATTTGGATGGAAGAGTTACAGAGAAAGAGAGGGAGAGACAGAGAGAAAGATCTTCCACCTACTGGTTCACTCCCCAAATGGTTCACCCCTCCCACGTGGATGACAGGTGCCTGAGAACTTGGGCCATCCTCCACTGTTTTTCCCAAAAAGCTGAATGGGAAGTGGAGCAGGTGTTACTCAGATTGGCACCCATATGTGATGCCAGCAATGCAGGCGGTGGCTTTTTCCACTTCACCACAATGCCAGCCCCTTGCTTATTGTTACATTAGGGAAGAGGACAGCTCTCTAAGAATCATGTGGATAGTCTTCAGTCTGATATCACTTGTAGTGAAATTGACTTTGTTTTTGCAAGGGCTTTGCCTTTTTAAATGCCTTCTTTCTTTCCCAGTGTCTTTGTCTTAAATTTTTATCTTCTTTTTTTTCCTTCTGCTCACTCCTTCTTTTTTTTTTCTTTTTTTAAAGATTTATTTATTTTATTTGGAAGACAGAAATACAGAGAGAGAAGGAAAGAGAGAGATCAGTCTTCCATCTGCTGGTTCACTCCCCAGATGGTCACAACAGCCAGGCTTGGGCCAGGCCGAAGCCAGGAGCCAGGAGCATCGTCTGGGTCTCCCACATGGGTGTAGGGGCCCCAGTACTTGGTCCATCCTCTGCTGCTTTCCCAGATGAAAAACAGGAAGCTGGCTCGGAAGCAGAGCGGCCGAGACTCAAACTGGTGCCCATGTGGGATGCCGGCGTTGCAGGCGGAGGCCTAACTTTTTATGCCTCTGCATGGGCCCCTTTTTCTCACAATTTTTAAATTGTATGTGAAGGGAACGACTCTCATGTATCTGACATATGCAGTTTCAATAGTGCAGTGGTACTTCCCTCCCACCCTTCTCCCTTGCTGCCGCCCTTCCTCTTCCTCCCTTTACTATTTTTCTTCTAATTTTTACAAATGCAGGGTAGTAAATGGGAGTTTGTTGATAGTTAGGGCCAGATTTTAAGAAGCAGAATTGTTTGTTTTATGAGCCTTTACTAAAGTTGATCATTTTAACACTTTACCATTTTTTAGTTAATTAAGAGATTGTCAGTGTTTTTTATGCTTCTGCTCTATTAAATTTTCATTGACTTCTGACTTAAACCATTTTCAGTATATAAAGCAATGTGGATGTTATAGACTATTCATTGGTATTGATTGCATGTTAATTGGTTCTTTATGTGGCCATTTGTTCTAAATTTGAACTGCAAAGGGATTTTTATTTCAAGAAAAAGTGAAATCATTTGTATGTGTATGTTTCTCCGATTCTGTAGAAGCTGTTTTCCTTGGGTGCAGGAGATCGGCAGCTGATCCAAACTCCTTTACATGATAGTCTTCCTGTCACAGGCACTAGTGTGGCTCTCCTGTTTCAGCAATTGGGTATGTCTTTTTCTTCCAGTTTCAATGTCTTCTTATAGAAGCCTATGGAAAAAAATTACATTCACATCATCTGACATCAGTTAAGAAACTATAGAACAATCATTAAATATCTCTCCCCAGCTTAAGAGGGTAGGAAACAGAGAAGAGCAGAGTTCATTTAGCAAGTTTTGGCTGTTGAGGGGGCTGCCTGCCTGAGAGACTTGATTCTGTGTCATCTCATTGAGAGCACAAGCACTGGTGCAGTCTACATGTGTGGTGTGGCTAAGCACAAGAAGGGAGGTAAGGATGCTTGCAGTGTGTTGCACAGCTTGCTGCGATTGTAAGAAAGCATGTAACTTGAGATTTATCCCTCGGGAGGGAGAAGAGCATCCACTCTTGTATCTTTTTGGAGAGCTACCAATGCGAAGATACAAAGAAGGTAGAGCTATTATTCTTTGCTATTAAGAATTAAGTATATTTGCTGTTAAGACAAAAGTATAGCTACCTTGGAATAGTTTGACTTTTTTTTAAAGTTAAATAAACTCTATGTTCCAGCCATTCTACCCCTAGGTATTTAACCAAAGAAAATGATGATACATGTCCATAAAAATATTCATACTGAAATGCTCTTAAGCATTGTATTTATAGTAGTGGAAACTGAACACAGGTTCAGGGTCCATCAGTGGTAATGTGTCAGTGATAATGGGAATGGATAAAAGTCCCTGGTATATCCAAACAGTGGAATACTATTAAGCAATACAAAGGAATGAATCATTCATACATATAACATATATGAACCTGAAAATGTTTATGCTAATGATCAGTTTCTGTTAAGTTCTGAAAAATGTAATATAATCTGTGATAGCAAAACCAACTGGTATTGTAGGCAGGAAGAGAGATTACATAGGAACATGAGGAAACTTTTTGGATGATGTTTGGGTTCATAATCTTAATTGTGGCAGTGGTTTTACAGATATATAGGTAATCAAAATGTGTCAAATTCTAAAAGAAAATTGAAAACATTTACACAAACATTTGTAGATGAGTGCTCACAGCAACATTATCTGTAACAGAAAATGGGAACTGGCATCATGTTGCAATGGGCTAAGCCACTGCCTGCAACACCTGGTATCAGTTCAAGTTCTAGCTGTTCCTCCTCTCATCCAGCTCCCTGCTAATATTCCTGGGAAAGCAGCAGAAGATGGTCCAAGTATGTGGGCCCCTACATCCACGTGAGAGACCTGGAAGAAGCTCCTGGTTCTCAGGGTCGGCCCAGCCCAGCCCCGCCCCAGCCGTTCTGGCCATTTGGGTAGTATACCACTGGATGGAAGATTTCTCTGTGTATCCCTCTCTATATCTCCACCTCTCAGATACATAAATCTTAAAAAAAAAGAAAAAAAAGAAAGAACAGAAAGGAAGAAAATGGAAATAAACCAAATGTCCGCTACTGAATGGATAAGCAGATTTTGGCGTATCCACACAATGAAAAATTTTTCAGCCAGAGAAAGGAATGGAATATTGATACATGCTATAATATAGATGAATCCTGAAAACACACTAAGTGAAAGAAGTCAAACAACAAAAGGCCACATATTGTGCGTTTCCACTTTTATATGGTTTCCAAAACAGGAAATCCATGGAGAAAATAAATTAGTGGTTACCAGGGGCTGGGGAGAGAGTGGGCACAGGAATGTGACTGCTGGTACATGTGGGGTTTCTCTTGTGGGATGAAATTGTTCTGAGTTAGATATGAAATAACTTGTGACTATACCAAAAACTACAGAATTGTACATTTTAAACTGGGTGAATGCTGTGATGTTGATTTGTATCTTGATAAGGAAAAAACTGTTTGGGCCTTATCAAAAGAACTGAGGAGCCTTCTACAAGAGCCTTGCAGCTGATCTAAAATGGGAGAATTTTAGCTTCAAAAAGTATAATAATTGCTGTTGGTTTTAAAATAGCAGTTGTTTTAAGATTCATGAATTCTTATGTTAGAAGGGAATTGTCAGGGCTGGCGCCGTGGCTCACTTGGTTAATCCTCTGCCTGAGGCGCCGACATCCCTTATGGGCACTGGGTTCTAGTCCCAGTTGCCCCTCTTCCAGTCCAGCTCTCTGCTGTGGCCCGGGAGTGCAGTGGAGGATGGCCCAAGTGCTTGGGCCCTGCACCTGCATGGGAGACCAGGAGAAGCACCTGGCTCCTGGCTCCTGCCATCGGATCCCTCTCTCCCTCCCTCCCTCCTTCCCTCTCTCCCTCCCTCCCTCCCTCCCTCCCTCCTTCCCTCTCTCCCTCCCTCCCTCCCTCCCTCCCTCCCTCCCTCCCTCTCTCCCTCTCTCCCTCTCTCCCTCCCTCCCTCCCTCCCTACCTCCCTCCCTCTCTCCCTCTCTCCCTCCCTCCCTCCCTCCCTACCTACCTCCCTCTCTCTCCTTGGCTCTCCCTGGCTCTACCTCTCTCTGTAACTTTTGTCTTTCAAATAAATAAAATAAATATTATAAGGGGGGGGGAATTGTCACCTACCTCAGAATATGACAAGGAACTAATTTCTTATCTTGAAAACTTAACAATGAATGAAATAATGAGATCAGGTAATCCAAGAGTAGATTAGGAGAATTATCTTTTTTCAAAATTACCTTAATTAATAAATGGTAAAGCAGTGATGAAGGTACAAGCATCAGCAGCTGTTAGCACAAAAAGAAAATCAAATACTAAATTCCTATTCTTGCCAGACAGTAGCAGTAGATTTGGTAGAGAGATAAAACCTGAATTTGATGACAGGAAATAGAGAAGACAGAGGCACACATTGAACTGCACCAACAGAATGTAATTATAAAAATCCAGGCTCTCAGAAACTGTCAGTTGAAAATTCCAGGTTCTTTAGCCAATAAATTGTAGGGAGAAAAAATGAGAGGAGGAGATTAAAAGACATGCTATGGGTTCGGTGCTGTGGTGCACTAGGTTAATCCAGATGTGAGTCAGCATTCCATATGGGCGCCGGGTTCTAGTTCTGGTTGCTCCTCTTCCAGTCCAGCTCTCTGCTGTGGCCTGGGAAAGCAGTGGAGGATGGCCCAGGTGCTTGGGCCCCTGCAGCTGCATGGGAGACCAGGAAGAGGCACCTGGCTCCTGGCTTCAGATCAGCGTAACCCCAGCTGTTGAAGCCATTTTGGTGGTGAACCATCAGATGGAAGACCTCTCTAATCTGTCTCACTGTCTATAACTCTACCTGTCAAATAAATAATTAAAAAATCTTTTAAAAAAAAAAGACATCCTATTATTTAATAGAATGAGACTGAACTATAGCATCAGGATGCATTTGTTGGTGGTCGGGGTGTGTGGTGACATAGAAAATTGGTTAAGTCAAATGGTTACCTAAAGCAGTAGAGATAGGTTATGACTGAGGGGCTTGCAGGGTTGCTGATAAAGTTCTCTTTCTTGACATGGGTGATTTTTTTTAAGATAACTCACTAAGCCGGTTTTTTTATTTGTGAGATTATCCTATCTGTGTTTAGTTTGACAATAAAAATACATTCTTAAAAAACTTGGAAAATCATTTAACGTTTTCTAGGTATACCTGTTGTGGGCCTAACTATCTCAATTTTTATTCCAAGTTATTGCCCCCACAGAGATAAGAATTCAAAGCAGAGGCATAAATATAGCTCACAGTGAAAGCAGGATTTATTTAAAAGTGAGAGAGTAAATATGCTTTCTTTTTTTTAAAAAGATTTATTTTATTTATTTGAAAGTCAGAGTTACAGAGAGAGGAAAAGCAGAGAGAGAGAGAGAGAGAGGTCTTCCATCCGTTGGTTCACTCCCCAGGTGGCTGCAATGGCTGGAGCTGCGCTGACCCGAAGTCAGGAGCCAGGAGCCTGGAGCTTCCTCCAGGTCTCCCATGCAGATGCTTTCCCAGGCCATAGCAGTGAGCTGGATCGGAAGAGGAGTTGCCGGAACTAGAACCGGCGCCCATATGGGATGCCAGCGCTTCAGGCCAGGGCCTTAACCCACTGCGCCACAGCACCAGCCCCGAGTGAATATGCTTTCACACAAGCATGTGGGCAACCCCACACCAAGAGATACTTGCCACGAGTGGGCCAGAGAGATCTGTCTGTGAGGAGAGAGCATAGGAAGAGGCCAGAGTAGGACCCAAAAGTAAGGTCCAGAATCTACAAGCAAAAAAGGCCAATCTCACATGGATTATCGTGCCTTTTATGAGGTAGGGGCATCATATCTAATTGAATATCCAAGTGGGCTGGCGTGTGGGTGGGATTTATTGTATAGGAGGCTGTCTGGGAGTTTCATGGCACTTCAACTTGGAGCTTAACTTCCATGTGGCCATCATGAGGTCTCCATTATGGTCCTGGATGAGGCACAGTGACTGTGTGGGAAAGTGGGCATAGTGGATAACTGGACACAGGTAACAACAGGTGGTGTTACAACACAGGGCTGGCATACATTGTGATTCCACCTCACCTGTTCTTACCTAATCTTTTCGATTAGTTCCTTTGTATCAGACCTAACTTCGTTTTTTAAAAATACCTTAAAAATTACATGGCTTGAGCAAATTAAAATTTTATCCTTCTCACATAAATTGATTGTAGGTAGGCAGTCTAGGTTCCAGGTTGCTTGGGGATGATACTGAAATTCTGTCTGATGATTTTCCCCTGTTTGTTTATGGGACATTTTCCCTCATTGGACTGTGAGCTTCAGGAACAACTCCATCTTATTATTCTTGTGTCTTCTGTATCTAGCACAGTGCATGAAGCACAAAGGCTGTTCATTAGTGTCTATCGAGTAAACAAATGACAGGATGGAAGTCATACCTCATTAGATTCTTTCTTTTTTTTTTTTTTAAGATTCTTTTATTTTATTTGAAAGTCAGAGCTACACAGAGAGAGAAAAAGAAGCAGAGAGAGAGAGGGAGAGGTCTTCCACCTGCCGGTTCACTCCTCAATTGGCCATAGCAGCCAGAGCTGTGCCAATCCAAAGCTAGGAGCCGCCTCCGGGTATCCCACGCAGATGCTGGGAGGAGCCCAAGTACCTGGGCCATCCTCCACTGCCCTCCCAGGCCACGGCAGAGAGCTGGATTGGAAGTAGAGCAGCCACCCATTTGGGATGCCTGCAGTGCAGCCAGCAGCTTTACCTGCTAAAGCACAATGCCGGCCCCTAGATGATTTCTAATGAAGCTTCCAGAATCCATGATGATTGCTCACTTGAAGATGAAATTTTTGTTATTTCCTTTAATATTTTGAGCTTAATTACTTTTTGCTTGCATATTCTAAATCCTCTTTTTTCAGAGAAAGAATGGGGGAAAGATAAGGAGGAAAGCAGAAAGACAGTGCTGTGTGCGGAGTTGTAGTTTCCAAAGCCTGTGGTGGTGATAATTCTGTCTAAAGGCATTCTCTTATCACTACTCATTTTGGTTGGACCAGTTGAAGGCCAATATTAGACCATTATCAGAGTTCACTACCTGGGTTGGCCGGGCTGGGGGAGGTGGGAGGGTGGTAGTTGTGGATTTTACAAAGCACAGACAGGAAGCAGATAAGACTAGAAGATTCTTTTGTAGCCTTGACTAGTTTTCCTGTGAAAAGTCTAAATGTAATGATAGCATTTCCTTTGTTCTTCTCTCTATGAATTGGTAGGATACTGAAATTGTTTTCCAAAAATAATTATGTGGATCTGTGCCGTTCTGACCCCATAATTTCCTGTTAATCACCTTTATCTCTTGCTTATCATCTTTTTATTTATTTGGTTCTTCTCTTGTTCTAGCCTGTGTGAAATGTTTGTTTGCCTAAATATTTGTGTGTTAAGTACAGTAAACAGTAGTGCTTTACATTAGTAAGATTGTATTTATAGAAACTTTCTTTTTCAAAGATTTATTTATTTGAAAGGCAGAGTTACAGAGGTAGAGGAGAGAGAGAGGGAGGGAGAGAGGAAGACGGAGAGAGAGAGAGAGGGAGAGAGAGAGAAAGAGAGGTCTTCCATCCACTGGTTCACTCCCCAACTGGCTGCGAATAGTCAGAGCTGGGCTGATCTGGAACCAGGAGCCAGGAGCTTCTTCCAGGTCTCCCACAAGGTGTAGGGGCCCAAGGACTTGGGCCATCTTCTACTGCTTTCCCAGGCCAAAGCAGAGAGCTGGATTAGAAGTGGAGCAGCAGGGACTTGAACCTGAGCCCTTATGGGATGATGGCACTGCAGGCAATGGCTTTACCCTGCTATGCCACAGCTCCAGCCCCAGGAACTTTTTTTTTTTTTAATTTGACAGGTAGAGTTATAGACAGAGACAGAGAGAAAGGTCTTCCTTTTGTTGGTTTGCTCCCCAAATGGCTGCTACGGCCAGCACTGCGCCGATCCAAAGCCAGGAGCCAGGTGCTTCTTCCTGGTCTCCCATGCGGGTGCAGGGGCCCAAGCACTTGGACCATCCTCCACTGCCCTCCTGGGCCACAGCAGAGAGATGGACTAGAAAAGGAGCCACCGGGCCTAGAACCCAGTGCCCATATGGGATGCTGCCGCCGCAGGCAGAAGATTAACCAAGTGAGCCACGGTGCTGGCTGGAATTGATTTTTGTTTAACTTTTATCTAATAAATATAAATTTCCAAAGTACAGCTCATGGATTACAATGGCTTCCCCCCCCATAACTTCTCTCCCACTCTCAACCCTCCCATCTCCCGCTCCCTCTCCCATTCCATTCACATCAAGATTCATTTTCAATTATCTTTATATAGAGAAGATCAATTCAGTATATATTAAGTAAAGATTTCAACAGTTTGCACCCACAGAAACACAAAGTGTAAAGTACTGTTTGAGTACTAGGTATACCATTAATTCACATTGTACAACACATTAAGGACAGAGATCCTACATGAGGAGTAAGTGCACAGTGACTCCTGTTGTTGACTTAGCAAATTGACACTCTTGTTTATGGAGTCAGTAATCACCCTAGGCTTTTTTTTTTTTTTTTTTTTTTTTTTTTTTTTTGACAGGCAGAGTGGACAGTGAGAGAGAGAGAGAGAGGTCTTCCTTTGCCATTGGTTCACCCTCCAATGGCCGCCGCATGGCACTGATCCGAAGCCAGGAGCCAGGTGCTTCTCCTGGTCTCCCATGCAGGTGCAGGGCCCAAGGACTTGGGCCATCCTCCACTGCACTCCCGGGCCATAGCAGAGAGCTGGCCTGGAAAAGGGGCAACCGGGACAGAATCCGGTGCCCCGACCGGGACTAGAACCCGGTGTGCTGGTGCTGCAAGGCAGAGGATTAGCCTATTGAGCTGCGGCGCCGGCTCACCCTAGGCTCTTGTCATGAGTTGCCAAGGCTATGGAAGCCTTTTGAGTTCGCCGACTCCGTT
The DNA here is from genome assembly GCF_051225735.1 of Oryctolagus cuniculus. Classification (NCBI taxonomy): domain Eukaryota; kingdom Metazoa; phylum Chordata; class Mammalia; order Lagomorpha; family Leporidae; genus Oryctolagus; species Oryctolagus cuniculus. Next base: position 56,150,960 of record NC_142867.1, read on the forward strand.
CTTATTTAGAGAAGGTCATAGTCAAAGTGGAAGTTCTCTCCTCCCTTCAGAGAAAGGTACCTCCTTCTTTGATGGCCCGTTCTTTCCACTGGGATCTCACTGGGAACTGATTTTTTTTTTTTTAAATAACTCCTTTGGTATTTAAATTGAATCCATACCTGCTGGATGTGTTATCCCTCCTGGACCTCATCTTATATAATACCCTGTATGTTTTTTGTAATTGCTGTACATGCAGATTTGGATTTTAATTGCGAACACATTAGAATGTTGATTACTCAGTTTTCACAGTATACTCTTTGTTATACTTTTAAAGTCACCAAGTGAACTGAACCTAACCCTTCAGCTATCATCACTTTGTTTCCATAGTGCAGCCACAGTAATCTTGTATCATCTGTGTTTATACTTTTATGTATGCGTACTTTCTTTTACCTTACTTGTGTTTAGCTTTAGTCAGTTTTTCATTAGCTATTATTGCTTCAGTCTTTCTCCTTTGATTTCCTCTTATAATAAATGTAGATTTTTTAAATGTCATTAAAAGAGCTGAAGTTGTTTTCAGTTTATCTAACCAACATTATTTTTACTTTTTAGTGTTAGAAGACCAAAATAACAACAGTTTAGTTTAACAGTTTTAATTGCCTTTTTTTAAATTTTAGAATTGGGCAACACTTCATAAAATTGAGTAAGTTTTTTGATGGGCTAAGCAGAAGAAGTTGGTTTTATAAGCAGAAAAGGACTAAAGAAAACAGAAACAAAAATGCAAAGGGAGTTTAGTCATTTCAAAATTACTGTCATTTTAAGTTTGGTACAAGGATGCAGAACAGTCGGAAAATAACTGAATGCTTAAAATCCCATTATTTCAGGTTACTTTTGTGTGTGTAAACATTGAAGCAGAGGGAATTTCAGTTATGCCAATTAAAACTATTTTCTGACTTTGGAAAGTCAAATATATACCTTATTTTCAGCTTTGTGACATGGAACTTTCACATGAGTGACTCCATTTTGATTTTTAGCATGGTCTGCAGAGGCTTAGCATGAGAGTTTGGTGCAACACAGTGGACTCTTGGGGCAGGCATTTGCCACAGTGGTTAAGGCACCCTTTGTGATGCCCACATCCTCTATCAGAGTGCCTAGGTTCAAGTCTTGACTCCACTTAACAATTCCATCCTCCTGCTAATGTGCACCCTGAGAAACAGCAGGTGATGGCTCAAGTATTTGGGTCCCGCCACCCATGAGGGAGACCTGGATTGAGGGCCTGGCTTGTGACTCAGCCCTGGCTGTTGCAGCCATTGAGGAGTAAACTGCTGGTTAGAGTGACTTTGTCTTGCTGCCTCTGTTCTCAAAAAACTCTCAAAGAAAAAGAAAGATGTGCAAAATTTTTTAAAGGCAGTGCTTTAAAAAATGTTGTTTGGTGAATTTATGAACTACCTTATTTTATCCTTTTCCATAAATAGTCAAAATCTAGTGTCATGGGTCATATTTCTCTCATAACTCAGTTTTCCTAGCTCATTAACATGTCATAATTACTTGTCTTAGTCTTATCCTCCCTTATGAATAATCACTTGCTTTCTCAATACTTTTTATTTCAAAAAGATAGTTTGAAACTTGAATTTCTAGTATTACTATGAGTGGGATACTGTGCCCTACACAGAAGAGGGGAATCTAGAAAATTTGGTGTTTATGTCTGTGATTAGTGTTTTTTAATAGTTTGAATATCAGCTGTGTAACTTAGGGATTTCAAACTAACTTAATCTCCTAACTATTGCACTCTGGAGCACTTTTCTTCAGAAGCTACTTACCACATATACTGTATTCCCCAGTCCTAAGGATCTCTGAGGAAGACTATTCCAATTTAATTTCTTGGAACAAATAATACAAGAGTCTGTAAATAAAGTTCCTATTATGCTTATCGACATACATTATGGTAGAATACAATTTTTCATCAAATATTTACAAAGCCATTACCATGTGCCAGATCCTAATAAGTTTGTCACTGGGAATATAAAGATGAATAAATCGGCCGGCGCCACAGCTCACTAGGCTAATCCTCCGCCTGCAGCGCCAGCACACTGGGTTCTAGTCCTGGTCCTAGTTGCCCCTCTTCCAGGCCAGCTCTCTGCTGTGGCCCGGGAGTGCAGTGGAAGATGGCCCAGGTCCTTGGACCCTGCACCCGCATGGGAGACCAGGAGAAGCATCTGGCTCCTGCCTTCGGATCAGCGCGGTGCGCCAGCTGCGGTGGCCATTGGGGGGTGAACCAACGGAAAAGGAAGACCTTTGTCTCTCTCTCTCACTGTCCACTCTGCCTGTCAAAAAAAAAAGAAAAAAAAGATGAATAAATCACAGCCTTCATCCTGGATATACTTTCAGCTTAGTGGAGAAATAGCTAATATTTTTAAATATAGTACAATATAATTAATATAAAAATCAAAATTCAAGAGCAAGTTGTTACTAACTAGAAAAGAGGAAGAAGGATAAGAGGAGCATTCCAGAAGAAAAGCATGTGCAGCAGTATAAGGGGTCATGAAAGGCCTTCACGGAATAGTGAGATATTTGATGAAACTAATGCTTAGAGTGGTGGGAATTATTCAGAGTGTTATTGAGAAACTAACTGCTTCTCATTTCAAACTGAAAATTAAATATTTATGCTATTTCTGTAGAAAATCATTTTGAAAATACAAAAGCTGACTTTGAGTCCCTGGTTGACTTATATACTAAACTTATCAGATTAACACATAATAAAGTATGTAGTTGCTACATGATATATTTTTGAAGACAGTTCAGAAGAATATGATTCAAAACTATCTACCCATTGTCCTTTTATGGCACTTAAATGCTATTATTAAATACTTACCTTTGTGTAGCGTTATCCTTTTTTGAATATAAATGCTCTGAGGAAAGATAACCATAATTTTATTAAGTGATGCTCTTCAGAGGTGGGCATTATGGCACAGCTGGTGAAGCCACTGATAGGATGCCATGTTGGAGTGCCGCTATGAGTCCCAGCTTCTCTGCTCCACATCCATCTTCCTGCAGATATGCCTAGGAAGGCAGCAGATGATGACCCAAGTGCTCGGGCCGCTGCCACCAAGTGGGCAGACCTGGATAGAGCTCCTGGCTCCTGGTTCCTGGCTTTGGCCTGGCCTGGCTTCGGCTGTTGTGGTCATTTGGGAAATGAACCAGCAAATTGAAGATCAGTCTGTGCCTGTCTGTCTCTTTCTCTGTCTCTCTGCCTCCCCTCAGCCCCAACTCTGTGTTGCTTTACCTTCCAAATAAATACATGTTTGAAAGAGAGACAAAATAAATAAATTGTATAGAACTTTCTGAAACATATCCTGGCTTGAAAGCAGAGCCTTCCATTCCTTGGTTTACTCATTTGAAAGCTGAGACACAGTATTTTGTTTTTTTCAGTATTTCATCATTATTGAAAGAAGGAAGGGATTCTAGGAAAATGCCCACCACCCTCATCCCAAAACAGGAAACAAACAGGCTTAATGCAGTGGATTTTGGAACTCCAACCTCTCAAGAAGCTTGAGATCAGGAAGTTTTTCAGAATACTTTGCAGTTTTAAATAATCAACAGGATGTGTATGTGCCGTTGTAGTGAAATCAGGAGATTATCAGGGAGAGTGTTTCAGACTGTCTCCTCTGCTCTCACTGTGTGACTTCAGATGGACGTCGGGCTGCAGAAGACTAGGAAACAATGCAGTCAGAATACTTATCATGACTTAAGAAAGTAAAAGAAATTGACTTTCTAAATGTAGCTATGGATATAGCAACAAATATTGTTACTTAGAAATAAAAATCATTTATGCAATTTCTTAAAATATTTGAAGTCATTATGTAAAGCTTGGGGAAGTATATGACATTTAAGAATCGGGCATGAGTATGTTGTTCTGTGTTACAATATTAAGTTTCTGGATAATAAGAAGCTTACTCCAAGCACTAAAATGTTGTCTCTAACTCATATTTAAATTGTGAGACTTAGATCTTGTCTTAGTAAATACTGCACAATATTTTTTCTCCTTGATAAAGTAGGCTGTTTGTTTTTAACCAGGCTAAATAGTGGATAGTTCCTTAGAAATGCTTGCCTTTCTTTTTCACAATTTACCTGACACTGATTCATGGTAAATAGAAATTTTATTTTCTGACAAGCTGCTTGTGAATGAGTTACCATTTTGGGGTCAGAAGGTAAGACAGAGACTTCTGATAGGAGGAGAGAGGGGTAATTCTTCCCAAAAAATGTCTGGACTTTCTCTTATTGCATGAATTGGCCTTAGCAGAGTTACCCATAATGTGTTAATGACTATTGCTACCACAGTCTTATTTCTTTATACATGTCCTTCTGTCAACTTTGAGTGTGTTCACCTTCTCATCTCCCTAACTAATGCTTATCCTTTAAAATTCAACTCAAAAGTTGGTTTCTTTAGGTAGCTCCAACCCCAGATAGTCCCAGTGTAATCACAAGTGTCCTTAACGGATGGAACAGGGAAGCAAGAGTCGATGTTGGAGTGACACATGTGAGAAAACTGCCCAATGTCAGCTTTTTTTTTTTTTTTTTAAGATTTACTTATTTACTTGAAAGGCAGTTAGAGACAGAGAGAGAGAGAGAGAGAGAGAAAGGGAGGGAGGGAAGGAGGGAGGGAGGTCTGTCTTCCACCTGCTGGTTTACTCCCCAAATGGCCGCAATGGCCACAGCTAGGCAGATCCAAAGCCAGGAGCTTGGAGCTTCTTCCAGGTCTCCCACACGGGTGCAGGAGCCTAAGCATATGGGCCATCTTCCACTTCTTTCCCAGGCCATAGCAGAGAGCTAGATCGGAAAAGGAGCAGCTGGGACTCGAACTGGTGCCCATATGGTATGCCGGCACTTTGCAGGTGGCAGGCTTTATCCACTATCCCACAGCACTGGTCCCCCAATGTCAGCTTTAAAGATGGAAGATAGGCACAAGCCAAGGAATGTGAGAGTTACTAAAAGTTGGAAACCCACATAGATTGGTTAGATTCTGACCGCTAGAAATGTAGGATAATAAATTTGTATTATTTTAAGCCACCAAATTTGTGGTAGTTTGAAACAGCAACCATCAGAAAGTAATGTATCTACAGAATGTTTTAAAATAAGCTTTTGATTTTAAATAATTCAACTCACAAGAAATTCCTAAATTAATAGAGTCTCTTGTGTGTAGATAACCCACCTTCCCAAATAGTAATATAATCATAGCACATTATAAAATCCAAGAATACACCTCAGTACTATACTACTGAGTATACCCTCTATAATTTTGACTTCTGGAAGCATGTTTATGTCTTATTTGAGAAAACAATGAGATTAATCAGGATAGGAAAAAAAATCTTAAAACTAAAATTATATAGAAACAAATTCCAAGGGCTAACATTGTGGCATAGTGGTTTAAGCCACAGTCTGTAGTGCTAGCATTTCATATAGGAGTGCTGGTTTAAGTCCTGGCTGATCCACTTCTGACCCAACTCCCTGCTTGGGTGCCTGGGAAGGCAGCAGATGATGATCCAGGTGCTTGAGTCCATGAGGGAGACTCACATGGAGTTCCTAGCTTCTGGCTTTGGTCTACTCAAGACTCAGCCATTGTGCAAGTGAACAAATACATGAAAGATTTCCCTCTCCCCCTCCCCATCCTCCTCTGTCACTCTGCCTTTCAAACAAATAAATACATCTTTCAAAAAGAAAATAAGAAGCTCCACTATCTTTCAAGTGCATAACATAACCACACTAAAGATGGGAGGGGAGAAGCTATTCAAAATAGGAAATACAATATTTGTCTACCTAACCTCAGTTTTTAACAATTTTGAGGAGAGAATTTCTAGTAAACTCCTTTTTGTTCACTTGGTGCTTTGAGTTAGAGTGACTGAAACAGTTCTGAAACTATTTTACAAGTAATATTAGATTTAGCAAGTAAATAAATTTCAGTACCTAGAATCTTGGTCTTTAATACTATTCATCACTAGAAAGTACCAACTCTCTGGAGAAACGAATGATTTAGGTAGGAGCAAAATATATACAATATAAGCCTGGATGATTTTGTTAAACTAGAAAGTGGTAAAGAACTATAGGACCTACATTAAAGGAGTTCCCTCTGTTTACATCCAGGACATATTTAGCACCAAACACAATTGAATGCAGTCATGACTTAAAGACTCTTAGGAGGGAAAGAAAGAACCTATGAGTTCATATAAATGAAGGAATGGATGAATGTAAGTAACAGGGATGAAATGGGAGAACTGCTTACTACAGAATGCCAGGTGCAGACTGGTGAATATGGAGGGAGTGCTGGATTTGGAAAGTCATTTTATTATCATCACAGTAAAGACTTAGGCAAGAATTATCAATAAATGCCAAGTCTAGGTAGACATAACAAGATTGTTTACCAAGTCTTTTTTCTTTAATATTTATTTTTATTTGAAAGGCAGAGTTACTGAGATGGAGAGAGCAAGATCTTTCATCTGCTGATTGACTCCTAAATGGTTGCAACAGCTGGGCTGGGCCAGGTGAAAGCCAGCCTGGAACCAGGTTCCCCATATGGGTGCAGTAGCCCAAGGACTTAGGCCATCTTCCTCTGTTTTCCCAGGCACGTCAGCAGGAAGCTGGACTAGAAGTGGAGCAGCCAAGACTTGAACCATGTCCATAAGGGATGCCAGCATTTTTAAAAATATATATTTATTTATTTGAAGGCAGAGATACAGAGAAAAGGGGGTGAGGAGGGGGAGAAAGAATACTTCTATCCACTGGTTCACTCTGCAAATGGCCACAACAGCTGAGGCTAGGCTAGATCAAAGAAAGCACCCAGGAGCTTCTTCTGGGTCTCCCACATTGGTGACAGGAGCCCAAGGACTTGGGCCATCTTGTACTGCACTCCGAGGCACATTCACAGGGAGTTGGATCAGAAGTGGAGCAGCCAGGACACAACTCTGTGCTCATATGGGATGCCGGCACTGCAGGCAGCAGCTTCCCTTTATGCCACAGCACTGGCCCTGGGATGCCAGCATTGCAGGCCGTGGCTTAACCAACTGCGCCACAATGCCTGCCCCTTAAAATGTCTTGCTACACACTGTTTTTGAGTTACAAGGAAAGACATCAGTTATATTTTTGTAGAAATTGGACAGCATTGGCTAAATTTGGGAAAGCAAAATTAACATGTCAAAGGAAGTACTTCTGGTTATGGCAATATAAAGAATTTAACAAGCTGCTTCTCCCCCCCCCCCAAAAAAAAAGTATAAAATTGGACAAAATTGTTGAGACATTCAAGGAAACAGTAAAATGTAACCCATACTCTGGGTTGATTGATTCTGATTGGCCCAATACTGTTTTTAACAGATAAAGACATTAAATCAACCACTATAAATATGCTAAAAGGAGCTCATGGAAACCAAATTGAAAGAATGGAAGTAAAATCTAATAACAGACTCAACACCTAAGCGATCTTAATAATGAAATAAAAACTGTAGGAGAAAACACTAAATAGAAATTATAAAATTGGTGGACAGTGTTGTGGTGTGGTTGGTGAAGCTATAGCCTGTGATGCCAGCATCCTGTGTGGGCATTGGTTCATGTTCCAGCTTTACCACTCCCAATCCAGCTCCCTGCTAATGTGCCTGGGAAAGCAGCAGAAGATGGCTCAAGTACTTAAACCCCTGCCACACATATGGGAGACTCAGATGGAGTTCCAGGTTCCTTTTTTTGGCTTGGCCTACCCCTGGATGTCACAGCCATTTGGGGGTGAACCAGCAAATAAAAGATCTCTTTCTCTTTTTATCTCCTTTTATCTCTGTAATTCTGCTTTTCAAGTAAATAACTAAATATTTAAATGGAAAAAGTATAGAATTGAATAGTACAAAAACAAAATGTTTACTACTTAGGCTTAACAACACATTTGAGACAGCAGAAGTAACAATCAGTAAAATAAGTGAACAGTCAGTAGAAATGATCCAGTGTGAAGAAGAGAGAGAAAGAGATAGTGATAATATCAACAGATACTCAAGGAACTTGAAACAATAATAGCATGGTTGTATTGGGTATCTCCAGTAGATAATGGTGGGGATGGTTAGAAGAAAATATTTAAAGAAATAATGCTGAAAAACTTCAAAGTTGATGAAAATCAATCTGTAGATCTCAGAGCTTGGTGAAGACTGAGTAAACAGTAAACAATTTCTCCGATAGATAAAACATGATTGATATTTCTAAAAGGATCAAAATTCTTAACAGCAAAAGAAAAGTGAAGTGATTTATCAGTTGAACCAGTTGAACAATAATTTGACTATGATCTCCGGGGGCCAGCACTGCGGCTCAATAGGCTAATTCTCCACCTGCAGCACCGGCACACCAGGTTCTAGTCCCGGTCGGGGCGCCGGATTCTGTCCCAGTTGCCCCTCTTCCAGGCCAGCTCTCTGCTGTGGCCAGGGAGTGCAGTGGAGGATGGCCCAAGTGCTTGGGCCCTGCACCCGCATGGAGACCAGGAGAAGCATCTGGCTCCTGCCTTCGGATCAGCGCGATGTGCCAGCCACATCGGCCATTGGGGGGTGAACTAATGGAAGGAAGACCTTTCTCTCTGTCTCTCTCTCTCACTGTCCACTCTGCCTGTCAAAAAAATAAAATAAAAAAGTGAATGCTGGACAGGGGGTTAAGCTGCCACTTGGGATGCCCACATCCCTTTTCAGAGTGCCTGATTGGAATCCCAGCTGCTCCACTTCCCATCCAGCTTACTGATAATGTACATCCCAAGAGGTAGCAGATGATGACGTAAGTATGTAAGTCCTCCCACCCACACTGGAGACCAGATAGTATTCCAGGCTCCAGGTTTTGACCTGGTGCAGCCTAGTGAATCAGCAGATGAAAGATTCCTTCTCTCCTCTGTGTCACTTTGCTTTTCAAATAGATAAACATTTAAAAGCTTACTTCATAATGATGTAGACAGACATAGCTGCACATACACCCAACCCATTCCCACACATGGCTGGAAATATCCAATATGTCTGTAGGGTTGGCACACCCACTCCTCATCGTGTACCTGAGTCCTATGTGTACTAGATACCTCGGTACTTCTGAGATGCCCAAAGAAAGAGGCATGGAAGTGAGCAGTACTCAAGCTCCATCCAAACTGACTCCTTTGAATAATCAGTTAGGTCCTGCCCCAAGCACCACCGCCTACCCTATAAAAGGAAGACCCCAACTTTCACAGGGGCAGCAGCTCTTCCTTTGAGAAGGAAGGTTGCCTGTGCTTATGTCTGAGTATGTGCTATCTGTTTCAACTCCTACCCACCTTATATATATCTCCTTTTGTATATTCTAATGTGGAGCCAAGAACTTGGATCAAGCCTTGCTTTTGTTGAATTCCTCATAACAATAACAATATGAAAAGAATCATTTTGGGGAGCTCTATAATTTGGTATGTGAAGTGTGCTTTGGCATCTCCTTTTGCATACCTGGCAATGAATCTCCTTTGTGTTTTCATTTTACCATTTCCCTATCAGACTCTAGAAAACATTCACCATACTCCACATACCGTGAGGTACTATACAAGGAAATTCAATATGGTATTGTCTGCATCTCAGAACTGGCAGCATTGTAAATGTTTCTCAGTAGGTACAGAATAAATTCAAAGCTGATTTATATAATAGTGGGTATTTGGTTTAAAAAAGTAATAGATTTTGATGATATAGTCAATAGAAAACTTAAGTTGCAGGGAAAGGTATATAGATTTAAAAAAGAGTCCCATATGTCTGCCAGTTCAAGTTCCAGCTACTCCACTTATGATCCAGCTTCCTACTAATGGCCTGGGAAAGCAGCAGAAGATGGTCTGAGTCCTTGGGCCCCTGTGCCTGTGTGGGAGATCTGGAAGAAGCTCTTTTTGTTTGTTTGTTTGACAGGCAGAGTGGACAGTGAGAGAGAGAGACAGAGAGAAAGGTCTTCCTTTGCTGTTGGTTCACCCTCCAATGGCCGCCACGGCTGGCGCGCTGCGGCCTACGCACCGCGCTGATCCAATGGCAGGAGCCAGGTACTTCTCCTGGTCTCCCATGGGGTGCAGGGCCCAAGTACCTGGGCCATCCTCCACTGCACTCCCTGGCCACAGCAGAGAGCTGGCCTGGAAGAGGGGCAACCGGGACAGAATCCGACACCCCGACCAGGACTAGAACCCAGTGTGCCAGCGCTGCAAGGTGGAGCATTAGCCTAGTGAGCCGCGGCGCTGGCTGGAAGAAGCTCTTGACTTCTAGCTTTGGTCTGGCCCAGCCCCAGCAGTTGCAGCCATTTGGGGAGTGAACCAGTTGTTGGAAGATCTCTCTCTCTCTACTGCTCCCTCATTCTGTAACTCTGCCTTTTAAATAAATTATTAAAAATACAGTTATAAAATCATCAGAGGAATTAACTGACAAACTTAAAAAATAATATTTAACACTGAAGAAGTCAAGGGGGAACAGTGGAACAAAATAAAAGACTTAAGAAATGCTAAATGGGGCCTGCGCTGTGGCACAGTGGGTTAAAGCCCTGGCTTGAGGTGCTGGCATCCCATATGGGCACCAGGATTCCATATGGACACCGGTTCTAGTCCTGGCTGCTGCTCTTCTGATCCAGCTCTCTGCTATGGCCTGGGAAAGCAGTGGAAAATGGCCCAAATGCTTGGGCCCCTGTACCCAAGTGGGAGACCCCAAAGAAGCTCCTGACTCCCAGCTTTGGATCGGCGCAGCTGCGGCTGTTGTGGCCATCTGGGGAGTGAACCAGCAGATGGAAGACTGCTCTCGCTGTCTCTCTCTCTCTCTCTAACTCTTTCAAATAAAATAAATCTTAAAAAAATATGCTAAATAAAGAGCAAAATGGCTGACAAATCTTCCATATCAACAGTTAAACTAAGTGTAAATGCACCAATCTCTCAATTCCAAAGGCAGAGCTTGTCAAACTACATATTTTAAAAATATTTATTTATTTATTTGAAAGAATTATGCAGAGAGAGAGAGAGAGAGGTCTTCCATCTGCTGGTTCACTCCCCAATTGGCCACAACGACCAGAGCTGCACCGATCCAAAGCCAGGAGCTTCTTCCAGGTCTCCCATGTGTTTACAGGGATCCAAGGGCTTGGGCCATCCTGTACTGCTTTCCCAGGCCATACTAGAGAGTTGGATTGGAAGTGGAGCAGCCAGGACTCAAACCAGTGTGCCCGCACTGCAGGTGGTGGCTTTACCTGCTACGCCACAGCACTGGCCCCCAAACTACATTTTAAAAAGGACGTTCAAACTATTTGCTATGAACAAGAGAAACATTTGACCAGCTGTCATCAAATATGGTCCAGTGGCCAAAGCAGACTCAAGTTGTTTTTGTATAACTTACGAGCTAAGGTTTGTTCTTGAAATTTTTTTAGATTTTTTAAAATTAATTAATTATTGAGCTACAGAAGACAGAGGGAGAGACAGAAAGGTTTTCTATCCACTGGTTCACTCCCCAGATGGCTCAATGGCCAGAGTTGAATCGATCTGGAACTAGGAGCTTCCTCCAGGTCTTCCGAGTGGGTGCAGGGGCCCAAGCACTTGGGCCATTTTCCACTGCTTTCCCAGGCCATTAGCAGAGAGCTGGATCAGAAGAGCAACAGCTGTGACACAAACCAGTGACCATATGGGTTGCTGGCGCTGCAGGTAGAGGCTTAGCTACAGTGCCAACCCCTGTTCTTTAGTTTTTTTTTTTTTTAAACCTATTTTTGGCCGGCGCCGCGGCTCAGTAGGCTAATCCTCCGTCTTGCGGTGCCGGCACACTGGGTTCTAGTCCCGGTCGGGGCACCGGATTCTGTCCCATTGGAGGGTGAACCAACGGCAAAGGAAGACCTTTCTCTCTGTCTCTCTCTCTCACTGTCCACTCTGCCTGTCAAAAAAAAAAAAAAAAACCTATTTTTATTTATTTTGTTTTGTTTGAAGGACAGAGATCTTCCATCCCCTGCTTCACTCTCCCAAGTATATCAGCCAAGAGAGGGCCAGGCTGGTAACAGGAATCCATAACTCAATCAGGTCTCCAACATGGGAATCAGGGACCCGGTGCTTGAGCCCTCACCTTCTGCTTCCCAGAATGCTAAGCATGAAGCTAGATCAGAAGCATAGAACCTGAGATTCAAATCAGGCACTGCTATATGGGACGCAGGTGTCCCAAATGGTGACGTAATCCCTGTGCCAAATACCTACCCATGTGCTTCATTTTTTAAAGTTTTTTTTTTTTTAAAGGATATACAAGCAGCAAACAATTTGAAAATAAAACTAGTGTAACCATTCCTTTACATTATGTCTAAAAGAGTAAAGTGCCCAGGAATAAATTTAATCAAGAGTGTGAAAGGCTTGTTCTTTGGAAACTACAAAACATTGGCTGAAGAAATAAAGGCTACTCATGTTCATGGATTGGAAGATTCAGTGTTGTTAGGATATTGGTATTATGCAAAGCAATTTAAAGATACAGTGCACTCTTATCAAAACTCTAATGACCTTTTTTGTAGAAAGGGAAAAGCTAGCCGGCGCCGCGGCTCACTAGGCTAATCCTCCGTCTTGCGGTGCCAGCACACTGGGTTCTAGTCCCAGTCAGGGTGCCGGATTCTGTCCCAGTTGCCCCTCTTCCAGGCCAGCTCTCTGCTGTGGCCAGGGAGTGCAGTGGAGGATGGCCCAAGTGCTTGGGCCCTGCACCCCATGGGAGACCAGGAGAAGCACCTGGCTCCTGCTATCGGATCAGCGTGGTCCGCCGGCAGCCATTGGAGGGTGAACCAGCGGCAAGAGAAGACCTTTCTCTCTGTCTCTCTCTCTCTCTCACTGTCCACTCTGCCTGTCACAAAAAAAAAAAAAAAAAAAAAAAAAAAACTGATCCTTAAATTTGTGTGGAATTTTGTGGTATATTTAATAACCAAAGCAATATTGAGGAAGAACAGAGTTTGAAGGTTCAGCTCACTCTTCCCAATTTCAAACGTACTACAAAGCTTCAGTAAGCAAATAGTATGACCTTGGCATAGTATAGACACATAGAGCAGTGGATACAATTGAGAGTCCAGAAATGAACTCATACATTTATGGTGAATTGATTTTTGACAAGAGTAGCAAAACTGTAAGATGATTCTCTTCAGCAAATGGTTCTGACACCAGCATCCCAGTACAGTACAGAACAAGTACAGGTTTTCAAGTCCCCACTACTATGCTTCTGATCTGGCTCCCTGCTAATGCACCTGGGAAATTAGCAAATGATGGTTTGGTCACCCATGTTGGAGACTCAGTTGGAGTTCCTGGCTCCTGGCTTCAGCCTTGCCTAGCCATGGCTGTTGTAGGCATTTGGGGAATAAATGCGTGGATAGAAGATATTCTCATCCTTCCCCTCCCACTATGCCTACCAAGTAAATAGATATTTACAAAACATTAGAAAACAACAATGCATTATCATTTTGTATTCACCAGCATTGATACAATTTTTTTTTAAAAAAGGAAAAGGTGTGTTATTGCAGATGTAAAGAAATTAGAACATTCACATATTGCTGGTGGAAATGTAAAGTAGTTCAAGTGCTGTGTAAAACAGTTCCTTTAAAGATTAAACATGGCAGTCATATGTAACCTTACAGTTAAACTTTTAGGTATATTTATACAAAAGAATTAAAAATGGATACTAAGGCCAGCACCACAGCTCACTAGGCTAATCCTCCACCTGCAGCACCAGCACCCTGGATTCTAGTCCCGGTTGCTCCTCTTCCAGTCCAGCTCTCTGCTGTGGCCCAGGAGTGCAGTGGAGGATGGCTCAAGTGCTTGGGCCCTGTACCCGCATGGGAGACCAGGAGAAGCACCTGGCTCCTGGCTTCGTATTGGCACAGCACGCTGGCCATAGCAGCTATTTGGGGGGTGAACCAACAGAAAAGGAAGACCTTTCTCTCTGTTTCTCTCTCTCTCACACTGCCTAACTCTGCCTGTCAAAAAAAAAAAAAAAAAAAAAAAAAAGGATACTGAAACAGGTACATGTGTATGCATGTTGAGAGAAGGACTATTCCAAGTAGCTAAAAGATAGCAAAAACCCAGATGTGCATCTAAAGGATGAATGGATGGGAAATCAAAATGAGGTATATGCATAAAATGGAATAATGCTGTTCAGGCATGAAAAGGAATGAAGTACTAAAATGTTACAGGTTAATGTTATAGGTTGTTAGACTTGATTTTAAAATATATCAAATATATATTTATTTTAAGTAGAGAAAGTCCTGAGTTACAAAGACAGGGGTAACATTATGATGCAGCTAGATAAGCAACCATTTGTGATATCTGCATGCCTTATCAAAGTTCCTGTTTAAGTCTCAGCTGCTCTACTTCCAATGCAGCTTTCTGATAATGCACATGGGAAAGCAGCAAATGATGGCCCAAGTAGTTGGGCCTTTACCACTCACTTGGGAGACCCAGATGGAGTTCTTGGCTCCTTGCTTCAGCCTAACCCAGCCTTGGCTATTGCAGCCACTTTGGGAGTGAAGTAGCAGGTGGAAGGTTATCTCTTGCCCTCTCCCTCACCCTATCAACTCTGCCTTTTCAAAAAATAAATCTTTTAAAAAAACAAAGTAGTAAAAAAATAGAAGCTATACCAAATTTCAAATCAAAGTCTAATTATGTTAATGTCAGATTTACTTTAATGGGAAAAAGTTAGCAGAACAATGCCATTGTCTAAAACAGGAACTTAAGTACAGACCTTGGAGATAAAGTTGAGAAGAAGTTAATAGTATATTTCCAATCAACCATTATTATCAATGAGTGTTACACTGACTTGGAAAGTAAAGATAAAACAGTATCTGGGAAAACAAAGACCCACAGGTTGTATGCAATTTATAGTTTATCCTGATATTTCCCTTTGGAGATTCCAAAAATATTGGCTTTCTTTTTTCTTTTTTTTTATGTCATTTTAAGTCTGATTGTTGGCAGCACTCAGTAAGTTTTTTCTCTTGTGTTTTCAGGAATTCAGAACGTCCTCAGCCTCTTCTGTGCAGTACTCACAGAAAATAAGGTTCTCTTCCATTCTGCAAGTTTCCAGAGACTTAGTGATGCTTGTAGAGCCCTGGAATCTTTAATGTTTCCTCTTAAATATAGGTGAGATTTTTTTATTTGATAATTTTATTTATGCCAGAATTATACACTGCTTATTGATAAGTCAAAATGTCATGACATAATGGTTTTTAACTGCATAAATGTAAATTCTAAAGTGATGCCATTATGTGAGTCATAATTCTGATAAAACCTAGCCTAGACTTTGGAACTTTTCCAGATTTTCCATTATGGAGTGTTGACTAATTTCGTAAAAACAACATTTAAATAGTATTGTCAGCAATACTTAATTTTCTCTTAATATAGTTTGTGATAAAAATATTCAGTAAGTGTTGACCATTGGTATTAAAGAATTATTGATTTTAGATATTTTAATAATGTTGCCATTTATTAATAAAGAGGCCTTATCTGTTTTAGACATCTCCTAAAGTATTTATAGATTAACAATACAGTAATGATATCTAGGGTTTGCTTTATAATAATAGAGTAGAAAAAAGAACAAAAGTGAGTTGAAAGATATGTATATAGATATGAATATAGCCATGGATTGGTATTGTCAAATCTGGGTTGGATAATGAGGCTTCATAGTAATTTGTTGAAATTTTCTACAACAAAAAGTATAAAAACAAAACAAAGTAAACATTAATGCCTAATAGTGCTATAAGGAGAATACCTTTAATAATAGTGTTCAATTAATTTGATAATTGTAGTATCTAGGAAACATAAACCTATACAAACTAGGTAAAATTTTCAACTCTCTCAATAATTTCCTTAAAAATTTTTGTTTGTCTATATGCTCTTAACCTTTTAAATAAGATAAAGTCTTTTTGGTCTTAATTTTTTTAGCTGTTCTTAATGAATGTAAACATTATATATAGAAGATAAGATTTGAATGATTATTTTTATTTTTATTTTTTTTAATTTTTTTTAATTTTTTTTGACAGCCAGAGTGGACAGTGAGAGAGAGAGACAGAGAGAAAGGTCTTCCTTTTGCTGTTGGTTCACCCTCCAATGGCCGCCACGGCCGGCGCGCTGCGGCCAGCGCACCGCGCTGATCCGATGGCAGGAGCCAGGAGCCAGGTGCTTTTCCTGGTCTCCCATGGGGTGCAGGGCCCAAGCACCTGGGCCATCCTCCACTGCGCTCCCTGGCCACAGCAGAGAACTGGCCTGGAAGAGGGGTAACCGGGACAGAATCCAGCGCCCCGACCGGGACTAGAACCCGGTGTGCCGGTGCTGCAAGGCGGAGGATTAGCCTAGTGAGCCACGGCGCCGGCCTGAATGATTATTTTATATAGAGAAATTATTGCCCCATGTTGAGAGCAGAGGCCTTATCAGGGAGTCAGTATTACTGTCTGATGTCAGGTTTCTAAATAAAGCAAATATTTTCAAACAATATTAAGGGGCTGGCGCAGTGGCTCACTTGGTTAATCCTCTGTCTGCAGCACGGCATCCCATATGGGCGCCAATTCTAGTCCCGGTTGCTTCTCTTCCAGTCCCGCTCTCTGCTGTGGCCCAGGAAGGCAGTGGAGGATGGCCCAAGTGCTTGGGCCCCTGCACCCTCATGGGAGACCAGGAGGAAGCACCTGGCTCCTGGCTTTGGATTGGCATAGGTCCGGCCGTAGCGGCTGTTTTGGGGGGTGAACCAATGGAAAGAAGACCTTTCTCTCTGTCTCTCTCTCACTGTCTAACTCTGTCAAATAAATAAAAACAAAGTTAAAATACCTGAAGAGACGACTTGCCTAAGAGAAATGAGATAAGTAAGTTGGCTTAGGTTCCATTTACTTTATATTGTTTTATCTGATCATATCTTTCACATGAATATTTTTAATTGCTCCTTTCAAGATTTTCATATTAATAAGGGTGATAGTATTATTGATAATTTGTAAGCATAGGTAATCTAAAATTTATCTAGCATAAACATGAAAGAAAATGCTTATATCACTGTATAAGAAATATATTTGACAAAATGTTTTTATTATTTCCAGCTATCCATATATTCCCATTCTCCCAGCACAACTACTAGAAGTTCTAAGTTCCCCAACGCCTTTCATTATTGGAGTACATTCTATCTTTAAAACTGATATCCATGAACTTGTAAGTATTCATTTTTTAAAATAAGCTGCTTTAATTTTTTTAAAGATTTATTTATTTGAAATGGCTACACAGAGAGGGAGAAGGGAGAGAGAGAGAAGGAAAGAGAGAAAGACATCTTCCATCCACTGGTTCATTCTCTAGATAGTTGGAAAGGCTAGGGCTGCGCCAGGCCCAGGCTGGGAGCCAGGGGCTTCATCTGAGTGGGTAGCAGAGGCACAAACACTTGGACAATCGTTATCTGCTTTTCCCAGGCCATTAGCAGGGAGCTGGGTTGGAAGTGGAGCAGCCAGGACATGAACCTGTGCCCATATGGTCTATTGCCATCGCAGTTGGCAGCTCTACCCCTACATCACAGTAACAGCCCCTAAGTATTCATTTTTTTTTAAGGTTCCAGTTATTGAGTCTTAATGTCAATCATATTTCTTTGAGTCCTATGACATTTCAAATTACTACCATTTTCATATCTCTTAAATTTCCAGCAGACATTATTGGCTGAAGGAAAAGCATCACTGAAAAGTCTAAATATGTTAATTTTGTCTTACAAGCAAGTATGGAAGATTTTAAAAAAGAATTCATTAACATTCTTTTTTTAAAAGATTTATTTATTTATTTACTTGGTTACTTACTTACTTGAATGGCAGAATGATGGAAGCAGGGTTGGGGTTGAGGAGTGCAGCAGGGAGAAGTAGAGAGAGAGATCTTGCATCCACTGGTGCACTCCCTAGATGTCCCCAATAGCCAGGGCTGGGCCAGGTCGAAGTCAGGAGCCAGGAATTCCATCCAGGTGTCCCATGTGAGTGGCACGGACATAAGTACTTTGGGCCATAATTCACTGCTTTCCCAGGCAAATTAACAGGAAGCTGGATTGAGAGCAGAGCATTCAGGATTTATGGGATGCAGGTGTCATAAACGGTGGCCTAACCCACTGTGCCACAACCATCTCCATTAATATTCCTAAATACTACTCTTTTTGACATGTTAACTTTATCTTTCTGTATTCCTATCCTATATATAAAAAAGGAAGATAAACCAATCCATTAATTAGTGTTATACTTTAGTTATTAGTGTTTAATTTATTCATAATTTTAATTAAGACCTATCTTATATTGAGTGGTGCGGGTCAGCATTATGGCACAGCTGGTTAAGCTACTGCCTGCAATGCCAGCATACCGTAGTGGAGCACCGGTTCTGGTCCTGGCTGTTCCACTTTCAATCCAGCTCCCTGGTGGTGCTCCTAGGAAAGCAGCAGAAAATTGCCCAAGTGCATGGGCCTCTTACACCCACATGGGAGATCGGGGTGGAGTTTCTGGCTCCTAGTTTCAGCCTGGCCAATCCTTAAAATGTCATTTGAGGAGTGAACCAGCAGAAGGAAGATATCGGGCAGCGGTGGGGCAGGGGGAAGGAGTGTCTGTGTCTGTCTGTCTCTCCATCTCTGTCACTCAGCCTTTCAAATAAATAAATCTTTAAAAGCATTTGCAAAAAGTGATGGGTTTCTAGTGGAACACAGGTTTGGTATGAGATCCACCAAATTTTTGTATTCTTAATGTCTGTGAATGGAAATACTAGAGAAGGAAAAGGGGACTCTGTGTTCAAACAGAAATAATTTCTGAAATTTTCATTTCTGAAATAATGCTTTTAGAATTCTGTATCATACTTTAAAAGGAATTGAAACAAAATAAAGAATCTAGAGAGAAGAACATCCATGGGTGTCAGGAATTTAGAAAGATAATATCCTAAGGAAATTTTGTCAGGTGATAATCTGATACTATTTGATAACTGAAATATTTAAGTGACTGTCACAGGGAGGAAGGATAATACCTTTTTTTTGAAGGATAATACCATTTTTTTGAAGGATAATACCATTTTTTGTAGTTCAAGCTAAAATGTAATCAATATACATAGGGAATATATAAACAGATTTCTGCATAATATAAACATTTCCAGCTATTAGAGTTGACCAGTAATTTCTTTATGTGAGATGAGGCATATACTCTCAAACATTGTAACTGAAGGGTCGACTACATCATAATTGTAATCTGCAAATTCTTTGTTTTTTTTTTTTAAAGGTTTATTTATTTGAGAGGCAGAGTTAGAGAGAGAGAGAAGGAAAGACAGAAAAGTCCTCCATCCATTGGTTCGCTCCCCAAATGGTGGCAACGGCTGAAAGCCAAATACTTCTTCTAGGTCTCCCATGAGAGTGCAGGGGCCCAAGCACTTGGACCATCTTCCACTGCTTTCCCAGGCCATACAGGCGGAGGCTTAGCCTACTAAGCCCATAATCTGCAAATTCTTAACTCTTTGTAATTCTCCTCTTTTAGTTGTAAATGCTAGCAAAGAAGTAACCTCTGTTGGTACTTACATAATAATTATTGTTGTAATCACAACAGAGCTGTCATTTAACAGAAAATTATTCAACATCATAATTATTAATAAGACCTGTATTTGTTTCCCTAAGCTTAAATGTGAATAACTAGTTCCTATTTAATTCTGATATTACCATATAAAAATATATATAAATCAATAGACATTTCAGGAAAATTTAATCAGCACTAATTTGAAGCATGCCCTTCTGGTTTATAGATAATTTTATTAGCAATAAATATAAGCAGCAGTGGAGGTAATTAAAACCAGGTGCTGGCAAATTAAATTTGTCAAATTTTAATTAATAAATGAAAATTGACTTATAATCATATTATCAGTGTAACAACAGGCTAGTTTTTCTTACATTTTTATGTAAATTATTTTTAATAGACTCTTGTAAAATGTGTAAAGTAAGTTTTTTCTTAAATACCTAACAGGGCCCTTTTGATGTATACTAATTGCTTTGTTAACTTTTATAATAAATACTGGTTTACTAAAGATATAGCTAAACTACCATAATAGCGTATCCAAAGTGGAATTTACCCCTCATGTACCAGTTCATAGAGATGTTCAGTTTTTCAAGGGCAGTTTGCTCCATAAAGTCATTCAAAGCTGAACTTTCTTTCCTTCTTGTTTCTCTATCTATGCATAAGGATTATTTGCTTCCAGTTCATGAGTTTAGCCTATACGAAAAGGAAAGACATAGTGGAGCATTACATACTCCTGTCTTGGAGGGCTGAAACTGTATACATCACTTCTCGTGTTTTATGGGCACAAACTTAGTCACCTAAGTACAAAAGAAGCTGGAAAAATACAGAGTACAGGGAACCCATGAACTCAGAATTCTGTTAATAAGGACAACTAAGTTATTTCCACACTTAGATTCTCTCATTTTGAATTAGGGCCAAATTAATTTGCTTAACAACAAATATATTTTGTTAATTATAGGCTCCTTTTTTTTTAAATCTCTTTCAGTTAGATGTAATCATAGCAGATTTGGATGGAGGAACTATTAAAATTCCTGAATGCATTCACCTGTCTTCCCTTCCAGAGCCACTTCTACATCAGACTCAAGCAGCTCTTTCTTTGGTATGACTTATTTTTTTAAATAGTGATTTTCGCCTGATGTAAATCTGACACTAAGTTAGTTGAAATTTATAAAACATTGTAAATTTAATTATATAAGAAAGAGAATTATATGGTTGAAACATGGTTTATTCTGATACAGTATTTAGAATTCTCCCTTTACTAGGTAAAGTATATTCTTTAGAATATACTTTGAATCCTAACTCAATATTTGTTCTACCTTCATTCTTTTATTCAGTTTATTTATTGCTATTATGTATTAAAGACTGCGCTGGGTATTGGGAATACTCTTATGAAGCCAAGATAAAACTCTTCCTCTAAATTCCTAAATCCCCTAAAATCCTCACTTTTGAAATTTTACCTCTGTTTCTAACCTCCATATTGGCGTCCCATTTCTTCTTGGTAGATACAGTGCTTGCAAAGCTGTGTGATGTTATCTTGCCAGTGTTTTCAGATTACTACAGAAAAACATTACTTGCTTATACTTTTAATTGTCTAGCATTTCATGCAGTAAGATTTTTTTGCTTTTTGCTTTTTTTTTTAAGATCCATCTATTTGTTTGAAAGGCAGAGTTAGATCTTCCATCCCCTGGTTCGCTCCCCAAATGGCCACAATGGCCAGAGCTGAGCCAATCTGAAGTCAGGAGCCAGGAGCTTCCTCTGTGTCTCCCACATGAGTGCAAGGGCCCAAAGACTTGGGCTGTTTTCTCCCTTTCCAGGCCATAGCAGAGAGCTGGATCGGAAGTGGAGCAGCTGGGACTTAAACCGGCGCCCATATGGGATTCCGGCACTGCAGGCAGCCCCTTTACCCGCTACTCCACAGCGCCAGCCCCACAGTAAAGTTAATTTTAAAATATATTGTGGCCTGGGTTTTCTTGTTGATACAAGTTTAATTCTTTTGTATTATTTTACCTTAGTTGATTTTTTAAAAAAAGATTTATTTTTTTGAGAAGCATACTATGGCAAGAGCCTCAGATGGTCACCGACATCATAAATGAGAGTGTTAATTGTTAAAGGAACAACAGAAGTCACTGTACTTACTCCCCATGTAGGACCTCCATCCGTAATGAGTTTTACTATGAGAATCCACTGCAAATCTTGTTCTCAAACTGTACTCTATATGTTATGTGTGTGTGAGGAGGTACAAACTGTTGAAATCTGTGCTTAACATGGAGTTGGTCCTCTGTATATAAAATTGAACTAAAAATGAACCATAATGAAGAGGGAGAGGAAGAGGGAGGTGGGATGGGAACTGGGGTGGGAGGCTAGGTATGGGGGAAAGAACCACTATATTCCTAAAGTTGTATATATGAAAAAGTACATACATTAAGTAAAAACTTAAAAGAAAAGAAAAGAATAGTGATAGAGAAAGGGAGGGAGAAAAAAATCTTTGATTTGCTGGTTCATTCTCCCAGGCTGAAGCCAGGAGCGTACAGCTCCATCCAGGTCTCCCAGATGGGTAGCAGGGGCCCAAATACTTGGGCCATCTTCCATTGCCTTCTCTTGTGTGTTAGCAGGAAGATCTATCAGAAGCAGAGCAACTGGAACTCAGTTGGGATGCCAGCATCAAAAGAAGTGGCCTACCTCCATGTGCTACAATACCAGCCCCTACCTTGGTTGATTTTTAAAATTATTTTACTAACAGCTTTTTTAGGTGCTCATTTACCCATCATCAGAAAAGTGAACCCTAGAAATCTTGTATTCTTTTCCAAGATATTATTGGGACAAAGACCTTCATATTTTCTTGTAGTAATATGTTAGCTTAGAATGCTTAAAAGTTTTTTTCCTTTAAATATAAACCTAGAAATCTAGGATTACCAGGGGAATTTTATTCACAGAAAACTTTAAAATTTGTATTAGTCCTTATGTTGTTATAGTGATATCTGTAAAATGAGAACATTTAGAGAAAACTGGCTTTTCCTAATATAGTTTGTAATCTGTAATACAAAGTGTGATAATTTGGAAAGGAAACATGCATAGGGCGCAAGAGAGCTGAATTCCAGTCTACATTGTGCCACTTGATGTTTTTGAGAAAATCACATACTATCTTTAGGCCTATTTCCTGGTCTTTATCTCTAGGATGATTGTTTTATGCAGAGGTGACAAGGTGACTTTTTCTCAAAGTGAAGTCTGGAGGTGACTTTGAGTAGTATTGTTAAATCTTTTCAATAATTATATACTTATTGTAAATAACATAAAATCTGTGATTTGACAGATATTATCTAAGAAAATACTAGATTTAAAAAGGTGAAATGACTTAAAGACAGTTTAAGGAAAAATATTAACTCTAATTGTGTAGGTGGTATATGGATATAGCAAATGCTGAGAAGATAGTATTTTGGGTTTTTTGACTTTTTTCATTTTTTCATTTTTATTTAACGAATGCATTTTTATATAGATACAACTTTAGGAATATAGTGGTTCTTTCCCCCCATACCCCACCCCTTCCCATCCCACCTCCCATTCCCTCTCCCATCTCCTTATTCATTATGTATCATTTTTAATATGACTCTATATACAGAGGACCCACTCTATGCTAATCATAGAGAGAAGATAATATTTTAAGTGATTGTAGAAAGCTCAGTGTTTCTAGAAAATTTATTAAATTGCTTATGTAGTTACATCTTGGTGATATTAACAATTATTCAGGGGTTTCATATCAAAATTAACCAAAATTTTAATTCTTCCTGATAGGGGTGGTGTTGCATACTGATAACTTTAACCTGCTACACCTATACCACCACATTTGACCAATGTGTAAAATTCCTTTTTGGTAGAACTGAGTATGGCTATTATGTTTATCGAGCACAATGGTGAATTTTGTAGTATCGTGAATAAGATATCAGAACATAGTATATTGTCAAAACAGCACTGAAAAAGAAATCATATTTGATAAACCATGAGGGAGATTTGAGTAACAAATACATAAAGCTTTGTTGGTTAGTAAATAGTTAAATCAAATGACAATACAGCACTTGAACTATGTAATGATTGTGGATGATTATATAGACGCCAAGACATTGTTATATCACTGTGCAGGTGATTGGGTGATAATTGTCAATATTTTAGTATTATTTTATCTATTCTAAGTATACTATCAAGAAACCTTGGTATTTGAAAGTGATTCTATACAGACCAAAATTTGCTAAATACTGATGCATTTCATCTTTTTCTCTGGGCAAGTCTTACATGAGCCCTTCTTTTCTACATGTTCCCCAACCTGCTTTCCTTCAAAATCATACTCAAATATTTCCTTATTTGTTTTTCCCCAACTTTCCCTAGCATGAATTAATTATATTAAATACATTATATTTTATATATTTGTAACACTTGTCACATTGTACTGGGCTTTCCCTTCTGGACTGCAGAGTTCAAAAGGTTATTCCTTTCTTCCTCCATATTTCAGTTAATTTATTAAAATAAGAAACATGAAAACACATGCGTGTTTTTAAAAAAAATCAGCTAAGCAGAAAAATAGCTCTGCCCTGACCATTCCTTTCCGAGAGGTGACTGTTGTTTTATTGATCACAACTTGTATGTATATGTATGCAGATTTAGAGGTTTTTTATTTTCAAGTAAATGAGACCATACTATTTGTTTCTTTCTAGAACAACTTTTTTTTTTTTTACTGACTGTTTTATCTTAGTGATCTTACCACCAAACTAACTCAACTATCTAACGTGTTTCATGGAGAGAATGGATCATAATTCATACACATACTTTTCCATCTTAATTCCCCAAGTAGATTAGATTTTGTTAGATTTTTTTTAGAAATTTTTTGTTAGAAAAAGGTTAGATTTTGTTGCTATTAAGACATTTCACTTAAGAAAACTTCTTTGCTGTAGATTTTACACCCAGATTTGGAAGTAGCAGATCATGCTTTTCCTCCTCCACGAACAGCTTTATCACATTCAAAAATGCTGGTAAGTTTAATAATACTTCTATTTTGTAGGTTTGTTAAAGAAGTTGAGTGAAGTTAGTCAGATGTTGCAGCATAGTAAAAAGTGCCACAAATTAGAAATTGGAGAGTTTCCACTGAGAGTCCTGGATGTCCTGTTCATGGGAGAGCTACAGGAAAGTGCACTGACCAGGAGGACAGGAGAACTAAGACTTTGCCCTGCAGAAGCATGAACAAGTATAGGACAGAAAATCAGAACCTGGGTTAGAGCATAGGAAACTTTGCCATGGGAATTTAAAAAATGTAAAGGAGGCTTATAAAAATGGAAACAAACAATGTTAATAATAGAATAGAATTAAGTTTGAAGAATAAGTAGATGAAGATAGCTCCAGTTAGAAGACAAAAGGGTGCATGTATAACAGAGGCCCCTTTTTTTATTTTGCCCATTGTATTTCTTGGAGGTGAGCTTGATGTATAGTAAGGAGCCTGATAGTGCTGGACACCTTTGACAAGTAACTTAAGCATTCTTGACCCTCATTTCCTCATCAAGACTTTATTTAGTAGCTTTGTAATTTTCCTTATAGTTCTAAATTTGTGATTTGTTTCTTTAATATTTATTTTTTTGAAAGTCAAAGTTAGGGTGGGGGAGGAGTGTGCGTGTGTGTGTGTGTGTGTGTGTGAGAGAGAGAGAGAGAAAGAGAGAAATCTTCTCTCCACTGGTTCGCCCTCTACATGTCCACAGTTGGGAGGGCTGCGCCAAGCCAAAGTCAGGAGCCAGGAGCTTCATCCGGGGCTCTCACGAGGGTAGCAGGGGCCCAAGCACTTGGGTTATCTTCCACTTCATTTCCCATGCTATTAGCAGGGACCTGGATCACAAGTGGAGCAACTGGGACATGAACAGCACCCTTATGGGATGCCAGCATCACAGGCAATGGTTTTACCCTCTATGCCACAACACTGGCCTCTGGGTCCAGCGCTGTAGCGCAGCCGGTTAATGCCCTGGCCTGAAGCGCCGGCATCCTATATGGGCACCAGTTCTGGTCCCAGCTGCTCTTCTTCCAGTCCAGCTCTCTACTATGACCTGGGAAAACAGTAGAAGATGGCCAGGTTCTTGAGCCCCTGCACCCACATGGGAGACCTGGAAGAAGCTCCTGGCTCCTGGCTGCAGATCTGCACAGCTCCTGCTATTGCGGCCAGTTGGAGAGTGAAACAGTGGACGGAAGACTTCTCTCTCTGCCTTTCTCCTCTCTGTGTAACTCTCTGACTTTAGAATAAATAAAAAACAAAATCTTAAAAAAAAAAAAAAACTGGCCCCTAAGAGTGTGATTCTTTCAAAATCTGTACTATTGCTAGTTTTAATGATCTATGACTATTTTATAAATTTATTGTATATTAATAAAGTAGACATATTTTCATTTGAAAAAGGCATCAATAGAAATATTAAAATTTGAAAAAAAAACTGAGCTATTATTAACAATTTTAAGGTCATGCCTTATTAATGTAAGGATAGGTTTTTAAAACTTGCATACACTTTGTAAAACTTTTCAAAACAGACTTCATAAACTCTTAAAACTTAGTGTTTAAAGATTTTTTCCTTTCATATTAGTGACAGAAAAATCAAAAGAATTGGATATATGCCCTTCTCTAACATGGTAAAAGATACGACCCTGACTTACTTTTTTCTTAGAGGAAAATGAGATGCATTCGAGGCAAGTTTTATTTGGTTCAATACAAAGAACAGTTTAGCAGCCTAAGCTGCCCAGTGATAGGATGGACTAGAAGCGCCACCGTTCAGTGTTGCCAAAAATGAAACTTATGTATGAGAAGACTGAAACACTCTTTACAACTTTTTACTTAACATTTTTTTAGAAATTAAATTACCTAACATGTTTCTTCTTACATTTTTAGGATAAAGAAGTGCGAGCAGTTTTCCTTAGATTATTTGCCCAACTCTTCCAAGGATATAGATCATGCTTACAACTTATAAGGATTCATGCAGAGCCAGTTATACATTTTCACAAAGTAAGATAAAGCACCCTATTTTTGACCTTAATTTATCAAATGTGATTATTTATAATCTCTGCTTTGTGTGGTTGGATGATAATTCTTACTACTAAGGAACTGACATAAGGCTTTACTTTATACTCTTAACTTTAAGTTGGTTTTTCTTTTAAAACTAAACATTAATTTCTGATTTCCCCTCCTGAATTATGGGCAGATTGATTTTTATTCTTTTCAATACATGTTGTATTTCAGGTATCAGACAAAAAACTTTTTCAAGAGAAATATATTTTATATTTTTTAAAGATATATTTATTTATTTTGACAGTCAGTTACATAGAGAGGAGAGACAGAGGGTTCTTCCATCTGCTTATTCGTTCCCCAGATGTCTGCGAAAGCCAGTGCTGGGCCAGGCCAAAGCCGACAGCTCCATTCTCCAATGAGGGCAAAGACCCAAGTACTTGGGCCATCGTCAGCTGCTTTTCTTAGGCTATTATCGGGGAGCTGGATTGGGGTGGAGTAGTCAGGGTGCAAACCTGCACCTGCGTAGAATACTGGCATTGCAGGCTGTGGTTCTACCCCTATGCCACAAAACCAGCTCCTGAAAAATACATTTTATAGCAACACATGTTTATGCATAAAGGCATTACATAAGCTTTGATCTTTATTGTGTTTTTTTTTTTGTCATTTATCCATTACCAAACAATAAAATATTGTTTTACTTTTTCTTTCTTTACAGACAGCTTTCTTGGGACAGCGTGGTTTGGTTGAGAATGATTTCCTCACTAAAGTGCTCAATGGAATGGCATTTGCAGGTTTTGTTTCAGAAAGAGGTCCTCCTTATAGATCTTGCGATCTCTTTGATGAGGTATAGTTCTTCTAAAATGAATGCATTATTTACAAACACATATTCTAGTATTGAAAGTAGAGAAGTTTTGTTTTTAACATTAACTCAAAATATAATTAAAATACAAAATAATCTAAGTGCTGATTATTATGTTACCAAACCTTCATATTATATATATTAGAAATATATAATTATGGAACGCCTCAGAAGTTCAGAGTTACAGGGTTTGTAGGAGAGAGAGAGAAAAAGAGGGGAGAGAGAAAGAGATCAATTGATTGATTGAGATTGAGATCTGTCTTCATCCACTGGTTCACTCTCCAAGTGGCCAACAATGGCTAGAGTTGGGTCAGTTTGAAGCCAGGAGTCTGGAACTGCATGTGGGTCCCCAACATGGGTACATGGGTCCAAGGACTTGGGCTATCTTCCCAGCCACATTAGCAGGGAGCTGAATTAGAAGTGGAGTAGCAGGGACTCGAACTGGTGCCCATATGGATACAGGCATTAGCTTAACCCACTGCTCCACAACATCAGCCCCTCCCCTCCTTCCCCCAAATTTTAAACAAGAGTTTATTAAAGTAGTTTTAAAACTTTGACAGTAATTTAAAACTTCAGTTATTTTTTGGAGTCAATAATGCACTGATCTCAGCCAGCGTCATGGCTCACTTGGCTAATCCTCCGCCTGTGGCACCAGCACCCAGGGTTCTCGTCCTGGTTGGGACAGCGGGTACTAGTCCCGGTTGCTCCTCTTACAGTCCAGCTCTCTGCTGTGGCCCGGGAGTGCAGTGGAGGATGGCCCAAGTGCTTGGGTCCCCTGTGCCCGCATGGGAGACCGGGAGGAAGTACCAAGCTCCTGGCTTCGGATTGGTGCAACGCCGGCTGTGGTGGCCATTAGGGAAGTGAACCTACGGAAGGAAGACCGTTCTCTTTGTCTCTCTATCACTGTCTATAACTCTCTCTCTCTCTCTCTCTCTCTCTCTTTCTCACTGTAACTCTGCCTGGCAAAAAATAAAAATAAATAAAAAATAATGCACTGATCTCTCTCCCTGTCTCATAGGAAGAAAGGTATAATTTTGATGTATAGATATATGACTTCAAATTGCAGTTATATTGAGTCTTTCAGTGATAGAGCTATAGTTTAACTTCATGGCTTCAGTAATCAAAATTTGTCTAGCTCCTTTGGTACATAATAAAATTTAATCTTTACCTTAAAGGAGTTGACCACTAAAGGAAGAAATAGGGCAGATGTAACTCAAAATACGAATGTTGTTTTCCATTTATTATGCTTTCTCTTTTAAAAACATCTTTCAAATTCTTTTTTTTTTTTTTTTTTTTTTTTTTTTTTTTTTTTTTTTTTTGACATCAGAGCAGACAGTGAGAGAGAAAGACAGAGAGAAAGGTCTTCCTTTACCGTTGGTTCACCCTCTAATGGCTGCTGTGGCCGGCACACAGTGCTATCCGAAGCCAGGAGCCAGGTGCTTCTCCTGGTCTCCCATGCGGGTGCAGGGCCCAAGCACCTGGGCCATCCTCCACTGCACTCCCAGGCCACAGCAGAGAGCTGGACTGGAAGAGGGGCAACTGGGAAAGAATCAGGCGCCCCAACTGGTACTAGAACCCGGTGTGCCGGCGCCACAGGCAGAGGATTAGCCTATTGAGCTGCAGTGCTGGCCTCAAATTCTTATTTAATTCTGTGTTCACAGCACCTAATTTGGGTGCGTAGAATAATGAGTTTTACTCTGTTTTTCAGTTTCTGAAAAAGCATCATATTGAAACCAATAAATCTAAAGTTCCTTTAAATCTATAAAATAAAAAACATTCCTAGCACCTATTATATTACAAAATAGTAATAGTAGTCAATCTTTGCTGCTAGTGGTTTTATTTTATATGTAGAAGGTAGGAATCGAGATCTGCGCAGCGTCATCCGTAGCGGCCATTTGGGGAGTGAACCAACGGAAGGAAGACCTTTCTCTCTCTCTCTCTCTCTCTCTCTGTCTCTGTCTCTGTCTCTGTCTCTTTCTTTCACTGTCTATAACTCTGTCAAATTTAAAAAAAAAATAGAAGATAGGAATTGAGATTTAAAATATCCTTATTTCATAGGAAAAGGATCTTTTATTCTCTGAAAAGATAGTGAAGTATTCCTAGGTAAGAATTATAGAATAAATACCTGTTACAGTTCTGAGTATGAACACCAGACACCAACTGCTTTAGTTAATAATACAAAACATAAGAAGATGTAGGAGAAATTATGCTGATAGGACCAAATCTTTCTTATCAATTACTGACCATCAGTCCTCTACAATTAACACTTAATATGGTTGACATTGGTTATATATCAGCCTTTAGATTCTAAACTAAGTCATTAATACATAATACTGAATAGGATTATATTAGATGCTCTCCAGTATCCTCAGTATAATTTGTAGCTTCTACATTGTGTCAGTTTTTGAAACTTTGTGAATAGTAATAGTGGTTTCTGTATCCTTTTTGTTTTCTATTCACTTTTTCATTACTAACTCCCTCTGGTAACGTCTTCATAACAAGTCACATTGATTACTTGAAGAAAACTTGCTTGCTATCACTTCCAACTATCTTTGTGGCTGCGTCCTGAAGTGATTCCCCTCTGACTTTGAGCCTAACCATAACCGTGTGTTCATATTCTGCTCTTGCTTCACCAGCTGCTCCAGACTTTGTCAGAATAGTTGACTCTGAGACACACTAGAAGGCATAAGTTTATTTGATGTCTCCTTTTTTATTACATATTTTATATATGTATCCTCTAGATCGAAAACAATGATAAGACAAGCTCCCTGTCCTAGATTCCTATTGAGTCTTCCCTAACTGTTCATCTAGTTCTTTATTGTGCCTGCAGTGGTGACTTTGATGTCTTATTGATGTGGTTACTTGAAAGTCAGTTGGTCATATGTTTATACCTCATTCAAGGGCCTAAGAGAAACAATGGACCAGATCTAAATAATTTCTCATTCTCTCCTCTTTGTCTATTTTCGTGGGAATGTGCTTTTGTAGAAAAATAGAATTTGCTCCTGGGAAAGGATTCCTTTTTTTAAGCTTAGCTTGGGCAGCCAAACACATGGTGCCTTAATGGAATTTTCAGAAGTAGTTTGCATCATGCATCATCTTGTCCTTACACTCCCATCAAGTAAACATCTTGGAATTAAAAAAAAAAAAAAGCCTTTGTCTAATAGTCTTTCTGAATCCTGAACTAGAATAAACCAACCCATAGTCTGTCTGTTTCAGTGAAGCTATTAGATCTGACAACAAAGATTCCTATCTTATATTCTTCTTTTCATCCTTCATTTACTCTCCTCCTGTTTTTTTTTTTTTTCCTGTCAGCACTCTTTTCTCTACCTTAAGCATACACACTCACATAGTTCTCCCCATAAATGAGATGTTAGGGAGACAAACTGGAGTATAGGTGATTTGAGAACTGAAGAAGCCTAAGGTTATGAGGAAGCTGAAGCTCAGGAGTTCAAGTGACCTGTCAGATCACACTGCCAGCAGAGCTAGGTGTGAAGTCCTAGCAAACTGACGTGAATGTGTGGTTCCTATTGTGTGAATTGGAGATTGTGTAGAGACTTTCTGAGTTTCCCTGTGTGAGATAATTCTTGCAGTAAGCTTGTGGAATCACAAAGTCTCTATGAGTTCCAGAAATGGCTTTCCCAAGAAGTAGAGCCCTTAATCATCAAGAGGGACCACAGGAAAATCCAAAGATTCAATCGGCTGTCATCCCAGAACAGAACTGAAACCCAGGAAAAATCTGAAGTATTTTCTCTTAAAAATAATATGCATTCTAGACTTTCTTTTACTTGCAAATGTATGAAATTATCACTTGGGTTTTTTTTTTTATTATGATGTGTTAGTGTTAATATTTTGCCATTTGATTCTCTTTCTCAGTTGGTAGCCTTCGAAGTAGAGAGAATTAAAGTTGAAGAAAACAATCCATTGAAAATGATAAAGCATGTCAGAGAACTTGCTGAGCAACTATTTAAAAATGTAAGTAAGTATACTTATTTAGATATTCATCAATTTAAAAGGTATTAATAAAGTGTTTTATTTGTAAAACTAAAACAGTTCATCTTTTTTTTTTTTTTTTTTTTTTTTGACAGGCAGAGTGGACAGTGAGAGAGAGAGACAGAGAGAAAGGTCTTCCTTTGCCATTGGTTCACCCTCCAATGGCCGCCGCGGCTGGCGCGCTGCGGCCGGCGCACCGCGCTGATCCGATGGCAGGAGCCAGGAGCCAGGTGCTTTTCCTGGTCTCCCATGGGGTGCAGGGCCCAAGCACCTGGGCCATCCTCCACTGCACTCCCTGGCCACAGCAGAGGGCTGGCCTGGAAGAGGGGCAACCGGGACAGGATCCGGCGCCCCGACCGGGACTAGAACCCGGTGTGCCGGCGCCGCTAGGCGGAGGATTAGCCTAGTGAGCCACGGCGCCGGCCAACAGTTCATCTTTCAAATGATAATCTTAACTCTGGACTGTAAGTTATAAGATGTTAAAGTCAATTATGTATATATAAAAATGACCACAGGCCGGCGCCGCGGCTCACTAGGCTAATCCTCCGCCTAGCGGCACCGGCACACCGGGTTCTAGTCCCGGTCGGGGCGCCGGATTCTGTCACGGTTGCCCCTCTTCCAGGCCAGCTCTCTGCTGTGGCCAGGGAGTACAGTGGAGGATGGCCCAGGTGCTTGGGCCCTGCACCCCATGGGAGACCAGGAAAAGCACCTGGCTCCTGGCTCCTGCCATCGGATCAGCGTGGTGCGCCGGCCGCAGCGCACTGGCCGCGGCAGCCATTGGAGGGTGAACCAACGGCAAAAGGAAGACCTTTCTCTCTGTCTCTCTCTCTCACTGTCCACTCTGTCAAAAAAAATAAAAATAAAAAAATAAAAAATAAATAAAAAAATGACCACAGTTTTAATTTTGCTGTCAATCACTGTATTATGAAAACATCTTACAATTTTCCAGTTTGTCATTTGCCCCCGTTGTGATATTCTTTTGGGTTTCAGTTTATCTGTCTATTTAATTACTTGAAAGACAGAGTGATAGAGAGAGAGAAATCTTCCATTTGCTGGTTCACTCCCAAATATCTGCAACAGCCAGGGCTGGGTCAGGTAGAAGCCAATAGCCAGGAACACTAATTCTTGGACTTGATCCCTAGGCACTCTGATATGGGATACAGGTATACCAGGTGGCAGCTTAACCTGCCCTGCCACAACACTTACACTTTGGGTCTCAGTTTTAATACATAAAAATGAGATTCATTGGAGACTGAAACCTCAGACAGAGTTGGCCACTGTATTCAACTTCAGTTTGATTTAGTGGTTATCAACTGAATCAGGAAAACTGTTTCAGCATTATTTTTGGACAAAAAACAAAAAGCTGAAAGAAAGAGGGAGGAGAGGGGAGGGGAGGGGAGGAGAGGAGAGGAGAGGAATTGGTAAATCACTGCAGAAACTAAAGGGTGAAAATATTCCCTGGACAGAGGAAATGCAGTAAGGTAAATGCACTGTGAGTTGGTAAAGTACGAAATTTGGTTACCAGGCGAGAAGAACCCAAAGCAGCAGTGAGATCATGTGTACATGGAAAATGGATTTTGGTAGTGAGTGCTGGTCATTCTTCCTGCTAGTGAAACTTTGAGTCCATTAACTTAATAAAGAAAGTGGGAATTATCTCCAGGGGAAAATTAAGGGAAAATTAAGGAAATAGAGTAAAAAGGGGCCAGCGCTATGGTGTAGCGAGTAAAGCCGCTACCTGCAGTGGCAGCATCCCATATGGGCGCCAGTTCAAGTCTCGGCTGCTCCACTTCCGATCCAGCTCTCTGCTATGGCCTGGGAAAGCAGTAGAAGATAGCCCAAGTTCTTATGCCCCTGTACCCATGTGGGAGACCTGGAGGAAGCTCCTGGCTCCAGGCTTTGGATCAGTGCAGCTCGAGCGGTCACGGCTAATTGGGGAGTGAACCATTGCATGGAAGATTCTCATTCTCTCATTCTCTCATTCTCTCTCTCTCTCTCTCTCTCTCTCTCTCTCTCGTCCCTGTCTCTCTGTCTCTCTCTCTGTCTCTCTCTGTCTCAAGGGCTGATTCTGAGGCCAGAGTGCTGTTTAGGACATCTGCCATTCTATGAGTCTGCTGTGTATCCCAAAGAAGCACTACTTTCATATCCCTAAATATATCACATTTTAAGTCATAACATGCTGGTTTAACAAAATTATAAACTGGTTTTCCTAGCAACATGCACGCCAAGATCTGTTTCTTTCTTCTATTGACTGGCTACATTTTTAATTTTTTAATACTGTGCCCAATATCGTACATGCACTTCTTGATTAGCATACTGAAACTTTTAAAAATAATTCTTTTAGAAGAAAAACAGGTATTCTGTGCTGGCCTTTGCCACTTAGTGGTGGCCAAGTAGAACTAATGTATGGCATAATCATATGAGAAGTATCTGTTGATGTATTGTCATAATAAAATTAGTATATAGCACAACTTGCCCAGAGGTAGGGTTAAGTCCTTTATGTATATCATCTTTAATCCTCCTCACAACAATGTAAAATAAATATCTTTATTCCCATTTTACTGGTGCTAATTGGCTCGAGATTCTGTGACTATTAAATGATGGAATCCAGATTTTACATTCGGGAATTTTCATTTATCCAATTCTTTGAAGTTTTGTTTGTTTGAAAGAGAGACAGAGAGAAAGACAGGGAGAGAGGTTTTTTTACCCCTCCAAATGCCTGTAGTAACGAGGGTGGGCCAGGCAGAAGCCAGAAGCCTGGAACTGTATCCCGGTCTCCCACGTGGGTGGGAGGAATCCAACTACTTGATCCATCATCCAGGTCCTCCCAGGGTGTACATTAGCAGGAAGCTGGATTGGAAGTGTAGCAGAGACTTGAGCCTAGCCACTCCAATATGGAATATGGACATCTTAAATGGCATCTTAATCATTGTGTCATATGCCCACATTTATCTGTTTCTTAAGCCTAAATTTTTTCAACTTTTATTTAATAAATTATATTTATATATATATATATACTAAATTATATTTAATAAATATAAATTTCCAAATCCCTACATGTGTTAGTCATATTTTTTTTTTATTAAATCCAAATCAGCTTTTCTATTATAGTGGCTTTTCCCCCAATAACTTCCCTCCCACCCACAACCATCCCATCTCCTACTCCCTTTCCCATGCCATTCTTCATCAAGATTCATTTTCAATTATCTTTATATACAGAAGATCAACTTAGTATATACTAAGTAAAGATTTCAACAGACTGCACCCACACAGACACACAAAGTATAGAGTACTGTTCGAGTAGTAGTTTTACTGTTAATTTGCATAGTAGAACACATTAAAGACAGAGATCCTACATGGGGAGTAAGTACACAGTGACTCCCATTGTTGATTTAACAATTAACACTCATTTATGACATCAGTAATCACCCAAAAGCCTAAAGTTTTTTGACTCTGTTGTGCTGACTCATTTCCCATTGGGAAAAATAATGATATTTCAAATAATGACTTTACACTTTTTTTAAAGATTTATTTATTTATTTGAAAGAGTTACACACATAGAGAGAGAAGGAGAGACCTAGAGCGAGCTAGAGAGAGGTCTTCCATCCACTGGTTCACTCCCCAGTTGGCCACAACAGCTGGAGCTGCACCAATCCAAAGCCAGGAGCCAGGACCTTCTTCTGTGTCTCCCACATGGGTGCAGGGGCCCAAGGACTTGGGCCATCTTCTACTGCTTTCCCAGGCCATAGCAGAGAGCTGGACCAGAAATGGAGCTGCCAGGACTCGAAGCAGCGTCCATATGGGATGCCGGCACTGCAGGCAGCGACTTCACCCACTACACCACAGCACTGGCCCCATACACTTTGTTGTTTATACAGTACTTTCACATACTTTCTGATTTGATTTTGGAAATGACCCTGTGAGATAGATATGGAGTTGTTGATATTGAAGAAACTAAATATTAGAATTTTTTTCTTTCCCAGATAGGAATGATTTATTAATTGATTTCAAAGAAGGGCAAAATGTCAAATGAGAATCAGTTCAGTTTGTTTAACTAATGATGTCACTAGGTAAGAGTTCTTCACATGCCCCTTCATGGGCCTTTAGTGGCTTTTTTTTCACAGTCTAATTCCATTCTGTTTAGTTTAATCAATTCCATTCATGTAGTTTATACTTACTAAGCACCTACTAGTTCCACATGGTACATGATACTCCTAATGTGCTTCAGAACATACATATGTGTGTTTAAGTGAGAATTTGAGAATATCCCAATGGATTGTTATCAGACTTTGTGAGATTTCTTTCTAGTTCTATTCTAAAGTTTATGATGGTCCTGGAGTTCCTGAATAAATGCAAAGTTAAAAAGAAGAACATGATAGCAAAGTAACTTTCTTGTATCATGCAGGAAATTGGGGGAGGGAGGCAGGATGGTGTCAGTGTGAGGAAAATAATCCACATGGTTCTATTTTTGACTAGTCAGGTTTTTTTAAAATCACATTTCTAAAATTCCCTTTTAGTTAGCATGAATCAACCATATAATTTAACTGTATCCTCATTATTGAGTGTGAATTGAGGCCTGATTATTCCATTCAGATGTTTGTAAACACTTTATGGCACTGAAATCTGGTGTGCATGTAGCCTTTCTCCCTCATTTCCCTTTGAAGTACCTCAAAATGTACCTTTTTAAAATTTCTTCTTATCATTCCTTTATATCACTTTTTACTTTTTTTTTTTTAGAGCTATGGGTATGATGAATTGTAACTGAGTTTAGCTGCTCTTTGAACATTCTGGAGTTTCCTCCCTAAGAAAATAAGAAGGTGGACTGAAGGAGAAGGAAAGGTTTAAAACTATTAGGGATATTTCAGGGTTTATACCATTAAGTTGGCAGGATTTATATCACGAAAATTATTGGTATTGCATCTTTACAAGCTCTGTTGGTAATGCTGAAGTCTGTTAACTTTGGCTTTCATAGCCTTCAGTTATCTGCATGTGGGCACATTTACCTGTTTATTTACTCTATCCCTGTGATTCTTGATAAACATTTAATAAAGAAGCACTAACTGGCAGAGGTGGCAGCCAAGCCCAGGTGGGCAGAGAGGCACTGGGAGCATGAGTTGCTGCGATGCCCCTGGAGCTGGAGCTGTGTCCTGGGCGCTGGGTGGGCAGGCAACACCCATACTTCATCGTTGCCGAGGTTGGCCAGAACCACCAGGGTGACCTGGAGGTGGCCAAGCGCATGATCCACACAGCCAATGAGTGTGGGGCTGACTCTGCCAAGTTCCAGAAGAGCCAGCTGGAATTCAGTTCAACTGGAAAGCATTGGAGAGGTCCTACATTCCAGAGTACTCCTGGGGAAAGACACCTGGCGTTCAGCCACGCCCAGTACCACAAGCTGCAGAGGTTTGTCCAGGGAGTGCACGTCGTCTTCAACGCCTGTGGGCAAGATGGCAGTCGAGTTTTTGCATGAACTGAATGTCCCATTTTTCAAAGTCAGATCTGGAGACACTAACAATTTTCCTTATCTGGAAAAGACAGAAAAGGTCATCTGATGGTGATCTCCAGCTGAATACAGTCTGTGGACACCATGTAGCAAGTCTATCAGATCATGAAGCCCCTCAACCCCAACTTCTGCTTCCCATTGTGCACCAGCGCATACCCACTGCAGTCCAAAAATGCCAACCTGCACGTCATCTCAGAATACCAGAAGCTCTTTCCTGACATTCCCATAAGGTACTCTGAGCATGAAACTGGCATCGCGGTATCTGTTGGCTGCTGTGGCCCTGGGGGCCAAGGTATTGGAACATCACATCACTTTGGACAAGACCTGGAAAGGGGTGACCGCTCGGACTCACTGGAGCCTGGCAAGCTGGCCGAGCTGGTATGGTCTGTGTACCTGGTGGAGTGGGCCCTGGGCTCCCTGACCAAGCAGCTGCTGCCCTGTGATATGGCCTGCAATGAGAAGCTGGGCACCTCTGTGCTGGCGAAAGTGAAGATCCCGGAAGGCACCGTCTTGGCACTGAACATGCTCATGATGAAGGTCAGGGAGCCTAAAGGCTGTATCTCTGAAGACATCTTCACTCTTGTGGGCAAGATGGTCCTGATCACTATTAAAGAAGACGACATCATCCTGGAGGAATCAGTAGAAAATCATGCCCAAAAAGTCAAGTCTTAAAAAATAAAGAGCCAGCCGGCGTCACGGCTCACTAGGCTAATCCT
Organism: Oryctolagus cuniculus; assembly: GCF_051225735.1. NCBI lineage: Eukaryota > Metazoa > Chordata > Mammalia > Lagomorpha > Leporidae > Oryctolagus > Oryctolagus cuniculus. The sequence goes on from NC_142867.1 coordinate 56,188,522, forward strand.
CCACCTGCGGCGCCGGCACACTGGGTTTTAGTCCCAGTTGGGGCACCGTTCTGTCCCCGCTGCTCCTCTTCCAGTCCAGCTCTCTGCTGTGGCCCAGGAAAGCAGTGGAGGATGGCCCAGTGCTTGGGCCCTGCACCCGCATGGGAGACCAGGAGGAAGCACCTGGCTCCTGGCTTTGGATCGACGCAGCACGCCAGCCGTGGCGGCCATTTGGGAGATGAACCAACGGAAAAGGAAGACCTTTCTCTCTGTCTCTCTCACTGTCTAACGCTGCCTGTCAAGAGAAATAAAATAAAATAAAATAAAATAGCCATATTTTACAGAAAAAAAAAACTACTAACTCATTGCAAAATGAGAACAGCACGATAGACCAGTGAGTCAGGCATTTGGTGCAACACTTGAGCTGTCAGTTGGATGCCCACATCCTATATCATAGTATCCCAATTCCTGGTTCAATTTTTGATTCCAGATTCTTAATTAAGAAGAACTACTTTCATATCTCCCTGACAAATAAATAAATATTTCTTTTTAAAAAATATAAACCAAGATAGAAACTTTATGAAACCTTCAGGACACCAAGAAATTGATTGCATGTGTTTTATACATTCTACAATATATATATAATTTGTTTTTCATCTGAAGTAGAATGTAAATGTTCACGGTATGACAGTTTTATTAAAAATTAAAGGATCCAGATTTTCTTATAAGATTTTTAATTGTGTCTTGTGTATTTGCCCAGCATTGAGCCAGATAGGTGCTAAAATCCTAGTGGAAGGGGTGGGCATTTGGCAGTGGTGAAGCTGCTGCTTGGAATAACCACATTACATATCAGAGTGCCTGGGTTCCAGTCCCAGCTCTGTTCTCCAGTCCATCTTTCTACCTGGGAGGCAGACAGCTCAAGTAGTTGGGTACCTACCACCTATGTGAAAGACCCAGATTGAATTCTTGGCTCTTGGCTTCAACCTGGCCCAACCCTGATTGCTGCAGACATTTAGGGAGTGAACCACAGATAGAAGATCTCTATATCTCGCCCTTCTTCTTCCCTCCCTCCCTCTCTTGCTCTCTCTCTCCTTTCAGGTGAATAAATAAAAATTAAAGAAAAAAATTCCCAGTGGGAGAATAAATCTGAAGTACCAAAATAGCTATTCAAAATCATCAAGTAAGATCTTAACATTTCTTCAGAAAATTAATTTCAGTATAAGATAAATTCAGTCTGTACTGATGTTATTTGTACTCTTTACCAACCTGAACAAGGAGAGATTTTTTTTCCACTATAGGAAGGAAGTTAAATATTATGATTATTTTCATCATAGAATGTCAAGACATAAACAACCCAAAGCATAAGGTCAAAGTCAAACTCCCTTCCCCTGTTTGTTGGCTTATAAATCAGTTTTATTTTGACAACATTTATATACGGTATACATACTTTAATGTACAATTCCATCTATTTTGAATACATGTATTCCATGTATTCCATGTATTTTAAATGCAACCACCTGTATCACAGTACATAGAACATTTCCATCACCCCAAAAAGTTTCTCAGTGGCCCTTTGTAGTCTCACCATCCCACTACCTCCAGCACCTGATAACCACTGATCTGTTTTCTGTTAATATTCTTGTTTTTTTCTATAATGTTGTTCCATAGTTTTTTGAGGTTGGCTTCATGCACTTAGCATAATGCGTTTTTAGACTTACCTATATTGCTGTTGTATCAGTTGTTTAATCCTCTGTGTTAACTGAGTATCATTTCATTGTTTGGATATACCAAAATTTTTATTTGTTTACCAACTGAAAGATAGTTTTGGAAATAATGAGTAAAGCCTTTCTAAACATTTACACAGGCTTGTAAGTTTTCTCTTGGTTAAATACGTAGGTGTAGGATGCTGACATATATAGTTACATAATGTTTAATTTTATAAGAAACTTTTCCCCATGTATCTACCATTTTGGGTTCCCATCAGCAATATATAAGAGTTCCATTTGTTCCATGTCTTCACCAACACTTAGTATTGTCAATTTTTATTTTGTTTTTGTCTTTTTCTTTTGTCTTAGCTATTCTTAAAGGTATGTGATGGTAGCCCATGGTTTTAATTTACTTTTCATCAGATGACTGAGTGTAGGTCTCAGCTAGTCAACATGTTGACTTGATGCTTGTGAGAATACTTGGTTTAGAATAGGAACTTATGGGTAAGTCTGAGTGAGCATGTGCCAAACTGTACATCTCCTCCCTATCTTACTCCCACTCTTATATTTAACAGGGATCACTTTTCAGTTAAATTTAAATGCCTAAGAATAATTGTGTGTTAATTAAAGAGTTAATGGTCACTTGGACTTACCCCTAATGGTAGAGCTAGAAATGTGCCAGGGGATTCTAATTCAATCCCATCAAGGTGGCATGTAGCAGTGCCATCTTACTATTCAAAGTGATCAGTTTCAGTTCATAATTGATCATAATGATAGGATTAAGTGTCAAAGGGATCACATAAACAAGACTAGTGTCTGCTAATAATAACTGATAGAATTAAAAAGGAGACAACAATCCAACATGGGAAGTGGGATACATAGCAGACTCATAGAATGGCAGATGTCCTAAACAGCACTCTGGCCTCAGAATCAGCCCTTAAGGCATTCGGATTCTGCTAGAAAGCCCATGAGAGTTTCACAGGCATGGAAAGCCAAGACACTGTGGCAAAAAAAAAAAAAAAAAAAAACCTAAATGAAAGATCTCTGTGAGTGAGATCCCAGCGGAAAGAATGGGCCATCAAAGAAGGAGGTAACCTCTGAAGGGAGGAGAGAACTTCCACTTTGACTATGACCTTGTCTAAACAAGATCAGAATTTGTGAACTCAAGAGGCTTCCATATTGGCAGCTCATGACAAGAGCCTCGAGTGATTACTGGAGTCACTGTACACCTACTCCCCATGTAGGATCTCTGTCCTTAATGTGTTGTACTATGCGAATTAATGGTAAAACTACTACTCAAACAGTAATTTATACTTTGCATATCTGTGTGGGTGCAAACTGCTGAAATCTTAGTATATACTAAGTTGATCTTCTGTATATAAAGATAGTTGAAAATGAGTCTTGATGAAGAATGGGATGGGAGAGGGAGTGGGAGATGGGATGGTTGCGGGTGGGAGGGAGGTTATTGGGGGAAAAGCTGCCATAATCCAAAAGTTGTACTTTGGAAATTTATATTTATTAAATAAAGGGGAAAAAGGGAATAGGAAATTTCCACTGGAGTCATGAAGAGGCCAAGGTTGCTTCTAAACATCTCACAAAATACAAGTTACCATCCCAACCATCCTAAAGAATTATTAAGCCCTGAATGTTAATAGTAATGAGGTTGAGATACTCTAGATATATATTGAAGTCATCATTAGACATTGAAGTCATCCAAAAAATTTATTTGAATCAAAGGTGAGACATTAATTGAATAATAATTGAAAGGCCTGTGAGGTTGGAAAATTTAGGGTGTTTCATTTCATAAATGTTGTTTATAATGCCAAGCAACTCTAAAGAGTCCAGTTATTGGCATAAATTAGTAAACATTGTCAAAATATAATAGTATATATTTTACCTGTATTTGAAAGAATTTTATAACTGTTATCCCACATTGTTCTATACTTAATTGCAGCATGTTAAATAATGTTCCTCTAATTATTATAGTGGTCTCTTAAAGCTGGATTAAAGAGAACATTCCTTGAAAATCATTGTGTAAACTCAGAATTCTTTCTAAACGTAGTACATTTTGCCAAGCTTTCTTGGATAGTTCCTTTTGGTCAAAATTGTTGCCATGTACACTATAAGTATTTATTTGTATAAATCTTTAGTTATTATTTTATGTTTACATTTCTCTGAAATCAAAGATAAAGATTTTGCTGCCACTTTGTACTGATAGAAAATAATGGGTTTGTTTCAACAAGGAGATTGAAAACAAAATTGGGTTGCAGTTTTTAAGGAATTTAATAACCTTAAAGGGATCAGTCCAAATGCAGCTTGGAGTTGCAAGTAACAGGAGATGTGTCTAAGAATATGTAGATAATGATGAGCCCTAGTCTATAGTTCCTTTCATTTCTGCTGTCTACCCAGAAATCGTGATGTGGCCAGGTTACATGTGAGGTTGCAGATGGGATCCTGTGCATTTATCTGGCCCAGCAGAGGGCAGCAGTACACAGACACAGTTGCCAGAAAAGTTCATTCTACACTTGGGGGAATTCAGGGTTTTTTGTCTTCCAAACAATTAAACATATCATATTTTAATAATTTTAATGCATAATTTTCATTTGGCATAGAATTTATATATACAACTATAGATAGCCTCAACTTTGAACTTAATGTTGATGCCAAAAAAATGTTAGTTATTCTGAGTTGTTAATGGATTTGGTTTACAGTATTTCTAGTTGCTTACAGGAAGACTATTAATAAGTAATAGCACCATATTTTCTTAACAATTTCTAGTTAAATCAATATTTAGTAATATTACTGTTACTACCACTATTGCTGTATACATAATATATAATACAGTGGCTGATGATGTGATGGAAATTTTAGGATAAACAGAATTTTTCCATTTTAGAAGGATGGTTTTATGCCATAGAGTATGCAATGAATAAATATTTTTCAATTAGATGTAGCCTGGGCTTTTGGAAAATAGTCCTCAGATTTAATTCTGGGGAGGGGTGTGAGTGTATATGTCTGTTCTAAGAGCTTTACTGTAATAGTTCATCACCGTACAAGGGCCTTATGAACTAGGGTACTGTATTACTGTCTTCATTACAGATGTAGAAACTAAAACAATTGGGATAAATTCTTTGACACTGTACTGGGTCACACTACTTGGGCCAAACTAGGATTTAAACTCAGAAGCTCAGAAATCAGAAACTATGAACTAGAAGTATTTTTTTATTATACCTCTGTCATTGAATTGTCAAACCTGTCCCCCTAAATTGTAATGCCAGCTGTTTTTAATCACATTTTCACACATAATCCTGTTTCTGGACTCTCTTACATTTGTCCCTTAAGCCCTTCTTTAATACCAGTTGTCATACTATATCAATTATTAAAGGTTTATGCGAGTTTTGGTATCTGGAAAAGTGTGACTCTCCCACTTAACTCTTCATTAGAATTTACTTGGCCATCTTTTGGGTCTTTGTTCTTCCCCATAAAGGTTATAATGAACTTGCCACATTATAGAACAAGCTCTTTAGAGACTTTGACTAGAAGTGACATGTGCATACTTATTTTTCTAAACCACCTTAAGTCAACAATACAGAAGATAAAAAGTAAGAGTAAGAGAGAAAATATAACTGGAAAACTGTCATCATTAGGAAAAGTTCTACTTTTATTTTCCTATGTTTTATTTTAAAGTTTGTTAAAATGAGTATGTTTTAGGATGTATAAAGTTATAATTTTAATTTTTCAATGTGTTTTTGTTTTCAGCTGACACATTGTAACTACCTACTTAGAGGGCACAGTGTGACATTTTAATACATGGATGTAATATTTAATGTTAAGACCAAATAATTGACATACTTATCACCAAAGACATTTATCATTCATTTCTTTGTGTTCAGAACATTGAGAATCCTCCATACCAGCTACTTTGAAATAGTTATTTTCAATAATAGTTACACTACTATGCTATGGAACATTAGAAGTTATTCTTCCTTTCCAGTTGTACACCTCCTCTCTCCATTTCTCCGTCCCTCATACCTTTCCCAGTCTCTGGTAACCTCTATTCTATTCTCTACTTTTTTGAAATCAACTTTTTTAGCTTTCACATGTAAGTGAGATCATGCAATATTTATCTTTCTATGCCTGACTTTTCCTATAACATAATGTTCTTCAATTCTTTCCCTGTTGTTCCAAATGACAGAATTTAATTTTTAATGGTTAAATAATATCATATTATATATATATATATATATATATGCCACATTTTCCTTATTCGTGTGTCAGTAGATACTTAGTTGATTCTATATCTTGGCTACTGTGAATAGTGCTGCAATAAACATGTGACTTCAGGTGTCTCTTCAACACACTGATTTTGGTTCCTTCAGATATGTATACCCAATAGTGGGATTGCTGGGAATCCAGTAGTGGGATCAATCCCAGCTTTTGAGGGAGCTCTATACTGTTTTCCACACTGTTATACTAATTTATATTCCTGCCAAGAGTGTCTTAAGAATTGCCCCTTTCTCTGCATCCTCACAAGCATTTATGTCTTTTTGGTAGTAACCATTCTCTAGCTGGCAAGATAATATTTCATTGTGGTTTTGGTTTGCATTTCCCTGATGATTAGTAATATCAAACTCTTTAAAGTATGCTTGTTGGGACTGGCCTTGTGGCACAGTTAAGCCACCACTTATAATACCAACTCTGCTTCCAATCTGCCTTCTTAATAAAGTACCTGAGAAGGCAGGCAATGATGGCCCAAGTACTTGGGCCCCTGCTACTGATATGAGAGACCAGGATGGAGTTTCTGACTCCTGGCTTTAACCTAGCCCAGACCTGGCTTTGAGGCCATTTTGGGAGTGAAATCAGCAGATGGAAGCTTTCTTCCTCTGTCTCGTCCTCTCTCTGTCACTCTGCCTTTCAAATACATAAATGAATCTTTAAAAAAAAAAAAAAAAGGCTAAGATGGTAAGTTTTAAAAAATGAAGTAAAATATGCTGGCTAGCTATTTGTCCTCATCTGAGACATATCTATTGAGATCTTTTTTTTTTTTTTTAATTTTTTTGACAGGCAGAGTGGACAGTGAGAGAGACAGAGAGAAAGGTCTTCCTTTTTGCCGTTGGTTCACCCTCCAATGGCTGCCGCGGCCGGCACGCTGCAACCAGCACACCGCGCTGATCCAAAGCCAGGAGCCAGTTGCTTCTCCTGGTCTCCCATCGGGTGCAGGGCCCAAGCACTTGGGCCATCCTGCACTGCACTCCCAGGCCATAGCAGAGAGCTGGCCTGGAAGAGGGGCAACCGGGACAGAATCCGGCGCCCCGACCAGGACTAGAACCCAGTGTGCCGGCGCCACAGGCGGAGGATTAGCCTAGTGAGCCGCGGCGCCGGCCTTCTATTCAGATCTTTCACCTATTTTAAAACCAGAGGATTTTTTTCTTTCTTTCTGTTGAGTTATTTGAGTTCCTTATACATTCTGGAAATTAATCTTCTGTCAGATTAATAGCTCACAAATATTTTCTCTCATTCTGTAGGTTGTCTCTCCATTCTCTCTTCTGTTGGTTGTCTTATTCTGTAGGTTGTCTCTCTGTAGGTTGTCTCTGTACAAAGAGACACAAAGCTTTTTGATTTGATGTAATTCCATTTATCAACCTCTGCTTTTGATGCAGAAGTTGGATGACACATCCAAAAAGCCTTTGTCCAGACCAATGTCTTGAAGCATTTATCTTGTTTTATTCTAGTAGTTTCATGATTTGAGGTCTTACATTTAAGTCTTTCTATATTGAATTAATTTTTTTAATATGGTGAGTGAGAAGGGTCTAGTTTCTTTGTTGTGCATATGTATCTCCAGTTTTCCCAGAACCATTATTGACAAGATTTTTCTTTCTCTGCGTACTTTTTAATGTAAATAAAATAAATACATGTGGAAATAGAAATAGTGAAGAATATATTTAAAATGATTCAGACCTCAAGATCCATGTGAGTTACCTCCTCAACCTGAAAAAAAAATTACCCAATATGTTTTAGAATTTTTGAAATGACAGGCGTGATGTCTAAAGAACAAAGAACAAACCTACAACTTTTTAAAAAGGGCAATTTCAGACATTACAGACCAGTGGTCGAGGGATAGAGTTGTTAATACAAGGCAGAATTTTAGGACATGTGGTTTAGAAAACGTCACTAAGACTTTACATTAAAACTTATTAATTTTTCCCTGTCTTTGCTGATGTAGGGGAAAAATATAAGGCTTATGTGAGAGCTGCTTGGCAAGAAGTAATTTTACCTTCTCAGGAAACCTGTAAGATAAGCCTGAGTATATTCCTTAGGCAGAGTTATCTATCTGGCATCACATAGTGAGGTGTAGAGCAAGAACTAGACACTTTTACACAGTAGGAGTATTTCCATTCTGCTGAGATATGTGAACTATATCATCTGCTGTAGCCCAATCTGTTTATCTGGATTAGGGCCACATACTCACATAGAATTGTGGAGAGCAACTCTATTAGTTGTTGACAGTTGGTTAATTTTCACTGTCAGGAGGGTGTTTGGTGTGGTACTGACTTTAATCTACAACATAAATAACATAAGTTTAGTGGGAATAGGAATTTTCTGGTTGTGGAGGACAATAAACACTACAGTTGATCTAAAAATGGTTATAAAGCAACCTTCCCCAAAGAACTTGATGAATTCTATGGCTGCAGTATTTTAAATACAATCCTGCCTAACCAAGAGGCTAGATAGAAGTTCACACAAGCGTTGAGGGTCTATAAGAATCTTAGCTGACAAATTTAATTCAGTTATTACAATCCTGATTTGTGTTCAACATTGTGTCCCTCTCACTAGGATGCAGTAGGAAGTGGTTTAAGCGCCTGCTAAACACTGCTAAACTGCTAAGGCAGTTTCTAGATGTACAGGGAAACAGCAGAGGATTAAAAAAATTTTTTTTTAAATGACTAAAACATCTGCTATTAGTGAGAGAAGGATGGGCAATAAGTTAAATTTATAGTTCATAAGAAAGTGGTAAGTACTTGGGAATAAAAATTCAATGAAAATAGGGAGTATGTTGGGGAGGAAGGCCTGGTTTTAGATTGAGTGACCAGAATAGATGACATTTGAGCAAACAAATGAAAGGAGGGAAGGCACATACTGTACAAATTCATAGGGGTGCAGGCGTTCTGGGCAGAAGGAACAGGTATGTTCAGTGACTGTGAGGCAGTTACAAGAAGACCTGTGTCTAGAGCAGAAAGAATGAAAGAGCAGTAGTATGGTAGGACATAGTCATGTTAAGAGGCCATATCTTGTAGATATGTAGAACTTTGAGTTTCAGTCTGAAATGAAGAGTCATTTGAGTGAACAGATTAGTTATGTAATGACTTGACATCCTTTCAACTAGATAAGTCTGTAGTCCTGAGGGAGGGGACCAAGTAAGAAGTGGGGAGGCAGTTAGGTGACTACCGTTTTATAATGAGAGGTTTGAACCAAAATGCTAAACTCATGGCCCAAGTGCTTGGGCCCTGCACCCCAAGGGAGACCAGGAGAAGCACCTGGCTCCTGCCTTGGGATCAGCGCGGTGCGCCGGCTGCAGCGTGCCGGCCGCGGCGGCCATTGGAGGGTGACCAACGGCAAAAGGAAGACCTTTATCTCTCTCTCTCACTGTCCACTCTGCCTGTCAAAAAAAAAAAAAACTAAACTAAACTCAGTTTATAGAGGAATAGATTAGTGCTTGTTAGAGAAAGTCACTAAAGATGACTATAAGCTTTTCACCTGAGTAACTAGAAAAAATACATATGCCATTTACCAAAGGAGGAACACTGAAGAAAGCGTGTTTAGAGTAATGGATGAAAATTAAGAACTTCGTTTTAGACATGGTTTTTGATGTTATTTTAAATGTAAGAATATCTATGTGTGGACAGATGTATGGGAATGGAGTTTAGGGGAAAGCACATTCGTTTGTAAAAATCTGTGAATCATTGGTGTTTTTATGGTTTAAAAACAGAAGACTAGAAGTGCTCACCAAGGAAGAGGTCCAAAGAACTGAGCCCCTGAGGTATTCACACAGTTAGATTGGAGAAATGAGGAATAGACAAAAATGGAAAAAGAAGACTTAGAAACTGAGAGAGGAAAGTGTGCATGGAAGATGAAGACTCATGGCCAACTCTTGCAGATGCTTCTGATAGCATAAGTCAGATTCCAGAACTCTCTATTTTATGGTATATATGTGAATGTTTATACACTCTTCTGTATGATTTCAGTTGTGTCCCTCTATGCTCCTACTCCTTCCTGATGATCTGCCATTGTTATTTAAACTTCTGAATAATTTTACTGTGTTTGATATTGCAGGAGAATCCAAATCCTCATATGGCATTCCAGAAAGTTCCACGCCCAACAGAAGGATCCCATTTGCGAGTTCATATTCTCCCTTTTCCAAAGATTAATGAATCTCGAGTTCAAGAGTTAATACAGGAAAATCTTGCTAAGAACCAGAATGCTCCTCCAGCTACACGAGTGGAAAAGAAATGCGTTGTGCCAGCAGGTCCACCTGTTGGTATGTATTTGCCTTTTAAAAATAATCCTATTATCAATATGTAGGACACAGAAAAGCATCCAATTTGGTGAATTTACACAAAGTGGACATACTCATGTAACTGAAATCAGACCACCATCACACCTGAAACCCTGTTGCATTCACTACCTCCCACAGAGATAATTATTAACCTGTTACCACTACAGAATCTTCTTTTTTTGTAAGAGCTTTACTTAGTTAGAATTCACATACCATAAATTCTCCCATTTAGAGAATACAGTTCAGTGATTCTCACTGAGTTATGCAACCCTTATTGTTATTTAGTTTGAGAACATTTTTTTTTTTTTTTTTTTTGACAGGCAGAGTGGACAGTGAGAGAGAGAGACAGAGAGAAAGGTCTTTCTTTTGCCGTTGGTTCACCCTCCAATGGCCGCCACGGCCGGCGCACCGTGCTGATCCGATGACAGGAGCCAGGTACTTATCCTGGTCTCCCATGGGGTGCAGGGCCCAAGCACTTGGGCCATCCTCCACTGCACTCCCTGGCCACAGCAGAGAGCTGGCCTGGAAGAGGGGCAACCGGGACAGAATCTGGCGCCCCGACCGGGACTAGAACCCGGTGTGCCGGTGCCACAAGGTGGAGCCCCAGCAAATTTGTTTTCTAATAGCTCAGCCTAAAAAAAATTTAAAATACTTTTAAAATTTTTTGAAGAGCTATAGAATTAAAAGTCTATAAACATAACTTCAAGATATTGCTCTCCCAGTAAAGTATATAATATTGTTTGGAGATTGTAAAAAAATTTTCTAATCTAGTATAGACAGATTTTTTTTTAGAAATGCATATATGTATTTGTATATTTGAAAGCCAGAGCAACAGAGAGACATATCTTCTGTCCACTAGGTCACTCCCCAGATGGTTGCCACACCCAGGCTAAAGCCAGAAACCACAAACTCCATCCCATCCATGTCTCACACATATGGGTGGCAGAAGCCCAAGCATTTAGGCTATCTGCCATTGCCTTCCCAGGTACATCAACCAACAGGGAATTGGATTGGGAGCAGAGCAGCAGCCTAAACTACTGTGACATAATTCTGTCCCTAATATAGACTTTGTATGTTTCATTCTGTGGCACTGACCCACATGTGCAGGGCATACCAGAGTCCATAATTAAAGAAGAGCATTTTGGACAGAAAAGTCATATGAAATAATCAATTTAACCATCATTGTCATGCAGAAAATTGATGATACATTATTAAAAACTATTGGAAAAAACTGATAAAATCCAAATAGGGTCAGTAGGCTAGTTACTGTATTGTGCTATTGAATTCCTTATTCTGATAAAGCACTATGTTACGTAAGATGTCAACATAGGGGAAGATTGAGTGATTGAATACCTGGATACTCTGGGTACTATTTTTGCAATTATTTTGAGATGAAAAAGTTTAAAACATTATTGGAATAATAAAAGTTTTTGTACTGATGAGATGACAGGGAGACTAGTGGTAAGAGGATAAGTTGAAAGGATTGTGCATTTAGATTCCAAAGAGAAGTCATAAAATATAAGTAGTCTTGGTCAGCGCCGCGGCTCACTAGGCTAATCCTCCGCCTGCAGCACCGGCACCCCGGGTTCTAGTCCCGGTCGGGGCGCCAGATTCTGTCCCGGTTGCCCCTCTTCCAGTCCAGCTCTGCTGTGGCCTGGGAAGGTAGTGGAAGACAGCCCAAGTGCTTGCACCCTGCACCCGCATGGGAGACCAGGAGAAGCACCTGGCTCCTGGCTTCGGATCAGCGCAGTGTGCTGGCCACAGCGGCCATTGGGGGATGAATCAACGGAAAAGGAAGACCTTTCTCTCTGTCTCTCTCTCACTGTCCACTCTGCCTGTCAAAAAAAAAAAAAAAATATATATATATATATAAGTAATCTTTGAGTTTGGTTTAAGCATAAAAACTGATATGTCCTCATTTGTACAAATGATAGAGTTCTTTTTGAAAGTGTACCTTTTTACACAGTCATTTTCATTTATGTCCTATTTTTTAATAACTTAAATCTTTTTAAGCAACTTTAGGCTATGTAGTAGTCTAGAATTTAACTACCCTATGATGAAAGGTGAAATGTGTTATGTCATAGGACTGAAAAGTGACTTTCCTAAGCCGGTATAGCAATTCATTGGCTACGATCTTTTTTTTAATACTGCTTCCTCCATCCAAGTTTCCAGTACTCAAATTTATAGTGTCTGATTGTTTTGTTTAGATATATAGTTTTTCTTTAGTAATATATTAGGGATATCAGCTTCTTTTTCTGTCACTGATCCTTTTGCATATGAGCATTAGTGATTTTTTTTTGTGGTCTTGTACATACCCTAAACATTTCTTATCAATTTGTTTAAGATTAAACTTTAATGTAGATGTTTATCTTTGTTTAGTAAAATTTTAAAATATGAAGTATTTACATAATATTTAAGTACATTATTAGAATGTTCCTATGAAATTATCTGTTGACTAGCCTGACACTTAAGGAACCTAAAAATATAATCAAAATAATGAAATGGAATACTTGCAATACAATGTAACAAGGACAAAAATAAACTCTACATGTCGGTTGTGTAAGCAATCTTAAAGTAATACTCCTCTTGCTTTTGTAATTGCCAAAAGAGCTCAATTTACTTGTGTTACTTCTTTATTTCTATAATAGTTTCAATAATGGATAAGGTGACAACAGTTTTCAACAGTGCACAGAGACTGGAAGTTGTCAGAAACTGCATCTCATTCATATTTGAAAATAAAACTTTGGAGACTGAAAAGGTAATAAAATAACATCTTTACCAAGTAAGCATTTATCACTTTCATTTCGTATGTACATGTGGAGATTACCAACTGTCCTCTCCTCTAATTCTTTGCCTTTCCTAATAAAGAGTCCTTTCATTGTTGCATTCATTTTAAATGAATAGTTTCTAAAATGTAAAGCTATAATCCAAGCCTAATTATATGACTCTGAACAAAATCTTATTAGTAACTTTTCCTCTCAAATTTTTATATATTGTTCATTAAACCTTATTTTGCATATACTTAGAAACTTAACATTTTAAATATAGTTTACTCATTGCAAATAATCTAGCTAGAATATGTAATAGATTATAGATTTTAAATGTCTCTCTTGAAGCATCTTTTCTTGCCTTCTTCAATGTAACATAAACTTTTCTTAATGACTCATTGTCCTAGTTATAAATATCTGTTATGAGGAACTGATAAAGCCTGTTAAAAGTGTTTACTCTTTTTTTTGACAGGCAGAGTTAGACAGTGAGAGAGAGAGAGACAGAGGCAAAGTTCTTCCTTTCTGTTGGTTCACACCCCAAATGGTTGCTACGGCCAGCGCGCTGCGCCAATCCGAAGCCAGGAGCCAGGTACTTCCTCCTGGTCTCCCATGCGGGTGCAGTGCCCAAGCACTTGGGCCATCCTCCACTACCTTCCCAGGCCACAGCAGAGAGCTGGACTGGAAGAGGAGCAACCAGGACAGAACAAGGACTAGAACCCCGGGGTGCTGGCGCCACAGGCAGAGGATTAGCCTATTGAGCTGAGGCACCGGCCAAAAGTGTTTACTCTTAACACCTCATGTCCCAAACCTCTCTGTTTTGACCTTTTTAAGTTTCCATATTTTCTTCATCTTCACATGCTATTTCTTGTAACAATATTACGCTCTCCTCCCTTGTTTTCTTTCCTTTCTTATTTGTTCCTATGTTACTTCTCCCATAGCAGTTTAATTCTACCAATATTTTTGTTAACTGGTTTACAAGATGTATTTGAATTTTCAGTGCAGTTGCCTGAATGTAATTTTCTTCCTGTGGAACCTTGTGATCATTTATACCACTCACTCTTGTCCTTAGACCCTTCCTGCTGCTCTGAGAGCCCTTAAAGGAAAGGCAGCAAGACAATGTCTCACTGATGAACTGGGTTTGCATGTCCAACAGAACCGGGCAATATTAGACCATCAACAGTTTGACTACATAATAAGGATGATGAACTGTACTCTACAGGTAATTTTTAGGATTTTTTTTGGGGGGGTTATTTCTCTTACTTGAGAATACTTTTTATTTTTTCCAGGAGATTTAGTAATTAATCAATATATCAAATGCTTGAGCCTGCCAAAGCTATAAAAAGCCAATATGTATAACCTTTTTGAAAGAAACATTATTCATTACTTGAGATAAATACTATGTTTTTTTAACTTTTATTTAATGAATATAAATTTCCAAAGTACAGCTTATGGATTACAATGGCTCCCCCCGCTCCCTCTCCTCTTCCATTCACATCAAGATTCATTTTCAGTTGTCTTTATATACAGAAGATCAATTTAGCATATATTAAGTAAAGCTTTCAACAGTTGCACCCACACAGAAACACAAGATAAATACTCTGGTTTTTATTCGGTCTTCATTTCTGTTAAAAATACTAAATTACTAGTTCTATAATCAGCTGTTTGAAAAATAAAGTTGTCTTTAAAGCATTTGGTTATATATTACTTGAACTTTCAATTATACTACCAAGGTGAAAGGCAGTGAATGGTAGATAATCCAGATACTAAATCAATTCTTTAATTCAGTTTTTACTAAGCACTTTGTGTAAAACACAGATATTTCCAGTGCACATCAAAATATGCATATGAACTTATGTGCCCACATGCCCACAACTGCCAGACCTGGGCCAGACTGAAGCCAGGAGCCTGGAACAGAATCCAGGTCTCCCACCTTGTGGCAGAAACCCAAATTCACAAGCAATCACTTGCTGCCTTCAGGGCGTGCACTAGCAGGAAAGTGGATTAGAAGTGGAGATGAGACTTAAACCCAGGGACCCATGATAATGGGATGTGAGTGCCCCAGTTAAGATGCTGAGCCAAACATTTACCCAACCTGATTTTTTTAAAAGATTTATTTTATTTATTTGAAAGAGTGACAGAGGCGGAGAGCGAGAGAGAGACGTCTTCCATCAGTGATTCTCTCCCCAAATGGCCACACAGCCACAGCTGGGCCAGGCTGAAGCCAGGAGGCTGGAACTCCATCCAGGTCTCCCACATGGGTGCAGGGGTCTGGGGCCAAAGGACTTGGGCCATCCTGACATGAACAGCTGCTCTGATGTGGGATCCCAGCATCACAGATGGCGGCTTAGCCTGCCACACCACAACACTGACCTCTCAATCTAATTTAAAATAGGTAAAATGTTTAAGTATCTCAAAGGAGGGGAAAACCTACCTGGATAAGGGTATAAAAAGACCATCTAAAAAAGATGATCTGTGGCCAGTATTGTGGCATAGTAGGTTAAGCCTGTGACACAAGTATCCCATATGGGTGCCAGTGTGAGTACTGGCTGTTCTGTTTCTCATTCAACTCCCTGCTAATGTTTCTGAGAAGGCAGTGGAAGAAGGCCTAATTGCTTGGACCTCTGCCAACCATGTGGCAGACCTGAGTGAAGTTCCTGACTCTGGCTTCCACCTGGCCCAACCCTGGCCATTGCAACCAGTCTGGGAGTAAACCAGCAGAGAGATCATCATCTTTCTCTCTCTCTCTCTTTCTCTCTCTTTCTTCTCTCTCTCTCTCTCTCTCTCTGTCTTTCTTTCTTTGTAACTCTGCCTTTCAAATAAATAGGCAAATTTTTTTAAAAACATTCTTCAAAAATAAACAAAATAAAAGCTGAACCCGATTACTAAAGGAATGAAAAAAGATGACATATGTCAATAATTAAAGAAATACAAATTAAAATCACAGTGTGGTGGTGTTTTACACTCCCTAATGGCAGAATTTAAAATAATATCCACGGGGGCCCGCACTGTTTCCTCAGTAGGTTAACACCCTGGCCAGAAGCGCCGGCATCCCATATGGGTGCCAGTTCAGGTCCCGGCTGCTCCACTTCCGATCCAGCTCTCTGCTATGGTCTGGGAAAGCAGTAGAAGATGGCCCAAGTCCTTGGGCTCCTGCACCCGCGTGGGAGACCCAGGGGAAGCTCCTGGCTCCTGCCTTAGGATTGGTGCAGCTCCAGCCGTTGCAGCCAATTAGGAAGTGAACCAGCGGATCGAAGACCTCTCTCTCCCTCTCTCTCTTTCTCTGCCTCTCCTCTCTCTGTGTAACTCTTTCAAATAAATAAATAAATAAATCTTTAACAAATAATAATAATATCCACTGTTGGCAAAGTTAGGAAATAAATGAGACGTGTAAATTCTGTTGGTGAACAGAATTCACCAGAGGACAACCACTTTTAAAATTGTAAGATATAGTTAATAAGATGAGAATAAATAATTTATTACCTTATAAAACTGCATATTAAACATATTTATTTATTTATTTTTTGACAGGCAGAGTGGACAGTGAGAGAGAGAGAGAGACAGGTCTTCCTTTTGCCGTTGGTTCATCCCCCAATGGCTGCTATAGCCGGCGCGCTGCAGCCAGCACATCGCGCTGATCCGAAGCCAGGAGCCAGGTGCTTCTCCTGGTCTCCCATGGGGTGCAGGGCCCAAGGACTTGGGCTGTCCTCCACTGCACTCCCAGGCCACAGCAGAGAACTGGACTGGAAGAGGAGCAACCGGGACAGAATCCGGCGCCCCGACCTGGGGTGCCAGTGCTGCAGGTGGAGGATTAGCCTAGTGAGCCGCGGCGCCAGCCATTAAACATATTTGAGGACCCAAGGATTTTATTCCTAGTGGAGCTCTTGCGAACCTACACCAAAAACTTGTACAAGAATGTTCAGAGACACATTATCCAAAATAGTAGAAAATTTGAAACAACTCATGTGCTATCCTGTGTTAGGATGGGAAAATAAATCATTGTATCCTTACAATAGAATCTTATCTAGCAGAGAAAATGAATAAATTCAACCTATGAGGAACAATGTGGATGAATCTTAGGTAAGATCATCTTCTGCAAAAATAAAAAGGTGACAGGATATAGTTCCACTTAAATAAAATCCAAAAATGTATTTTATTAAGGGATATTTAGTTTAATGATACAAACTTGTAAAACTTAAAGTCAATACAAACTTAAAAGTAAAAGTGTTAAGAAAAATCAAGATAATAAGAAATAAGGGTCCAGTGCTGTGGCACAGTAGGTTAATCCTCTGCAGCGCTGGCATCCCATATGGGCGCCAGTTCTAGTCCTGGCAGCTCCTCTTCCAATCCAGCTCTCTGTTGTGGCCTGGGAGAGGAGTACAAAATGGCCCAAGCCCTTGGACCCCTGCACCCATGTGGGAGATTGGGAAAAGAAGCACCTGGCTTCTGGCTTCGAATTGGCGCAGCTCCAGCCATAACGGCCACCTGAGGAGTGAACCAACAGATGGAAGACCTTTCTTTCTCTTACTCTCACTGTGTGTAACTCTGTCTCTCAAATAAATAAAATCTTTAAAAAAAAATATTTAAGAAAATTTCTTCTGAAAGAAGAATAACAGTGATTATGAGGATCTTTAAAGGTAATGGTAATATTCTGTTTACATATAATAGCATTTGTTGTGTCATTATTCTTTATAACTTTATAATTACACTTATTTTATGACTTACAGTACTGCTCTTAGATTTTTTTTAACAGGGTGTATTCATCTTCTCAAGTTAATTTTGAAGAATTTCTTTCCCAGAAATTCTTAATAGCCGCATTGATTCAGTCTAGCATCAAAAATATGAACATGTAAAAAGCACATTGTAGGATGTGTAAGTCTATTCACAAGACTGGAAATGATTGTGATTAATTTTAGTGCAGCTCTTCCTTAGAATATTATTCGGCTATTAAATACCACAGGTGTATATTGATACAGAAAACTTACATTACACATTGCTCGATAAGCAAAAAAGGAAGATAAATAAAGTAGATATTATGCTACAATTTCATCTGAAAGTACATGTATGTGTGTATCTATGTGTATGTGATACACAGATAATCCCCATAAGTACATTGTAGGGGAAGGATATTTACACTATATCATTAACAGTGATTATCTCTGGTGTGTTTAGAAAAGATTGAACTTCCAACTTAAATCCTTCTGCTTGAAACACACAATTAAATTAGGTAAAATACATAAAATCTATTACTTTTATAATTTAGGAAAGGATTCTCATTTTTGTGCAATGGAAATTTTAAGCATCATAATAAAAATGAAATATAATAAACTTGCCCTAAAAAGTCACATCTTTTTGTTATTCTGTTACTGTTATTATAGAGAATAAAGGAGAAGTAACAGATCAAGGTCTCTAGAAGTCCTTAAGTTAGGTGAGTGTCTGATTCCCTCATAGTGTAGAAACAACAAAAACTATATTTTTAGCTTTTTTCCATTAGCGCTTTCTGTGCTGATCATTATCTAAGGAATTTTTATGGCTTTCTCCAAATTTTAGCACATACAATTAGATCAATTACAGAATAGCAGGAACCCTTAGGCTGCAAATACTCGTTTTTCTTTTGATTAATGATGTTTCTGGAGGAGAAAAGATAAGAATATTTTTGCTACTTCCAAATTTTCCTTAATTGATAGACAATAAATATGCTATCTTTCAGCATTCTGTACCCACAAGAAAGTGAATCCTGTGGTTCTTTGAGTACCTGTTGTTTAACCTTGTAGAGAAATCCTTCTCAGTTATAAATTGGCTTACAATGTGATACTCTTTTTTTTTTTTTTTAGTTACTTCTTTATTACTAATTTGGGATTTGGTAGTATTTGTATTCTTGTTGTAACAATGTACTTATGGGGATTAAAGATGACATTCTGAACATTTTTTTTACAAAAGCATTTAGTTTCAAGGCAGAGAGGCCAAACATCTGTGTTGGTGTTTTAAGAAAGAATATTAACTAGATGAACTAATTTTTAAGTAGTGATTCAAAAGCTTCAATATTTTTTGATTTTTGTGACCTCAAAGTTACTCTTTCCTCCTCTCAAGGGAAAATTAAATGGAACATGAGTACTGCCAAAGGGCTATTTTGTTAATCAGGTTCTTTCAATGCCAAGACAATTTTTTTTTACAACACTGGCATATGGAAGTTATAGATTGTTCTTCAATCTCATCTCATTTCAAAGAACTGATCTTATTTTAGTATTTTTGGAAACAGATTATTTTAAAAATCTCTCCAAAAATACTATGGTCTTAACTCTCCATTTTAGCAGACATAGAAAGCTTTTTAATCTGTCAAGCTTTCAACTAGGATCTTTTAATAGTAAGTTATTATTTGAAAATCCAGGGAAACACTCTGTTTCCAGTATCACGATAAGCTTCATGCTATGAAGGGCCCTCTTACTAACACAGAAATAGGTTTTAGAAAATTGAAAACAAACAACATGATTTTGATGCATTATTCTCCCAACAAGAAAATGAAATCTCTAATTTGCCCCTCCTTATGAAAGGAAATAGACAAATAGAGAAACCAAGCCCTGAGCAACTGGCAGTTGCGAGACTGAGATTTGTGAGTGATTAGTAAGCCTTGTCTTCTATCAGCCTGACCAGCTAGTTGAACCTGGAAGTTTTCTTTCAGGCTAAACACTGGAAAGAGAATAAAGTAATCCCTGTTCAGTAGCATGCCCTCTATCTTTGCCTCTAAAAGAAGCAGTTATAGGGACTGGCATTGTGGCCCCACAGGTTAAGCCACTACCTGCTCCCTGGCTTCTGGCTTCAGCCTGGCCCGTGCCTGGCCATAGTTTTCATTTGGGGAGTCAACCAGTGGATGGAAGATCAGTCTCTCTCGCTGTTGTCTCTCTCCTCCTCACCCTCTCTTTGTAAATCTGCCTTTTTTTTTTTTTTTTTTTTGACAGGCAGAGTGGATAGTGAGAGAGAGAGACAGAGAGAAAGGTCTTCCTTTTGCCGTTGGTTCACCCTCCAATGGCCGCCGCGGCCAGCGCGCTACGGCCGGCGCACCGCGCTGATCCAAAGCCAGGAGTCACATGCTTCTCCTGGTCTCCCATGGGGTGCAGGGCTCAAGTACTTGGCCATCCTCCTCTGCACTCCCGGGCCACAGCAGAGAGCTGGGCTGGAAGAGGGGCAACCGGGACAGAATCCGGCGCCCCGACCGGGACTAGAACCCGGTGTGCCGGCGCCGCAAGGCGGAGGATTAGCATAGTGAGCCGCAGCGCTGGCCCGTAAATCTGCCTTTCAAACAAATAAATAAATCTAAAAAAAAGTAATAAAGTGATTGTAAGCCCTCTTTGGAATAATGCAACCTCAGTGACCAAGGTCGGGAAACCTATTTTCTACGAAGGGCCATTTGTATATGTATAGCATTACTTGCAGGCCATACATAATTATCAACCTAAAAATTAGCCTGCTGTGGATTTATTGAATTTGAGTCCTATCTGTTGTTAAACTTGTCAGGTCCAGACCAAATGATTTCACAGAGATCTGTGGCCCATGGGCTGGATGTTCCCCACCCCTGATATGCAGCCAAGATTTCCACAAATTAAATTCAGTATAACATAAACTCAAAATTTTAAATTGACAAAATATCAAGGAAATGAGCCAGCATTATTAGTACTTCTGAAACAACAGATTTAGACCCCCAAAGATTATATATGAATCCAATTTGAATATTTAATAATGTAAGTAAAGTAAATATATAAATAACAAACATGCCCAGGTTAGTTTAAATTATAGAATCATTAAAATCAAAAACAAAAGGATATGGAAGATTCAATATTCTTAAAATGTCAAATCTCTTATTAATTTAATTAAATGTCATCCAAATCAAAATTGCAGCAGACTGTTTTCTAGAAATTCACATCCTTATTCTAATATTTGTATGGACATAGAGAAAACTTAGGATGCACTCTTGAAAAAGAATGAAATTAGAGACCAGCTTTGTAGCATAGTAGGTGAAGCCACTGCCTGCAACACTGGCATCCATATGGGTGCCATTTTCTGTTCCAGCTGTTCCAATTCCAGTCCAGCTCCCTGCTAATTGCCTGGGGAAGTGGCAAAAAGTGACTCCAGTGCTTGGATCTCTGCCACCCACATGGGAGAACTGCATGGAGCTCCTGGCTTGCAGGAGCCTTCCCTAGTCCAGCCTCGGCTGTTCGCCACATGGGAAGTGAATCAGCAAGTGGACGAGCTCTCTCTGTCTCTGTCTCTGTCTCTCTCTATAACAGACTTTCAAATAAATAAATCTTTTAAAAAAATGAAAATTGAGAACTTAGGCTGGCTGATTTCAAGATTTACTATCCACAGTAACTGAGACAGTGTGGTATTGATTTGAACCTGTAGATCTGTGGAAAAGCGCACTCAGAAATGGACCCCCATTTATGCCATTTTTGACAAAGGCACCCAAGCATAGTTGGGAGGGAAAAATTTTTCCTACATAATACTGGAATACCTAGATATCCATTTGAATGTTGACCTCTGACACAAGAATTAATTTGAGGTAAAGCATAGACATAAGCATAAAATGTAAAACCATAAAACTTTTAGAGGAAACACGAAATAGTTTTCTGACTTGGGACTAGGCAGCAGTTACTTAAGTCACAAAAACCAATAACGAAAAAATGATAATTAGACCTCATCACAGTTATAAACTTCTGATCACCAAAATATATCATTAAGAAAATGAACAGGAAAGTCTGGAAAAAATATTTCTAAAATATTTATCTGGCAAAGAGCTGGCATCATGTTTATGTGAAGAATTTTCCAATAAGCCAAAGAAACTTCAGAGAGAGAAGTCTTCCATCCACTGGTTCACTCCCCAAATGGCTGCAACAGCCAGAGCTGCACCAATCCAAAGCCAAGAGCCAGGAGCTTCTTTCAGGTCTCCCACGTGGGTGCAGGGGCCCAAGGACTTTGGCCATCTTCTACTGCTACTGCTTTACCCTGGCCGTAGCAGAGAACTGGATTGGAAGCGGAGCAGCCAGGTCTCAAACCTGGGATGTTGGCGCTTCAGGCCAGAGTGTTAACCCGCTGCGCCACAACGCCAGCCCCAAAGAAATCAATTTTTTAAAAATAGTGTTCTCCACAAAATATGTGTATGGGGTGATACGTATGTTAACTAACTCAGCCATTCTACATGTATACATGTTTCAAAGTATATCATATACTCAGTAAATTATTCGATATGTACCATCCTACTACTGAGAAAACCCAAAGAAAATGAAATCAGCATACACCAGAGTTACCTGTTCCCCTGTGTTTATAAAGCAGCTCAATTCACATAGCTAAGATATGGAAGCAACCCAGATGTTCATCAGCTGATGATTGGGTAATGAAATTATGGTATGTATATACATGAAATACTACTTAGCTATACAAAGAAATTCTTTTTGAACAAAATGGATGCAATTAGAGATCATTATGCTTAGTGAAATAAGCCAGTCCCAAAAAGACAAATATCATATTTTCCCTGATATATATTAACTGATATACAAAAGTAATATATATGAGTGAAATTGACGTTTTGAGATGTGATTATTGTTAAATAGCCGTTGTCTACACTCCTAAAGAATAGCATTTTTTTTCTAGTTACTACTTATTGAATTCTTTATTTGGTGGAGGGTTAAGCTTGTGATTATAAAGTAAGTTGAAAGTTTGTCATTGCAAGAATTAAAAGAAAAATAAAGGAACAAGGAGCGGGGAAGGTAGTTGGGGAGGGAGGGAGAGTAGCATGGGAAGTATCATTATGTTCTTAATACTGTAAACATGAAATTTATTCCCTTTATATAAATAAAAATTGAAAACCTTAAACCAAGGAACGATAAAAAATGAGTAAGTCAGAAAAAAACAGACTATTTGAGCAGGTACCTCACAAAATAAGATATGTAGGCACTTGAAAAAGTACTCAGTATCATTCATCATCAGAGAAATGCAAATGGAAAAAACTATGAGAATATGTAACTACCCAAACAGCTAACAGTAAAAAGACTGACAGTGCCAAATGATTGAAAAGTTGTGAAGTAACTGGAACCCTCACACTTTATTGTTGGTAACATAAAGCACTCTGGATCTCCTTGGCTCCTGGCTTTGGCCTGGCTCAGGCCTAGGTGTTGTGGCCACTTGGGTAGTAAACCAGCGGATGGATGATCTCTATGTCTCCCTGTGTCTCCTTTTCTCTCTATAACCCTGACTTTCAAATAAAAAAAAAATTCTTAACATTTTTTGCCCCATCCCCAGCCACCACTAACGGCCAGAGCTATGCCGATCCGAAGCTGGGAGCCAGGAGCTTCTTCCGGGTCTCCCACGTGGGTGCAAAGGCCAAGGACTTGGGCCATCTTCTACTGCTTTCCCAGGCTATAGCAGAGAGCTGGATGGGAAGTGGAGCAGCTGGGACTCAAACCAGTGCCCATATGAGATGCCAGTGCTTCAGGCCAGGACGTAACCCACTGCACCACAGTGCCAACCCCATTGGCCATGGCGGCCATTGGAGGGTGAACCAACGGCTAAGGAAGACTTTTCTCTCTGTCTCTCTCTCTCACTGTCCACTCTGCCTGTCCAAAAAAAAAAAAAATGTCCAACTACAGGGTCGGCGCTGTGGCATAGCGGGTAAAGCTGTCACCTGCAGTGCTTGCATCTCATATGGGCACTGGATCAAGTCCTGGCTGCTCCACTTCCAATCCAGCTCTCTGCTATGGCCTGGGGAAGCAGTAGAAAATGGCCTAAGTCCTTGGGCCCTGCACTCTACATGGGAGACCCGGAGGAAGATTCTGGCTCCTGACTTTGGATTGGCACAGCTCTGGCTGTTACAGTGAATTGGGGAGTGAACCAGCCAATGGAAGACACCCCTCCCTCCCTCCCTCTTTCCTTCCTTTTCTCCCTCCCTCTCTCCCTCTCTCTCTGCAATTCCTTCTCTCTCTGTGTAACTCTGACTTTCAAATAAATAAATAAATCTTAAAAAAAAAAGTCCAACTATAGTTCATACATCATTCTCTTAGTCTCCCAAGCGGGTACAGGGTCCCAAGCACCTGGGCCATCCTCCACTGCCTTCTCAGAACACAGCAGAGAGCTGGACTGGAAGAGGAGCAACTGGGACTAGAACCTGGTGCCCATATGGGATGCCAGCACCGCAGGCGAAGGATTAACCAAGTGAGCCATGGTGCCAGCCCCTGAAGACAAGTTTTACCATTAATTCTCAAGTACAAATCATTAAGAACAGAGGTCCTACATTGGGGAACAAGTTGTTGATTTAACAATTGACACTCTCATTTATGATGTCAGTAATCACCTGAGGCTCTTGTCATGAGCTGCCAAGGCTATATGGAAGCCTTTTGAGTCCACAGACTCCATCAATATTTAGACAGGGCCATAATCAAAGTGGCAGTTCTCTCCTCCTTTCAGAGAAAGGTACCTCCTTCTTTGATGGCCCCTTCTTTCCACTGGGATCTCATTCACAGAGGTCCTTTATGTAGGTCATTTTTGCCACAGTGTCTTGTCTTTCCATGCCTGAAATGCTCTCATGGGCTTTTTAAGCCAGATCCAAATGCCTCAAGGGCTGATTCCGAGACCAGAGTGTTGTTTAGGGTGTTTGTCATTTTCTGAGTCTGCTGTGTGGCCTGGTGAGCATCTTTTTGACTAGTGACAGTATGTGCAAGCTTCACTGGCACCTGATTCTACTTGGAGCACGAGCATGGTGCTACTTTACTTCCACCTTCCAAATTCAACTCTAATTCAGCACTTACAGAGAAGAGAATTCTGGATACCATGGATCCAGCTTAATCAAGTTGAAACAGTACAATGTCCCTACAGTTTTCCCGAGTTGCTACCTTTATTTACATAATAGACCCATGAGATTGTGAACTCAAGTTTAAAGTTTTTGAAGTTTGTCTTGTAACTCAATTGCCTACAAGATAAAACTTTCTGTATGCTATTCAGACATCTCAACCCTGCTGCTGCTGGATCTTCTTAGTTTAGCTCTTAGAGCAGTCACAGAAATTTTCTGGTCCCTTACTTTAGTTAGTTACCCTTAAAGGAATTTAAAGCCCAGTGCTTATCACACTTTAAAAGACGAACTTGCCCCATTGTTCTTTTTTTTTAATTACTTTATTTATTTGAAAGTCAGTTTCACACAGAGAGGGAAGGAGAGGCAGAGAGAGAAAGGTCTCCATCCGCTGGTTCACTCCCTAATCGACCACAACGGTCAGAGCTGTGCTGATCCTAAGCCAGGAGCCAGGAGCCTCCTCCAGGTCATCCCATGCGGGTGCAGGGGCCCAAGGACCTGGGCCACCTTCTACTGCTTTCCCAGGCCACAGCAGAGAGCTGGATCTGAAGTGGAGCATCTGGGACTCGAACTGGTGCTCATATGGGACACTGGCACTAAAGGCAGCAGCCTTACCTGCTACACCACAGCATCAGACCCTCCCCGTTGTTCTTATTTGAACTTATTTTATAGCAGGAAACTATTTAGTTTTTATCCATAGGCATTTGATTATAGTTGTCTGTAGGTGATAATTTAAGGTACCCTGGACTACCAGCTTCTTACTGATCCCTGACAGAAATATTAATGCTTTTAAATCTACTCAGATCAATGAATTAATTCCATATTCCAGTTCTTAAATTTCTTTTCTCCTGAACCAACTTCTGGTACAGATTGGAAAAATCCTTTAATAACAGTTTTCATTTTTTGCAAGTCTTTTTTATTGTACTATTCTCAGTTATATTGGAGAGTTTAGAAAAGACTAACAATAATTTCCAAATATTTTGGGTGGTAAAACAATTGATTTTATAAACAGAATTTAAAATACTATCTTAAATAGCTTATGAGATTTTTTTTTTAATTTTTTTTATTTTTTTGACAGGCAGAGTGGACAGTGAGAGAGAGAGACAGAGAGAAAGGTCTTCCTTTGCCGTTGGTTCACCCTCCAATGGCCGCCGTGGTCGGCGCACTGCGGCCGGCGCACCACACTGATCCGATGGCAGGAGCCAGGAGCCAGGTGCTTTTCCTGGTCTCCCATGGGGTGCAGGGCCCAAGCACCTGGGCCATTCCTCCACTGCACTCCCTGGCCACAGCAGAGAGCTGGCCTGGAAGAGGGGCAACCGGGACAGAATCCGGCGCCCCGACCGGGACTAGAACCCGGTGTGCCGGCGCCGCTAGGCGGAGGATTAGCCTAGTGAGCCGCTGCGCCAACCAGCTTATGAGAATTTATTGAGTGTTTATTATGTAGATATTAGGGGCATACAATGGAAATTTAACAGACTGTCATCGTTTTCAGATTTGACATTCTATGTGTTAATCATTGGAAACCAATCCAAGATATATAATTATTTTATTTTCACAGATGCAAAATTTTGAGTTTTTACCAAGGCAAAAATCTGAGTTGTGTATATAACGCAAGTATGTGCCATCAAAACACTTAACCAGTTTGTAAATCTTGCTGATAACTATCAACTCCACATCTCGACTTGCTGTTATTCTGTCATCATTGTGTGACTCCTTACATGCTATTTCTGAAATGTATTGTTTAAAGAATATTAATAAGATATGCCTGTGTACTCAACACCAACTTTTAGAAATGGAACACTAATGCTGAAGCCCTGTTGAACTCTACTGTAACCACTTCCAATCTTCTTCTCCTTTGGAACCATCTCCTCAGTTCGGTATTAATCATTCCTTTGTTTTTCTCCAATAATTTTACCCAATAAGAGTTGCCTCTTAAAATACCATTCAGTTTATTTTTGCCTAACTTTGAACTCCTATATTTAGAAACATCTGTTTCTTGATACAATAAGTATTTCTTGATCAGCTGTTCATAATACTCACCCATGTTGATGCATGTATAATTTATTTATTTTCACTGGTCTTTTTTTTTTTTTTTAAACTTTTATTTAATGAATATAAATTTCCAAAGTACGACTTATGGATTACAATGGCTTTCCCCCCATACCGTCCCTCCCACCCACAACCCTCCCCTTTCCCACTCCCCCTCCCCTTCCATTCACATCAAGATTCATTTTCGATTATCTTAATATACAGAAGATCAGCTTAGTATACATTAAGTATGGATTTCAACAGTTTGCTCCCACACAGAAACATAAAGTGAAAAATAATAGATGATTTTTTAAAATGATGATGAAATCAGAGCAGACCTATTGTCATGTTTAATCCCAGTGAGAGTCAAGTTGGGAATTGATAATTTCTTTTTTTTTTTTTTTTTTTTTTTTTTTTTACAGAGGATCAGTTTAGTATGCATTAAGTAAGGATTTCAACAGTTTGCACCCCCATAGAAACACAAAGTGAAATATATTGTTTGAGTACTCGTTATAGCATTAAATCTCAATGTACAGCACATTAAGGATAGAGATCCTACATGAGGAGTAAGTGCACAGTGACTCCTGTTATTGACTTTACCAATTGACACTCCTGTCTATGGCATCAGTAATCTCCCTATGCTCCAGTCATGAGTTTCCAAGGCTATGGAAGCCCTCTGAGTTCTCCGATTCTTATCTTGTTTAGACAAGGTCATATTCAAAGTGGAGGTTCTCTCCTCCCTTCAGAGAAAGGTACCTCCTTCTTTGATGGCCTGTTCTTTCCACTGGGATCTCACTCGCAGAGATCTTTTGCCAGAGTGTCTTGGCTTTCCATGCCTGAAATACTCTCATGAGCTTTTCAGCTAGCTCCGAATGCCTTTAGGGCTGATTCTGAGGCCAGAGTGCTATTTAGGACATCTGCCATTCTATGAGTCTGCTGAGATTCTCACTTCCCATGTTGGATCACTCTCAAGCCATTCTTCTATTGAAGGATATTTCATTACCCTAGCCATGAAAACACTGTTTTACCTAAAACAGTGTTATAATGATTTTTTAATTAATTAATTTGCAAGAGTTTCAGATAGAGGAGAAGATATGGAGAAAGAGAAACCTTCCATCTACTGGTTCACTCTTCAAAAGGCTGCAACAGCCTGGGCTGGAACAGGCTGAAGCCAGGAGTCAGGAGTTTCTTCCCAAGTCTCCTCCTTGGTTGCAGGGGCACAAGTACTTGGGCCATGTTACATTGCTTTCCCAGGCACATTAATGAGGAGCTGGATTGAAAGTGATCACCTGGGACTCAAACCAGCACCTATATGGGATGCTGCAGGCTGTAACTGACACACTGTGTGAGTTTCTCTTGGATAAATTTATAGGAGTAATTTGCTGAATAAAGAGTATGTGCAACTTCACTTTACTAGAGTATGATAAATCATTTTCCAAAATGTTTTTTACTGAAAATAAGAATTTTATTCAGATAGAGAGATGATTTGCATGGAAATCATGCATTTACAAGTTCAAATCAACAAAAAGATTTTTAAAATGCTCAAATTTTCTTATTTATCCATATTTGCCCTTCTAGGAAAGCTTATGTAATAAAGAAAATTTTGTTAAATTTTTTAACTAGCCAGATTTGCACCAAATGTATCAGAGCTGAAAAAGATGACCTTATTTAAAAAAAATTCAATGATGGCACTTAAATAACCTCAAAGATATACTTGAGCTATTAATTGAAACATAGTTCATTGGGAGCCTGCACTGTGGCATAGCAGGTAAAGCCGCTGCCTACAGTGCCGGTATTTCATATGGGTGCCAATTCCAGTCCCAGCTGCTTCGCTTCTGAACCAGCTCTCTGCTGTGGCCTGGGAAAGCAGTACATCCTTGGGCCCCTGCTTCTGCGTGGGAGACCTAGAACAAGCTCCTGGCTTCAGAATGCACAGCTCTGGCTGTTGCAGACATCTGGGAAGTGAACCAGTAGATGGAAGACCTCTCTCTCTCTCTGCCTCTGCCTCTGCCTCTCTGTAACTCTGCCTTTCAATTAAATAAATAAATCTTTATAGAAAAAAAATAGTTCACTAACTTATACTAAATACTTATATTTATATTTTTGTTTAATATATGAAAATCTCTATAGAACAGTTCAACAAATTACTTTATGAAAAATAAATGTTGAAGATATTCTAACAAGATATGTGCATTTATTTAGCAAGCAAACTTAACCATCAAAAAAATAGTATTAGAACCATGCCCAAATGAAGCCATGTCTGTGCAGGGCAAAGACTGTGAACAGTCTCAAAGAAAATTCATTGCAAACTCAGGTTATTATCTGCATTAATCACCAATGCAGTCTCAAAGGACGTGCCTTCATTCAGTGAGGGTGGTCAATTAAACAACAAAATTACAAGTTTTGTACAAAGGAAAATGAGTGGCTTTAATACCACAAATTTTTTAAATGGATATCTACAAAGATATTTGCAATGCCCTGTCATCACAATTGACAGAGTTTTAACCCAGAGATAAATTCTTGCTACTGGTTTTCTTTTCTTTGTAAAGGAGGGGAAAACAAAGAAGGGAAAAGCAGAGAGATCTGAAAGCTTTGCTAATTTGCTTTCAAAACCTGGCCTGTGGCACGGAGCATGCCATGCTGCAGCCTGCAGCCTGCTCTCTACCCTGGGTTGTGGGCGGGCACCGTCAGGACTCTGCGCACGGGATCCGCTCTGTTCTCGGTGTATAAATCCACAGAGAAACGTGAATGGATGACAATGGAAAACGGTATTGGAACAGTGGGAATCAGAAATTTTGCACAGGAAGCTTTGGGAGATGTTTATTGTAGTCTGCCTGAAATTGGGACAAAGATTGAAAAAACAATGAGATGGATGCTTTGGAAAGTGTGAAAGCTGCTAGTGAACTCTGTGCTCCTCTATCAGAAGTAGCTGAAATTAATGAAGCCCTTGTAGAAAACCCAGGACTGGTCAACAAATCTTGTTATGAAGGTGATTGGCTTATCAAGATGACACTGAGTAACCCTTCAGAACTAGATGAACTAATAAGTGAAGAAGCCTATAAGAAGTACGTAAAATCTGTTGAGGAATGAAAGTGGAACATGAACTAGTATGGAATAACTTAATCCAGCAGTTATCTTAAATTAGTGGTAGACAGGACTTAAAATAACAACTTCTAGCAATTTTGATGGGAAGAGATACTACTTTCAACTCTGCTACTGGAAGAAACTATCCTCTAACTTTGTAATTGTCGCTCCCCGTCTTCGTGGAGGAACGACACAGGACCCTGCGTTGTTCTTTTGTCTGCTCGGCCCTCCCCGGGTTTGCTGCTGGTTCTTCCCGGATTGGCTACCATCCCTTCCACCTCCGTGGAAGGGCGGTTCCCCCTGCCACATTCCCCACTTCTGCGAGGGAGCGGCACACCGCTGGCCGGCTCTCTCGGGGGCTGCACAGGTGTTCCTTCAGATGTTCCTCTTAGATGTTCCTGGTGCATGTTGTCTCTCTCCTCCTTTATAGTCCTCTTCCGCCAATCCCAACTCTGCTACCCACACACCAAGTACGCTGCTCTCCTCCAATCAGGAGCAGGTCCTGCAGCTTGTCAAGTTGGTGAGAGGCAGCTGGGTAGAAGCTATTTTCTCCTCTCCCAGCGCCATATTGTGGGAGAGCAGATGCATAGAATAAGTCTTAATTCCAGTAACTTAGTCTAGTCCGAGTTGCTCCCCACAGTAATGATTGCAGATGAACATGATATGCATCATTGTCACAGTACCTCATGATTTTTATACTAGCCTCCACGCACTAGTATTCAGAATACGTGAAGTTATCTGTGGTAAAAACTAGTTATACAAATAATGTAATCCAAGGATGACATTGTTATCTTAAGCCTTATATAATATCGTAACTTGCCTATACCCATCCCTGGATTGGGGTCAAAATATGTAATGATCTTTCCATTGGAAGTAACTGGGTAGCAAAAACAGTTTTTGTTAGTTGTGCAGTGCCAGAGAAAGAACAGTACTGTGTTAATTTTACAATATACTGCATTTGCTGGTGCTGTTTATATAGTGAAGCAGTAGCTCTTCAGCAAAATAAGAAACATAATAAAATTTTTACCTTCCTTATTTAAAAAACAAAACCAGTGACCCACCAAGAGGACTAGCTCTGTGAGTGTGTTTCAAGATTAAACATTCCTAATGAAAAAAATTAGGCAAAACTATAAATACTTTTATGCCATATGTGTAGGAACTGGGTTAGGAGAAAACTATGGGGATTATGGTCTGATTATGGTACTTTTTAAAAAAAATTTTAAGGTGAACAAATTTAATGTATTTCATATATATAGACTTAAGAACATAGTAATACTTCCCACTCTACCCTCCCTCATGCCCACACTCACCCTTCCTCCTCTTTCCTCTCTTATTCCTTCTCTTAATTTTTACAGTCATCTACTTTGTTTACTTTATACTTATAAATTAACCCTATAATTAACATTTCAACAAATAGAAGAAAAAAACACTGTCCCTCAACAGTAGAGACAAGGGCTGTAAACAGTCATCAAATTTCAGAATGTCCATGTCACTCCTATAAATTACATTTTTTGGTACTCTATTAGTTACCACAGGTCAGGGAAAACATGGTATTTGTCTTTTGGAGACTGGCTTATTTCACTAAGCATAATGGTTTCCAATTGTATCGATTTTATTGCAAAAGACAGGATTTCATTGTTTTTTACAATTGAATATAAACAATTTCCTTATCTAGTCATCAGCTGATGAATATCTGGGTTGATTCCATAACTTAGCTATTGTGAGTTGAGCTGCAGTAAACATGGGGGTGCAGATCACTATTTCGTATGCTGATTTCATTTCGTTTGGGTAAATCTCCAGGAGTGAAATTGCTGGGTCATTTAGTAGATCTATCTTCAGGTTTTGAGGTATCTCCATACTGACTTCCACAGTGGCTGCACCAGTTTGCATTCCCACCAACAGTGGACTAGGGTACCTTTTCCTCCACATGCTCACCAGCATTTATTATTTTTTTGGTTTCTGTATGAGAGCTATTCTAACTGGAGTCAGGTAAAACCTCACTGTGGTTTTGATTTACATTACCCTGATTTTGGCTACTGATCCTGAGCATTTTTCATGTGTCTGTTGGCCATTTGAATTTCCTCTTTTGAAAAATACCTGTTCAATTCCTTTGCTTATTTTTAGCTGGATTGTTTTGTTGCTGTTGAGTTTCTTGAGCTCTTCATAGATTCTGGATATTAATCCTCTATCTGTGCATGGTTTGCAGATATGTTCTCCCTTTCCGTTCATTGCCTTGATCCATTTTTAGTTAATTTTTGTGTAAGATATAAGGTAGGGCTATTATTTTGTACTTAGTCATGTAGAGATCCAATTTTCCCAGAACCCTTTGTTGAATAGACTGTCTGTTCTTCAGGTATTCACACACTTTAGCTCCTTTGTCAAAGATTAGTCAGTTGTAGAAGCATGGATTGATTTCTGGGGTTTCTGTTCTGTTCCACTGGTCTACACGTCTGTTTTTATGTTGTTACCAGGGTGTTTTGATTATAATTGCTTGTAGTATAACTTGAAATCTGGTATTGTGATGCTTCCAGCTTTGTTTTTGTTGTTTAATATTGCTTTAGCTACTTGGGGTCTCATGTTTCCATATGAATTTTAGATTCATTTTTTTATAGATCTAAGAGGAATCATTGGTATATTGACTGGGATCGCATTGGATCTGCAAATTGCTTTCAATGGCATAGACATTTTTATGATATTAATTCTTCCAATCCACAGACATGGAAGATTTTTCATTTTTTTAATGTTTATTCTATTTCTTTCTTTAATTTTTTCTAATTTTCATTGTAGATATCGTTCACCTCTTTGGTTAAATTTATTCAAAGATACTTAATTTTTTGTAGCTATTGTGAATGGGATTGATCTTAGAAGTTCTTTTTCAGCTGTGGAATTGTCTGTATATACAAAGGCTATTGCTTTTTGTGTGTTAATTTTATATCCTACCATTTTACCAAACTGTTTTATGAGTTTCAGTAGTCTTACTGGAGCCTTGGTTCCTCTTCCTCTTTTTTTTTTTTTTTTTTTTTTTTTTTTTGGACAGAGTTAGACCATGAGATAGAGAGAGACAGAGAGAAAGGTCTTCCTTCCATTGGTTCACCCCCCCCCCCAAATGGCCACTACGGCCGGCATGCTCTGCCAATCTGAAGCCAGGAGCCAGGTGCTTCCTCCTGGTCTCCCATGCAGGTGCAGGGCCCGAGCACTTGGGCCATCCTCCACTGCCTTCCCGGGCCACAGCAGAGAGCTGGACTGGAAGAGGAGCAACCAGGATAGAGTCTGGCATCCCAACCAGGATTAGAACCCGGGGTGCTGGCACCACAGGCAGAGGATTAGCCAAGTGAGCTGTGGCGCCAGCCAGGTTCCTCTTTATATAGAATCATGTCATCTACAAATAGGGATAGTTTGACTTCCTGCTTTACAATTTGTTTTTGTTTTTTCTCTTTTTTTTAAGATTTATTTATTTATCTGAAAGTCAGAGTTATACAGAGAGAGAAGGAGAGGCAGAGAGAGAGAGAGAGGGAGGGAGGGAGGGAGGGAGGGAGAGAGGTAGGCCTTCTATCCATTGGTTCACTCCCCAGTTGCCTGCAATGGCCAGAGCTGCACTGATCTGGAGCCAGGAGCCTCTTCCAGGTCTCCAACATGTTGAGGGGTGGGGGGCAAGGATGTATGCCATCTCTACTGCTTTCCCAGGCCACAGCAGAGAGCTGGATTAGAAGTGGAGCAGCTGAGACCCAAACCGGCGCCCATGTGGGATGCTGGTACCTCAGGCTACACGACAGTGCCAGCCCCCTGCTTTCCAATTTGTATCCCTTTGATTTCTTTTTCTTGCCTAACGCCTCTGGCTAAAATTTCCAGGACTATATTGAATAGCAGTGGTAAAAGTGGGCATTCTTGTCTAGTTCCAGATCTTATTGGAAATACTTTTTTTTTTTAACTTCTATTTAATGAATATAAATTTCCAAAGTACGACTTATGGATTACAATGGCTCCCCCCCCATACCGTCCCTCCCACCCACAACCCTCCCCTTTCCCACTCCCTCTCCCCTTCCATTCACATCAAGATTCATTTTCGATTATCTTAATATACAGAAGATCAGCTTAGTATACATTAAGTAAGGATTTCAGCAGTTTGCTCCCACACAGAAACATAAAGTGAAAAATAATAGATGATTTTTTTTTTTAAATGATGATGAAATCAGATCAGACCTATTGTCATGTTTAATCCCAGTGAGAGTCAAGTTGGGAATTGATAAAACCTTTCACTATTCAATATGATGCTGGCCGTGGTTTTGTCATGTATTGGCTTGATTATGTAAAAGAACATTCCCTCCATACTACATTTGCTTAAGGTTTTTATCATGAAACGATGTTGTAGTTCATCAAATGTTTTCATTGCATCTACTGAGATAATCACATGGTTTCTTTTTCTTCAGTTTGTTAATGTGATGAATCACATTTACTGATTTGCATACGTTGAACCATCCCTGCATACCAGGCGTATCTTTCTGATGTGTTTTGGATTCAATTAGCTAGTATATTGTTGAGGATTTTTGCATCTATGTTCATCAGGGATATTGATCTATAGTTTGAATTCTCTGTTGTATCTTTTTCTGGTTTTGCAATTAAGATGCTGCTAGCCTCATAGAAGGAGTTTAGTAGGCTTCCCTCCCTTTCAGTTGTTTTGAATAGCTTGAGAAGAATTGGAATTAGTCCTTTTTTAAAAGTCTGGTAGAATTCAGCAATGAAGCCATGGAGTCCTGAACTTTTCTTTGTTGTGATGGTCATTATTACTGATTCATTTTCTGTCTTGGTTATTGGTCTGTTTAGGTCTCCTATGTCTTTGTGACTCAATCTTGGTAAATTGTTTCCAGGAATCTATCCATTACTTCTTGGTTATCCAGTTTGTTGACATATAGCTCTTTGTAGTAATTCTTAATGATTCTTCTTATTTCTCTAGTAGCTGTTGTTACATTTCTTTTTTATCTCTGAGTTTATTAATTTGGGTCTTTTCTTTTTGTTGTTTTTTTTTTTTTGGTTGGACCAATAGTGTATCAGTTTTGTTTATTTTTTCAAAAAACCAGTTGTTCCTTCACTGATCTTTTTTGTTGTTTCAATTTTATTTCTTCTCTAATTTTATTTATTTATTTCCTCCTACTAATTTTGGGTTTGGTTTGTTGTTTCTCTAAATCCATGAGATACATTGATCGCTCCTTCATTTAATTCCTTTCCAATTTCTTGATGTAGGCACCAATTGCTATAAACTTCCTTCTTAATACTGCTTTTGCTGTATCCCATAAGTTTTGATATGTTGTATTGTCATCTCTGTTCATTTCCAGGAATTTTTTACTTCCCTTTTTATTTCTTCTATGACCCACTGTTCATTTAGGAGCATGCTGTTCAGTCTCCATGTGTTTGCATATTTCCTAGAAATTCTTGAGTTGTTAATTTCCAGCTTCATTCCATTGTGGTCAGAGAAGATGCATGGTATCATTTCAGTTTTTTAAAATTTTCTGAGACTTGCTTTATGGCCCTGCATATGGTCTACCCTAGAGAAAGTTCCATGCACTGATGAAAAGAAGGTGTATTCTGTAGCTGTTGAGTGACAAGTTCTGTAAATATGAGTTAGGTCCACTTGGTCCATAGTGTAGATTAACTCCATTGTTTATTTGTTGATTTTCTGGCTAGTAGATCTGCCCATAATTGAAAGTGGGATGTAGGGGCCAGTGCTGTGGTGCAGCAGGTTGACGCCCTGGCCTGAAGTGCCGGCATCCCATATGGGCGCTGGTTTTGGTGCCAGCTGCTCCACTTCTAATCCAGCTCTCTGCTGTGGCCCAGGAAGGCAGTGGAGGATGGCCCAAATCTTTGGGCCCCTGCACTGACATGGGAGACCTGGAGGAAGCTCCTGGCTCCTGGCTTTGGATTGGCACAGCTCCAGCAGTTGCAGCCATCTAGGGAGTGAACCAGCGGATGGAAGACCTCTCTCTCTCTCTCTGTCTCTACCTCTCTCTGTAACTCTTTCAAATAAATAAAATAAATATTAAAAAAAAAAAAAAAGTGGAGTGTTGAAGTCCCCCATTACTATTGTATGGGAGTCTATGTCTCTCTTTGAATCAATCAACATTTTTTTTTAAATAGCCAGATGCCGTGGTATTGGATGCATATACATTTATTATTGTCTTCCTTTTGAATTCATCCCTTGATCATTACACTGTTCCCTTCTTTGTCTCTTTTAACAGTTTTTGTGTAAAAATTTACTCTATCTGATATTACTATGGCTATACTGCCTTTTTTTACTTCCCATTAGAGTGGAATATCTTTATTTCTTATTTTTTAAAAGATTTATTTATTTATTTATTTATTTGAAAGTCGGAGTTACAAAGAGGGAGAGAGAGAGGGAGAGGTCTTCCATCCATGGTTCGCTCCCCAATTGTCCACAACGGCCATAGCTGTGCCAATCCAAATCCAGGAGCCAGGAGCTTCTTCTGGGTCTCCCACATGGTGCAGGAGCCCAAGGACTTGGGCCATCTTCTGCTGCTTTCCCAGGCCACAGCAGAGAGCTGGATTGGAAGTGGAGCACCTGGGACACGAACTGGCACCCAAATGGAATGTCAGCACTGCAGGCGGCTGCTTTACCTGCTGTGCCACAGCGCTGGCCCCAGAATATTTTTTTCTCTCCTTTCACTTTCTGTCTGAGTGTATCTTTCTTGGTGAGGTGTTTCTTATAGGCAGCAAATAAATAAGTCTTGCTTTTTAATCCCTTCAACCAGTCTATCTCTTAATTGGAGATTTTAGGCCATTTCCATTCAATATTACTATTGATAAGTAATGACTTGGCCCTGCCATTATCCTGTTGTTTGCTTTGGATTTCCTTTATCCTTTACTGAGTAATTTTTTTTAATATTCATATTCTTTCTTTTTTTTTAAAGATTTTTATTTATGGGGCTGGTGCCGTGGCTCACTTGGTTAATCCTCTGCCTGCGGCTCCGGCATCCCATATGGGCACCGGTTCTAGTCCCAGTTGCTCCTTTTCCAGTCGAGCTCTCTGCTATGTCCCAGGAAGGCAGTGGAGGATGGCCCAAGTGCTTGGGCCCTGTTACCCGCATGGGAGACCAAGAAGAAACACCTGGCTCCTGGCTTCGGATCAGCATAGCTCCAGCCATAGCAGCCATTTGGAGAGTGAACCAACGGAAGGAAGACCTTTCTCTCTGTCTTTCCCTCTGTCTAACTCTATCTGTCAAATAAAAAAA
Organism: Oryctolagus cuniculus; assembly: GCF_051225735.1. Lineage (NCBI taxonomy): Eukaryota > Metazoa > Chordata > Mammalia > Lagomorpha > Leporidae > Oryctolagus > Oryctolagus cuniculus. Next base: position 56,225,709 of record NC_142867.1, read on the forward strand.
TATTTTTATTTATTTGACAGGTAGAGTTACAGACAGTGAGAGAGAGAGACAGAAAGGTCTTTCTTCTGTTGGTTCACTCCCCAAATGTCTGCAATGCCAGAGCTATGCCAGTCCAAAGCCAGGAGCCAAGTGCTTCTTCCTGGTCTCCCATGCGGGTGCAGGGGCCCAAGCACTTAGGCCATCCTCCACTGCCTTCCCGGGCCACAGCAGAGAGCTGGACTGGAAGAGGAGCAACTGGGACTAGAACCGGTGCCCATATGGGATGCCAGCGCTGCAGGCAGAGGATTAACTTAGTGTGCTGCAGCACCGGCCCCACCTTTATATTCTTTCATAATGATGACTATCTCTCTTTGTATACACATCCTTAAGCATTTCTAAGGCTGGATGAGTGGTGACAAATTCGTTCAATTTCTGTTTGTTACACAGAAGGTCTTTATTTCACCTTCATTCATGACTGAGAGCTTTACAGGATACAGTATTCTTGGTTTATAGTTTTTTTGTTGTTATTGTTAATTTTAAAAGTTGGACTGTGTCCATTTTCTGCTAGCCTGTGTTGTTTCTCACGAGAAGTAAGCTGTGAATCTAATTGGAGATCCTTTAAAAGTAATCTGGTGTTTCCCTTGTGCAGAATCTTTTCTTTATGTTTTACTGTTGAAAGTTTGACTGCAACGTGTCTTGGTAAAGATCTTTTCTGGTCATGTCTATTAGGAGTTGTATGTGCCTCATGTACTTAGTCATCCCTTTCTCCAAGTTAGGGAAGTTTTCTGTATTATTTCATTGATTAGGTGTCGCTCCCCCTCTTCGCGGAGGAACAACACAGGACCCTGCGTTGTTCTTTCATCTGCTCGGCCCTTCCCGAGTTTGCTGCTGGTCCTTCCCAGGTTGGCTGCCGATCCTTCCACCTCCGTGGAAGGTTGGCTCCCCCTGCCACTTTCCCCACTTCCACGGGGGAGCGGCACACCGCCGGCCAGCTCTCTCGGGGGCTGCTCAGATGTTATCCGGATGTTCCCCTTAGATGTTCCTGGTGCATGTTGTCTCTCTCCTCCTTTATAGTCCTCTTCCACCAATCCCAACTCTGCTACCCACACGCCGAGTACGCTGCTCTCCTCCAATCAGGAGCAGGTCCTGCAGCTTGTCAAGTTGGTGAGAGGCAGCTGTGTAGAAGCTGTTTACTCCTCTCCCAGTGCCATATTGTGGGAGAGCAGATGCATAGAACAAGTCTTAATTCCAGTAACTTAGTCTAGTCCGAGTTGCTCCCCACAATTAGGCCTTTTTTTTTTTTTTTTTTTGACAGAGTGGACAGAGAGATAGAGAGACAGAGAGGTCTTCCTTTGCCATTGGTTCACCCTCCAATGGCCGCCACAACCAGCGCGCTGCAGCCAGCACACCGCGCTGATCCCAAGGCAGGAGCCAGGTGCTTCTCCTGGTCTCCCATGGGGTGCAGGGCCCAAGGACTTGGGCCATCCTCCACTGCACTCCCGGGCCACAGCAGAGAGCTGGCCTGGAAGAGGAGCAACCGGGACTCCACCGGCTGATTAGGCCTTCTAATTCATTTGTCTGTCCACACCTTCAAGAACTCCTAAGATCTGTATGCTGGGTCATTTGATAGTATCCCATAGATCTTGAACATTCTTTTATTTCTAATTTCTTCTTTTTTTGATCTGAGATATTTCCAAAGGTTTGTCTTCCATCTCAGATATTTTTTCTTATGCCTCGCCACGTCTGTTCTTAAGGCTTTCCACTGTATTTTTTTTTAAAGATTTATTTATTTATTTGAAAGGCAGAATTACAGAGATGCAGAGAGAGAGAGAGAGAGAGATTGATCTTCCATCCATTGGATCACTGTCCAGATGGCCACAATTGCTGGAGCTGTGCTGATCCAAAGCCAGGAACCGGGAGCTTCTTCTGGGTCTCCCACATGGGTGCAAGGTCCAAGAATTTGTGTCATCTTCTACTGCTTTCCCAAGCCGTAGCAAAGAACTGTGTCAGAAGAGGAGCAGCCAGGACTGGAACTGGTGCCCATATGGGATGCCAGCACTGCAAGCAGCAACTTTGCCCATTATGCCACAGCACCGGCCCCTCCACTCTATTTTTTATTTGACATATTGAATTTTTCATTTCTAATATTTCAGTTGATTTTAAAATCTCCATCTCGTTGGATAATTTTTCCTTCATGTCGTGTATTGATTTCTTTAACTCATTACTTTTTTTCTCATTGCTTTTGTGTAATTCTATGATCACTCTTTGACGTTCCTTTTTAGACATTTCATCAATCTCTTGTTTTCACAATCTAAACTTCAAGAGTTGTTGTGTTCCTTTGTGGGAGTCATGTTGTCTTCCTTATTATTTCCTGAATTTCTGCATTTATTTTTATGCATTTGTAGAAATTCTTGTCGGTTTTCTCCTCTGATTTGTTTTATTTTTGAACTATGACCCTGTTGCTTAGCTCTTTCAGTGAATACCCAGAGGCTTGTGCTGGGCGTGGCTAGGGAGCTCTGGACAGTGCTCCAGGGTTGGGTGAGTATCCAGGGTGAGACATCCAAGTTGGGCATGTTAGATCTCTCATCAGGATATGATTACCTCTGTTGGCGTAATCACCCTTACCTCCTCTCTTCCAAGGTGATCAATGCCCCAGGGTAGTCCACGGTGGGCGTAACACACCTGTGCTGCCACATAAACCACACAACGGATCTGTGCAGTCCTTGGTGTGAGCACAGGACTCTCAGCAGTGACCCACCCTGAGCAGTCAGGGAGCTCTGAGTCTCTGAGACGGGACACAGTGACTGCCCAGGGACCCAGCCACACCCCTGCCCTATCACGTCATGCAGTCACAGGATTCCTGCAGTCACAGCATGCAAGTCTCCCACAGTTGTAGGGTGCAGAGGATTTGTTTAGTCACATGAGCTTGCTGCACCCGTGGAGATAGCATAGACTTCCCCAGAGCCTGCTGCCGGTGGGTGCTCCACCTTGGCAGTTTGACCCCCAGAACTTAAGATATGTTGAGAGACTGGGGGACCTCACAGGGCTGCGGGGCTGCCCAGCCCACTGTCAGCCTTCCTAGCCAGACTCAAAGCCAATGAGGGAAAGTTGTTGTTCCCGCTGGTAAAATCTCCTGACCACACACACACACAAGAGCTGTCACAGCCTATACTTGTGTCAAAATAGCGCCTTCTCCCCACCAGTTGCTGTCGCACTCTCCTCTCACTTCGATCTCCAAAGCTAGCGTGTCTTCCGTTTCCTGCCTGTAGGTATCCTGTGTGGTATCTGCGATCTTTGCAACACACTGGCACTTTCCATACTGCTTCAAGGCATCCCTCTTGCTTCTGTAGAATTTCTACTGCAAACTTGTCTCCAGTTCTCTCCTGAAAATGCACTTCCTCAGCTTTTTTTTCTACTATCTTCCTGTTGTCTAAAAGAATGTCTTTTCCCTATTCAGCCATCTTAGAATCTCTGTGAAAATGACTTTACAAAAATTTATTCTCTTATAGCAACATATGAGAGTTTTTCTGTTGCTTTAAATTGTAGATATTTTGCAGTAAGTTAAACTGCCATATCTAGTGCTGGATTCAAGTGCCAGCTCCTCCATGCTTTTGATCCAGCTTCCTGTTAATGTGCCTGCAAGGCAGTAGATGATGTCCCAGATACTTTGGTTCCTGGCTTTGAATTTGGGCTGGCCTAGCCCCAGCTGTTGTAGGTATTTGAAAGTAAATCAACAGATAGAAGATCTCTCTCTCTCTCTCTCTCTCTCTCTCTCTCTCTCTCTCTGCCAATCTGCCTTTAAAAGTGAATGCATAAAAATAAAAAGCATACTTTTTAAATTCTGCCAATCTGATCATTATAAAAGAGTATATCATGATAGTTATAATTTGCATTTTCATGTGGCTAATAAATGGACAAGTTTTCTTGTTTACTGGCCTTGCGTGTTTGCTATGTAAGAAGATGCCTAGTTGCTTTTTTTTTCATTTTTTTCTATTTCTCATTGACTTATAAGAGTTATTAAAATGTTCTGAAACAAATCCTTCAGTTATTTACACATGTTACAAATGTATCTTCCCAGTTTATGACTGTCTTCTCTCTGTCCTTACATCTCTTTTTTTTTTTTTTTATCTTTTGTTTAATGAATATAAATTTCCAAAGTACGACTCATGGATTACAATGGCTTCCCCACCCCATACCGTCCCTCCCACCCACAACCCTCCCCTTTCCCACTCCCTCTCCCCTTCCATTCACATCAAGATTCATTTTCGATTATCTTAATATACAGAAGATCAGCTTAGTATACCTTAAGTAAGGATTTCAACAGTTTGCTCCCATACAGAGACATAAAGTGAAAAATAATAGATGATATTTTTTTAAATGATGATGAAATCAGATCAGACCTATTGTCATGTTTAATCCCAGTGAGAGTCAAGTTGGGAATTGATAATTTCTTTTTTTTTTTTTTTACAGAAGATCAGTTTAGTGTACATTAAGTAAAGATTTCAACCGTTTGCACCCCCATAGAAACACAAAGTGAAATATACTGTTTGAGTACTCGTTATAGCATTAAGCCTCAATGTACAGCACATTAAGGACAGAGATCCTACATGAGGAGTAAGTGCACAGTGACTCCTGTTGTTGACTTTACAAATTGACACTCCTGTTTATGGCATCAGTAATCTCCCTATGCACCAGTCATGAGTTTCCAAGGCTATGGAAGCCCCTTGAGTTCTCCGACTCTTATCTTGTTTAGACACGGTCATAGTCAAAGTGGAGGTTCTCTCCTCCCTTCAGAGAAAGGTGTCCTTACATCTCTTAATGAATATCAATTTGTAGCTTTAATATAGTTGACCTTATTAATCATTTATTTTGTGTTTTGACTTTTTTATATATAGCAAGAAATCGTTTCCTACCATAATGTCATACAGATATTCTGATATCCTTTTTTTAAGATTTGTTTTATTGGGGCGGGTGCTGTGACATGGTGGGTAAAGCCTCCGCCTGCAGTGCCTTCATTCCATATGGGCACCAGTTTGAGTCCTGGCTGCTCTACTTCCAATCCAGCTCTCTGCTATGGCCTGGGAAAGCAGTAGAAGATGGCCCAAATCCTTGGGCCCCTGCACCCATGTGGGAGACCCAGAGGAAGCTCCTGGCTCCTGGCTTCAGATCAGCGCAGCTTCAGCCATTGCAGCTATCTGAGGAGTGAACCAGCAGATAGAAGACCTCTCTTTCTGTCTCTGCCTCTCCTATTCTCTGTGTGTAACTCTCACTTTCATATAAATAAGTAAATATTTTTAAAAAGATTTATTTTTTGAAAAACAAAGTTACAGAGAGAGAGAGAGGTTCTCTATCCTCTGGTTTACTCTCCAAAGGACCACAATGGCTGGAGCTGGGCCCATCCAAAGCCAGAAGCCAGGAGCCTCTTCGAGTTCTCCCACGTGGGTGTGGGGACCCAAGCACTTAGGCCATCCTCCAGTGCTTTCCCAGGCACACTAGCAGGGAGCTGGATTGGAAGTGGAGCAAACAGAACCAAACCAGTACCCATATGGGATGCCAGCCCTACAGGCCAGGACTTTAACCTGCTGCACCACAGCACTGGCTCCTATTCTTATATTCTTTTAAAATGCTCAATAACTTTACCTTTCATGTTTAAATTCTTAATCTATCTGACAATGATTTTTGTGAATTGTATGAGATGGCTATCCAGTTCATCTTTTTCTAAATTAATAACCATTGTCTCAGAACCATTTATTTAATGCTACATTCTTTCTCCACTGACTTACAAAAACACTTTTTTGATATGTCACATTTCTATGAATATACAAGCCTATTCAAGAGTTCTGTTTTCCTGCTTAAACATGAGCATAACATAGTCTTCAGGTTTGATAATAAGTTTTAGTATCTGCTGAGACAAGTCCCTGTGTTGTGTCTTCTTGAGAGATGTGTTACCTGTTCTTTGCCCTTTGTTTTCTCATATAATGTTAGAATAGCCTCACTGAATTCCATGAAACACACTATTGGACCTTTGACTAAAATTGCACTGAACCCAAAGATTAATTTAAGAAGACCTGACTTTTTTATAAGTCTTTTATCCATTTACATGATGTCTTCCTTAGTGTATATAACCCTTTAATATACTTAATAATATGTCATTCCAAGAAAGTCTTATACATGTTTTGTGAAATCCCTTTCTAGTCATTGCAATTTTTCATGTTGCTGTTCTAAACGTTGTCTTTTAAAATGTTTTCTAATTGTTTTCTGCTTTTTCATATGTATGGAAATACAGTGAACTTAGCTATTACTTTGTAAACTTCACTAATTTTAATAATTTGTATGCATGTTCTTTTAATTTCTGTAAGTTTACAATCATAACATCCATGATATTTCTTAGAATACTTTTCAAATTTTATATATATATCTTTCTTATTACCTTGCAAAGAGCTATACCATAACATTAATTAGGCATGATAATAAGTGCCTTTTGTAAAGTTTAATCTTAGAACTTTGGCTTTCATAAAAAGTTTAGTTAGATATCCCACATCAGGTTTAAAAGTTCTCTTCATTGGTGAGTTAAGAATTGTATCAGAATAGATATTAAATTTTATGAGATATTTTTTCTGCAACTATCAGTTTTGATGTACAGTTGTTTTCATGGATTACTGTACTTTATATGTTAACAGTTTTTTCCATGATTGAAATAAGACTATAATTTCTCAACCTATTATACTAGTACCAGAAAATTAAATCAGGAGTGTTCCTCTGTGTCTCTTCTGTGAAACACTTCATTTTATTTTGAAATACTGTATACCTTAAAAGTTTGTTAGGACTCATTACTAAGCTGTCTGAATCTAGTGTTTTGTCAACATATTTTTAATTCCAGTTATAGACTGTTCAGATTTTCATTTCTTCCTGTGTTGTTTGATGATTTTGTCATAATGATTTGCCCAGTGTTGATTAGGGGCTTTCTTATTTTGTAAAAGGGTTTTTTTTTTTTTCATTTTGAATTTGTATATTTATTTTCTATTTAATTTCTGTATTCATTTTTTTCATTTTGTTCTATTTTTTATTTCATAAGCTAAATCTTCAAGAGAGGTATCTCACTTTTTGAATTAGAAGTTCCCAAACTTTCTGGGTTCAGAGTTGACAGTCTCAGCCTGTTTTTCTTGGGATACTCCAGGACAAGAGAAATACCTAAGACCTTAATTTTTTATATGTTTCTACCAACTTAATATTCAATATTTAAAACTGAATAACCATTTGAAAAAATTAAACATAGAATGAAAAAATATTTACATTTCATTTTAAAATAGCTGTAATTGTTTACTAATGGGATGTGCACCTCTGTTGGAGATTGTACAACTCCTTGAACTTTGGGATTAGATTGACTCTACCACCAACATTTCCAGCTTTGGTTTTGGCATAGTATTTGCTTTTTAATCACAGCAACCACTGAATACTCAGATTCACAGAGATGCAATGTTGTTGATAATAATGTAGTATGATATAATGTTGAAACTGTAAATTACTTCAGACGTGTAATGTCAAGTGATACCCTGGCAGATATATTGAAAAACACTGCATTTTACCTCAAAATTAAGTTATACCACATGATTTTTTCAATTTCCATGTAATAGCCCATGGTGACTCATCCTGTGATTTGGAACCAGGCCATGAGGCATTCTCATTCATTCATTTGAGGAACACAGAATGACAGAGTGCTCCCATCTGGTGGCTCATTCCCCAAATACTCATGGTAGCAAGGGGACTGCGAACTTAATTCAGTTCTCCCACATGGGTGGCAGGAACCTGGCTGCTTGAACCATCATCATTGTCTCCTGGGGTCTGAATTAGCAGGAAATTGGAATCAGGACCTGGAGCTGGGAGTTGAACCCATGTACTCTGATGTGGGATGTAGGCATCATAACTGGCATCTAACCACTAAGCCTATATAATATTTCCTGGTGTGACTATTCTGTTTTTTTCATATATTTCCCTTTTGATGAGAATTCAGGTTCTGTCCAGTTTCTTTTTTCATCTTGAATAAAGCTTCAATAAACATCCTTATATGTAAGTATTTACTGCTAGTTTTTTATTTCTTTGGGTTTGATTCCTGGGAATGGAATTTCTTGATCACAGGATATATATATATTTAGTTTTAGTAGATATTGGCAGATGCTGTTTAAAAAGGCTGTTACATTTCTTATCTCCCCCAGAAATTCTTGAAAAATATATCCTTCCCTATATCCCTGCTAACGGTATTTCAGTTTCTCTTTTAAATGTTGGTCATTTGCCAAATTGGGAGAGAAGATATGATAAAAAGTACATATAAAGAATTTTGTTTAGTTCACTTCTGAATCCCACCACCTAGAATAGTGCCTGACCCATGAAAAGCATCAATAAATATTTATTGATTGAATTGATGCAGGGGTAAATGAATTAAAGAATAAACTAATTTCATTTTATTTCAGTTTATGATCCCTTGACTATTGTGAATTTTAGCCTTTTTAAGTTTAATTTTATCTACAAAACAGATCATCTACTTATTCATTCCCCACATAGTTGCAACAGCTGGGCCTTGGCCAGTCTGAAGTCAGGAGTTAGGAACTCCATCTAGGTCTCCCAGTTTGGTGACAGGGATACAAGTACTTGAACCATCACCTGCTACCTCCGAGAGTACATATTAGCAGGAAGCTGGGTCAGAAACAGAACCAGAACTTGAATCCAGGCACTCTATGTGGAATGTGAACATCCTAAATGGCATCTTAACTGTCATACCAAATGCTCATGCCCTTTTTGTTGTGTTTTTTTTTTTAATGTGGTGAATTACATTGATTAACATTTTGATGTGGAACCAACTTTCCATTCTACTTGATCTTGATATATTAACTTTATAAATACTGTACTGGATTTGATTTACTAAAATTATTTGTATCAGTCCTATGAGGGATGTTAGTCCATAATTTTCTTTTAATGTCTTTGTCTTGTTTCAGTAACAGGATATTTTAACCTCATAAAAGGAGTTGGCAACTGTATCCCCTTATTTCCCAATAGAGTTCATCTAGAATTGGTTTTCGTATTAGTTCACTTTTCATTACTTTAACTAAAACACCCAGGAGGTGCTTCTTAGGAAAGAGAAGATTCATTTGAGTTTACGGTTTAGAGGTTACAGTTCAGCATTCTGTAAATGCTGTTCATGGTGAATGTGGAGGAATGATCACATGGTAAGCCAGGAAGCAGAGAAAGAACAGTGAGGCAGAACTTGAACTCAAATAATAATCAACATTCTCAAGAGAACCACCCTCCAAGAGCATGCCCCCGCAAACCTAAACACCTCCCCCCAGACTCACCTCTCAGATACCATAATTAAATCAAGATTCACCCTTAATCCATCAACTATTAACACTGAGAAGACTGATTTTTTAATTCATCCACATGACCTATTGTACCAGTAACAGTATTATTTCTTAATGTATATCTTAGTATATGCTATTCTTAATAGTATTTATTTCTTAAATATTTGGTAGAATTCACAATGAAGCCATTCAGGCCTGCATTTTTCCTTGTGATAAGATCTGTAACTACAAGATAAATTATTTCATATATGTAGTGCCACCAAGGTTTTCTGTTTCTTTAGAAGATCTTTGGCCATTTTATTTGTAGTTCAGTATATTCATATTCTCTTATCCCTTTATATCTGTAGAATCTAGAGTAATAGCTTCTCTCTCATTTCTTCTAGCAACAGTGTGTATCTTTTCCTCTTCAGTCTATTTAGAAATTTATCAATTTTACTGAACTTCTCAAATGAGTTCTTGGTTTCACTGATTTTCTCTATTTTTATGTTTTCAAGTTATTGAGTTATACTGTGAACTTTATTGTATCCTTCTACATCCTTCATATTTAATTGATTGTTGGCTTATTTACTCAAGATGGAAGCTGAGGTGATTAATTTGAGACCTTTCTTCTTTTCTGGCATAGCATGTAATGCTATAAATTTCTGAGAGTACTGCCTTAGCAGAAGCCAACACATTTCTATGTATTTTCATTTTCATTCATTTCGGAATACTTTCTCATTTCCCTTATGGGTTGTTTTTGAACTTGTGTTACTCATAATTATGTTATGTGGTCTCCATGTCTTTGTAGATCTTCCAGAGAGTTTTGTTAGTGCTTTATAATTTTTTGTTTTTCTCATTTCAAGTTTATTAAAACTTTAGCAGTACAAATTATCCAGCTGCAGATTATCAAAAGATCAACTCAATGAAGTCCACCTTTAAAAAAAAGACAAACATAAAACAACCCAAAAACAATGAAAACAACAAAAAGGAGATTCATCAGCAAGTCTTAAAACTTAATATTTGAGACAAAAATGGAGTAAGTGTACAGGACTCACTCATCCACTTTTGTCTTTATCTGTTCCAGGGCTTGATTCATGATCAAATTTTTTGTTTTTATCATGTACGTGATCATTTTCTTGACCCTTTGATTTTTGGTATTCTTTTTCAACTGAGGATCTGGTCTTCTCTTCTTCCTTATTTTTCAGCAGGGAAGACTTTAATTCATTGTCCTGACTGCTTTGTTTCATTTTTAGGAATGGACTTTGATCTCTATCAGGTTTTTTCCCCCTGTTATTCGAACTATTATGATCACGACTTTTAGAGTACATTCTTTTCTTACTCTCAGAATTTGCATTTCTATGTGAACTCTTACTTTCTTGGTTTCTGTATTTTTCTCTGTTTCGGTTTTGACTTTCTTCTCTCTCTGAACTCCGGGAATCTCTCCTCCTCCTCCTCCTGTCTTTACTTCTAGATCTTCCTGGTGTTGCTCGTCTCTCTCTGCTGCGGGATCTTCCTCTTCTCCTGTACTCCAGTTCTCTGTAACTATGGTACTCCTTGCTTCTGCTGCCATCTCTGTCATGGCTTCTAGATCTCACTCTTCTGCTCCTGTCCCTACTTCTGCTCCGTTTCCTTGTTCTACTATTGTAACTGTGTTTACAGTTATATCTCGTTCTCTACTCTTAGGTTGTGCACGTCTATCCTTTTCCTTACTTTTATGATGATCATGCTCTTTACTTTTTGATTCTAATTGTTTAGACTTCTCTTTACTTCTGCTCCTTTCCTGATGTTTTCCTTTAGAATCCAATGGCTTTTCTTTTTCTTTAACATTCTCATGATCTCTTTCTTTTCTCTTTGACCTCATCCTCTTTTCTTCGTGTCTGTTGTGTTTTGAATCTCTTTCCTTACTCTTTGATTTCTCTTTGCTCTTACTTCTGTTTTTAGATTTGGCTCTTTTCCTCACTTTGTTTTTATTATATTTTTCATCTTTTTCAAAGTTTTTTCTGATCTCTCTCTCTCTCTTTGCTGTTAGATTTATGCTCTTTAACTTTTCCTTTTCATTTTTTTCTGTTTGGACTCTCAGACACAATTATTTTTCTCTCTTTTACTTTAATTGGGCTTCTTTTTCTTTTATTTCATTCAATTCACTTTTATCCCCTCTGATCCATTTTTCACCACTTGATACCCTCATTCTTTGAGCTCTCTGCATCTCTTGCCTCCAATGTGGAGGAGTCTCACTATATCTGAAACAATCCCTTGATCTGGATCTGGAAGGAGTTCGATAATGCCTTAGTCCTCTTCCTTTAACTTTTCTGCCAGATCTAGTAACTAAAAGTCATCTCTGGTATGACGCAAGCTGGGAGTTAGGCAGGTTGCTTGCTCGCTCACTTGCTCGCTCGCGCTCTCTCTGCTTTTCCTTTCCTTGTCATCAGCTTTAGGAGGACTTTTTCTCATTAGGAATCTATTTTCTGGTATAAGAGGGATCTCTTCTGGATGGACAGTAGACTGGGGCTGCACTTCAAGATTCTCAGCTTCACTTTGACTAGATGCACTTTTCTTGCTTTTCTTTTGCTTCTTCTTTTCTTTCTTATGTTTTCGGGAATTTTTCCGATGTTTCTTTTTTCCTTTTTTTTTATTTCTCTTCAGAAGCACTTTCAGAATCAGAAGACTCAGAAGAGGACTGAGAATCACTTGAGCTATCTGAGTCACTGGATGAAGAGGAGGAAGATGATGACGACTTATGCCTTTTCTTTTCTTCTTTCTTAACTTTAGATTTGGGAATTAGCTCTCCACAACTGAGTATCCGTACCTCAGCAAATGGTTTGCTAGCTGCATCTGTTTTCTGGTTTTCTATTTCTGTCACAACTTCTTGACCAGAGATTACTTGCCCAAAAACAACATGGGCATCATGTTGGCTTCATTGTTATGAAGAATTGTGAACCATTTGTATCTTTCCCTCTGTTGGCCACTGACAAAAGAAACTCTTCGTTGTGTTTAACAGCAAAACTCTCATCTTCAAAAAATCCGCCATAAATAGATTCTCCTTCTCGTCCATTTCCCTCACTGAAGTCACCACTTTGAACCATAAAATCCTTGACATCTCTATGAAAGAGACAACTCGTATAATGTAATGGCTTCTGAGTTGACTTCCCTGTCCCCTTTTCACCTGTACAAAGACATCGAAAGTTCTCGCAAGTTCTCGCAGAAAATAATTCAAAGACAACTCTTCCAGCAGGTTGATTGTTAATGGCAATATCAAAAAAACACCGAGGACACTGAACCTTTATTCCCATGGTCCTAGGGTTCAATCTTTAAATTTAAAAAGACAGAAAAGGAAAAACCAACACCACAGGACAATTGATCCAACCATTTTGCTCCTGCACCGACAGTTTCCTCTCCTGGGCCCGGTCCTTAAAAGCACTTCAAATCTACCGCCGCCAGAAAAGGCGTTAAAGCCTACTAACCACCTCCCTCCCCCACAGCCCAGTCCTGGCGTCTAGTGCTTTATAATTTAATTCTGTTATTAGAAAACATGCTTTCCAAAATTTTAATCTTCTTTTTTAAATTTATTGAGACATATTTTATGGTCCAGTATGTGCTCTATACTGGCAGATATTCCTTTTGTACTTCAAAAAATGTATATTCTAGAGAAAATCTTTATGTGTATATAGCATTATTAAATTTGCCATTCTTTTATTTCCTCCTAATTAAGATCTTTTGTCTCTCCAGTCACAATGGTTAGGATTTTTTTCAGACATCATTTTCTTATTTCTCAAGTCTGCACTTTAGTTTTGAGTGGTCACCAGGAACAAAGTTTACAGATTTCTAACAGTTATGTGAAAATGAAACACACTTTTACCCAAACGTTTTTCTACTTATTCAGCACAAAGTCATCAAGACTCAGTGTGAAAAGGGGGAAAAAACAAGGAAGGTGAAGTATTTTTGTAAATGCAATTTAAGCCTGATTATAGATAGCTTGCAAGAGAGACAACTCAGTTTAATAACAAGGTCATAGGGAGAAGATCCACCTCCTCATCTTTGAATCTGCCTGGCTTTGAAGTCTTTGAAGTTCAGGCTAATCTTTCCTCTCTTTTATCTATGTCTAGTTTTATGAAAAACACTTGATCACGTGGTTCCAAACCTCCTGGTTTTTTTTTTTTCATTCTGGAGAGACTGGCATTTTTTACTTGCCATATGAGAAGTTTAGTGTCCCCTGGCATAAATTTTCTAACAGTTCTCCAAAAATAGCAACCAGAGAAATAGAGGAGGAGCAGTCATAGGAGAAAAAGAAGGAAGATCACACTTATAAATTTGGGACTACACGACAAAGAAATTATTAAAGGTATTACAGTCAAATACTGCATTACTTCACATGACATTTGAAACGGAGTACTGGATACTGAATACTTGAAATGTGGCCAATTCAAATAGAGATGTGCTGCTAGTGTGAAACACACACTGGCTTTTGAAGATGTAGTCTGAACAAGGAGCTAAAAATATGTCGTTAATGATTTTTATTTGTATCTCAGGTTAACCAGGTTTTATTTGTATTGGATTAGCTAAAGTATGTTTTAAATATTTCATTTTGCCTGTTTCTTTCTACTTTCTAATGCAGCTACTAGAAAATGTTAAATTACACATTTGGTTAACATTGTATTTTAGTCAAACCTAATTGCTCTAGAAATTCTTCATCAAATTTTGGCCCAAGTGGTTTGCTTTACTTTACCTCCATTCATTTTTCTTTGACTCTGATAAAAGACTGGGAAGTGAGGGGTGAGGATGATGGAGAACATCAAATACCTCATTTACAGATTTAGCAAACTTGCTTTTTAATTAACGGAACTAGCATGAAATTCAACCCAAGCTATTAAACCTCTGGTCTGTGATTCTGTCTCAAACTTCAGACTTTGTTAAGTCCACTTTACTTAGATCTAATTACAATAATTTGACTGAAATTTAGGCAGCCAGTTAGGCACAGGTATTAGAGATGTACTTTTTAAAAAAAATTTATTATTTATTTCAAAGGCAGTTACAGAAAGGCAGAGGCAGAGAGAGAGAGAGAGAGAGAGAGAGAGAGAGAGAGGTCTTCGATCCACTGGTTCACTCCCCAAATGGCTGCAATGTGCTGGAGCTGGGCCGATCTGAAACCAGGAGACTGGAGCTTCTTCTGAGTCTCCCACACTTGTGCAGGGGCCCAAGGACATGGGCCATCTTCTACTGCTTCCCCAGGCCATAACAGAAAGCCAGATTGGAAGTGGAACAGCCAGGATTTGAACTGGCACCCATAGGGGATGCCGGTACTGCAGGCGGCGGCTTTACCCACTATGCCACAGCACCGGCCCCTGGAAATGCACTTTTAAAAGGGCAAAAGAAATCCGTTAGGTATCAACTTTGCCACTAAGGTGGGTTATTTTACAAAAGATCATTGCTAAATCCCTCCTATCTGCCTAGATAGCCACAGATCACAGCATGATCTCCATGTGCCAGGAAGAACCTGCTAGAAAATGGTGAAGATCTATAACCTGTTTTAGATCTAGAAAATATGCCCCTTTTGTATACCTTTACATTTTTTATGGTTACTTAAACATTGTTTCACAGGTTCAAATTTGCACATTGATAGTGATCATTATATTCCTGCACTAGGAATTACATTTGAACTGAAATATTCTAGTCATGTTTTCAGAGAGTGACATCTTCCCATAAAGCCTATCTCACCACACAAAAAAATTCTTTCACTGGATTTGAATTGCTAAGGCTATCTGTTGTGGAACTCAGCTCTGGCCTTGTTATCATCATCATCATCATCATTATCATCGTTGTTGCCATTTTTAATTAGGGTGTGTTTCAAAGAAGATTTTTCAGTTTGAGGAATGACTTTTCTAACAACACATCAGAAAGTTGTTCAGCCAAGGTTTTGACCATTGCCATGGCCTCTTGAGACACATCTCTTTGGAAATGAAGTAATTTTAAGGACACTCTTTCCCAATGCGGTCTGTCACAAGCACATAGTGAGCCTAACACTGTGTTCTGTAAACTTTATGCTTCTAGCTTCTGGAATCCACCCTCATCGCCAAGATGTTTGCAAACAGTATCTGTCTAGATAGCCACAAAAAGGATCATTCTTTTTCTTGGCCACTTTTAATTGAGCCAGTTGAAATCATAAATGGAATTTCAAAAAGGTTTAGACAAGTAAGTAAAAATTAGAGATCGAGTCCAAACTCTTTTATAGATAAAGAAACTAAAGTCCACAGAGGTGGTTTGTTCACGATCACAGATGTAGACAGTAGCTTACTTATAGGGATATAGATCTTAATGCTGTCCATTCTTAAGTTTTTTTCTAATATAATATAGGTAGTCTTTAAACAATAGTGTTGGGTTTATACCCATAAAAGAGTTCTTCAGAGTTTTTCTTTGAAAGAAAAAAAATTGTTTGAACTCATATAGGTAAGCTAACTTAGTTTTGGAAAATTTTATTGAGCTAAACAATGCCTTTCTCAAAATGGGAATCAGTGGACCTCATTTCTAAGGCAGAATATGTGTGTAAAAGAGCTGATACAAGAAGTAAGCACTTGCTGCAGTAGTTAAGACTCACTTTGGGACCCTTGCATTCCACATCAGTGTCTGAGTTTGAGTCAGCACCTCTTGGGATTCCAACTTCCTGCTGATGCACACTCTGTCAAGTCCCTGCTACCCATATAGGAGACCAAGGTAAAGTTCCCAGCTTCTGGCTTTGGCCTGGCCAGTCCTGGATACTGTGGGCATTTGGGGAGTAAACCAGCCGATGGGAGATATTTGTCCATCTGTTTCTGTTTCTCTTTCTCTCTTTCAAAAAAAAAAAAAATGTGAAAAAAACTGAAAAGTTTATGTTGATTCAAAATAATTTTGAAATCTATGCGTACTTCATAATATTAGTATAATATTATAAGTATTTCCCAATGAACTTTCTGAAGGACACTCATCCATGTATATGCATTTCTGATCTCTCTTCTCCTACAAGAATGCTCCCCCTTTTTTTTTTTTGGTTTTTGTTTTTTTGTTTTGTTTTTCAGTAACCTTATTACTCCTTTTCTCATGCAAATACCTGCCCAGCCCCTTATCACCTTTTCAGGAACAGTCACAGCTAGCTACATTCTTCCTATTTTGTATGTTTTTGTGTTACTTAGGAAAGTTATAGCCAGAAAACCAAAAGTCTGTGTTTTAGAAAAATATAAGTGTTTTTAGACTAATTCCAGCTAATTGTTTTGCTCTGAGAAAGTGATAGGAATTAAGTGAGTTTTAGGATATTTCAATTTCAAAGTTAACTCTCAGATCCATTCAAAAATACCATGACATTGTGTCGGGGGGAGGGGAGGTTGTAGAAGCATACATGATTCTTAAAATATTTATTATGTTCTGATGCCGTTTCTTTGACAATGTTCCAAATAAAAAGTTAGATCTAGTTTCTACCTGAGATTTCTATCCAAGGCATATGTCACTAATGTGTACAGTGTTGTGCCTGATGAGTTTTATGTGGTTGCTACAATCTCTAATATACTTGGCTACTTACTGAATGTTATTTTCTATTCCTTCAGACTACATGACTATATAAGAAGCTAGTCATTTTTTTTAAATTTTTTTAATTTAGTAAATATAAATTTCCAAAGTACAGTTTATGGATTACAATGGTTTCCCCCCCCATAATTTCCCTCCCACTCACACCCCTCCCATCTCCCGCTCCCTCTCCCATTCCATTCTCATCAAGATTCATTTTCAATTATCTTTATATACAGAAGATTGATTTAGTATATATTAAGTAAAGATTTCATCAGTTTGCACCCACACAGAAACACAAAGTGTAAAATACTGTTTCAGTACTAGTTATAGCATTACTTCACATTGGACAACACATTAAGAACAGATCATAGATCTTAACAGTAGATCCAGGAAAAAGTGGACCACAGAGTCCAAGGAATTAAGTCAGTTTAAAAATGAAATGACTTTATAGAAAATAAAATTAAATTATATGACTAAATATATAATCTATGATTAGGAAAAACCTGAATAATAGGTACCAAAATGTTATGCATTGGTTATTCAAAAGTGGAGATGTTTATCATAAGATGTTTTGCTTTCTTTTCACTTACCTGTGTTTCCTAGATCTCTTATAGTGAAATACAAGTTTGCATTTTTTAAAAGGGAAGTAAAAAAAAAGAGTTCATGTTTACTCTTGACAAATGGTACAGTGGTTAAATTAAACATCTAAAATAATGCATTTGGTTGGCAAGTACAGGTTTTTTTCTTTGGCAGTGACTGTTGCCAGTAAAAGTAAGCATAAGGATATGCAGAAAGCTGAAGCCAGTCTAGAGGGAGTTGATCTTCTGGCCAGTGTGTAGTTTTATGTTGTCATTAAGAATTAAGTTTGGAATTTAAACATTACTTTCCCAGGATTTCTAGACCTGCTTGCTTTATTTATTTATTTATTTATTTATTTATTTTTGACAGGCAGAGTTAGACAGTGAGAGAGAGAGAGAAAGGTCTTCTTTCCGTTGGTTCACCCCCCAAATGGCCGCTACGGCCGGACCTATGCAGATCCAAAGCCAGGAGCCAAGTGCTTCTCCTGGTCTCCCATGGGGTGCAGGGCCCAAGGACTTGGGCCATCCTCCACTGCACTCCCGGGCCACAGCAGAGAACTAGACTGGAAGAGAAGCAACTGAGACAGAATCTGGCACCCCAAGGGGGACTAGAACCCTGGGTGCCAGCACCACAGGCAGAGGATTAGCCTAGTGAGCCGCAGCGCTGGCTAGACCTGCTTTCATGTTGCTCTCCTGATCTTCTTCAACATTCTGCATTTCATTGAGTATCTACTGTGTCACTACTTCAAGAAAAATATGTATTTATCTGTAGAGTTGCTAAGTTCTTGTCTGTCGTCTGGTTATCTTTGAAGATGGTCAGATGTAGTTAATTCACACTTTCATATATTTCATTCATCGTATAGGAAATGATTTTGACTTTCAAAAACATTTTTACAAATAATGCTGAGCAATTATATATATATATATTTTTGACAGGCGAGTGGACAGTGAGAGAGAGAGACAGAGAGAAAGGTCTTCCTTTTTTTTTTTTCCCCGTTGGTTCACCCCGCAATGGCCACTGCGGCTGGCACTCTGCGGCCGGTGCACCGCGCTGATCCGAAGCCAGGAGCCTGGTGCTTCTCCTGGTCTCCCATGTGGGTGCAGGGCCCAAGCACTTGGGCCATCCTCCAGTGCACTCCCGGGCCACAGCAGAGAGCTGGCCTGGAAGAGGAGCAACCGGGACAGAATCCAGCGCCCCGACCAGGACTAGAACCCGGGGTGCCGGCGCAGGCGGAGGACTAGCCTATTGAGCCACGGCACCAGCCACTGAGCAATTACATTCTTAGAATTTGCAATTTTCTTTCCAGTGTCCATTTTGACCATTTACAGTAGCATTCCAGAATATTACTCATGAAGCTAAGCAATAGACAAGCCTTCTCTGATCTTTTGTTAGCATCTTTTAGCAATGTAAATCATGAGAAACATTTGACACTAGTTATTTGTGATATTTGGCTACCTACGTATTTGACTATTTCATCTTTTGTTAATACCATAAAAACATTATAATTTTTAAGATTCAAAATGCTGAAAAGAATTGCTTTTCATTATGATATTTATATACATGGAGGAATTTCAAAAGGATATGTTTTACTTATCCCTTTTATTTATTTATTTGTATGTTTAGTCATCCTGCTAATCCTTATAAATATGACAGGTTTATAATTCAGTTTCTTTTTCCTTCACACAAGTTTAAAGTATGGTCTTTCTGGAAGAAAAGAAAGCAAAAAATGAAAATGTGTTATAGTAGTTACCTTATAACCATATGAACTACACAGATTATTAATACTATCTCTTCATGGTTAAGTCTACCAGTTTTTCTTTTTTCTTTATTTTCTTAAGATAGAGGAAGCAGTTTACCAACTGTAATTTCTTTTAAGCAGACTTACTATTTTATAGCATAGCAAAAAATATTTTTTGTTCACAACAAAATTAAGCAGAGGGTACAAAGGTTTCCTATGTATCTGCCACCTGCCCCCCCCCACACACACATATAGCCTCCTTTACTGTCAGCATCCTGTACCATAGTGGTACATTTGGACCTGTATTATCATACCACTGTCACCCAAAGTCCATAGTCTACATTAGGGGTCACTTTTTGGATTGTACATTCTGTAGGTTTGACAAATGTATAATTATCGGTGTCTACCAGTATAGTATCATACAAAGTAGTTTCATTGCCCTAAAAGTCCTGTGCTCTACTTACTCATCCCTTCCTCCTCAGTAAACTCTTGACAACTGCCGATCTCTTTATAATCCCGTAGTTCTGCCTTTCCCAGAATGTCATAGAGTTGGAATTAGACAGTATGTACGCCTTCTAGATTTGTTTCTTTCACTTTGTAATATATATTTAGTTTTGTCACATGTTCATGTTTTTTCATGGTATGGTAGCTTTTTTTCTTTAAAGTACTGTAAATATTCTTTGCCTGATACCACAATTTACCTATCTATTCATGTACTACAGGATAATTTGTTTGCTTCCAAGATTTGGCAGTTATGAACAAAGCTGCTGTAAATATCTACTTGGAGGTTTCTGTGCAGACGTAAGTTTTCAACTCCTTTGGGTAAATACCAAGGAGAAAGCTTGCTAGATGGTATGATTAAGCACATGGTCAGTTTTGTGAGAAACCACCTATTTTCCAAAGTATCTATGCCATTCTGCATTCCCACCAGCAACAAATGAGTATTTCTGTTTCCCCTCCACACCTTGTTAACATTTCATATTGTCTAGGTCTGATCTGATTTCATCATCATTTGAAAAATCATCTATTATTTTTCACTTTATGTTTCTGTGTGGGAACAAACTTTGAAATCTTTACTTAATGTATGCTAAACTGATCTTCTGTATATAAAGAGAATCGAAAATGAATCTTGATGTGAATGGAAGGGGAGAGGGAGTGGGAAAGGGGAGGGTTGCGGGTGGGAGGGACATTATGGGGGGGAAGCCATTGTAATCCATAAGCTGTACTTTGGAAATTTATATTCATTAAATAAAAGTTATAAAAAAGAAAAAGAAAAAAAACCATTTCATATTGTCAGTATTGTATATTTTGACCATTATAATAGGTATTTAGTGGTATCTCAGTATTTTAATTTGTATGTTTCTGATGACATATGGTGTGGAGTACCTTTCCATATGTTTATTTGTTCTGTAAATATCTGCATTGATAAGGTGTCTACTAAGGTCTTTGGTCCACTTTTAAATTAGATAGTTTGTTTCTTACTGATGAGTTTTAAGACAACTTTGTATATTTTGGAAAACAACTCATTCTCAGCTGTCTTTTGAAAGTATTTTCTCCTATATTTTGCCTTTTCATTCTCTTGGATGGTGTCTTTCACCGAGCAGGAAGTTTTAATTTTTCTGAGGCTAAGCTTATCAGTTATTTCTCTCATAAATCATGCTTTTTTTGTTTGCTTCTAAAATGTCATCACCAAACCCAAGGTCCATTTAGAGTTTTTCCTAGATTATCTAATAGCAGTTTCATAGTTTTGAATTTTACATTTAGGTATATGATCCATATCAAGTTAATTTTTGGGAATGATGTTTGGTCTGTGTGGATTTCCAGCTGTTCAGCACCATTTTTAGAAAAGACTTTTCTCCATTAGCCATTACGTTGCCTTTGCTCCTTTGTCAAAGAGCAGTTTACTATAGGTATATGGGTCCATTTCTAGGCTGTCAGATTCTTTCCTCAACATGTCCTGTCCACCGTTTGATGAATACCATCAAAGGTATTCATTTCTGTCACTGAGTTTTTAATCTCTAGCTTTTGTGTATGTGTGTGGTTCTTTCTTATTTGCTTGTTCTTTCAATTTTGCCTACTTTATCCATTACAGCATGTAGCATGTTGATGATTGCTTTAAGTTCCTAGTTTAACATTACAATATCCCTAACCATATCTGAGTTTTTTAGTATGCCTTATAGTTTTTTCTTGATAGCCAGACAATTTGGACTGGGTAAAAGAAACTACTTTAAATAGGACTTTATTAATATGGGGAGAAGCTATAGGGAGAGAAGTGTCCTACAATCCTGTGATTTGGTTTCTGTCTTTTAGTGGACCTGTCACTTCTAGACTGTGAATTTCACACATGCTTCCCTCTCCTTACTGCTCCCCTCCCCTTAGGCAGGATAGGATTTCTAAAACTGGCTGGAATTGGAACTTTCCCTTCTTCCCAGGCTAGTTGGGCTCTCATAAAAATTCTAGCAGGTTACTCTCTGGTTAAACAGTTTCTCCTGAGAGCAGAACTTGCTAAGAACAGAACACTCTGGCATATCCCACAGTGATTCCATCACATCTCCATGCAAAAAGTGCAGGCTGATTCCCCTCCAGTGTCCCTCCAGTGAGAACCTGTTCAAGCCCAAGATGTAAAGCTCAAGAAGGCGATTGTCTCCTTTGAGGGTTTTCACTCTCGGACTTGCCCACCCTGAACCACCAGTAATTCTTTAGTGTTTTTTCAGCTTTGCCTAACCTCCGATTGGTTCCTATGGAGATTGCTGCTTGTAGGTTTCAGCTCCAGTAAGTTGTGATTTGCATATTTGCCAGTCTCTCCAGTTTGGGATGGGAGGTATGTTGTGGTTTGCCCTGTGATCTTACTTCTATTACAAATCTAAGAAGAGTTTTGATTTCTCAAGTTTGTTTAGCTTTTTACTTGTTAGGAGTGAATGCAGTTTCCAGGCTTCTTTCATGCTGGACCTGACACTGTTTCATACTTTTTTCATTTCATTCTACCCCATTTTCAAGGATCATCTCTCACACACCTATGTGTTAATGCCTCACAAGTTTATTTTTCCACCATAAACATCTCATCTGATCTCTACAACCATATATCAAACTAGCCAATATCTTGTTTTTATATCTGAACAGTACTTCAGCTTGAATAGTTTCAAATTGAACCCATGATCTCTATTTTCCCTAATCCTCAACTCCCAAATCCAAGCCCCTCCCATCATTCCCAGTCTTGAGAAACGGTACTGTCATTGATCTGTTATGATGACCAAATGTCATCATTGAGCACCTTTTTCTCCCTCATCCCCAAAACTGTTATATTACCTCATAATAATCTTATAACTTAATATAGTTTTTTTAACCTATACCTGTACTCAAAGCTACCCTCATCCTACCTAGACTGCCTAAATATCCACCTAAACATCCTTCCTACATCCAGCCTTGCCTCCCACCCACCACTTCCATTTGTCATCTTATATCCATAGTGACCTTTTCTTTAAAAAAAAAAAAAAAGATTTATTTATTTATTTATTTGAAAGTCAGAGTTACTCTGGGAGAGAAGGAGAGACAGAGAGACAGGTCTTCCAACCGCTGGTTCACTCCCCAATTGGCCTCAACGGCTGGAGCTGTGCCAAACTGAAGCCAGGAGCTTCCTCGAGGTCTTCCCATGTAGGTGCAGGGGCCTAAGCACTTGGATCATCTTCTACTGCTTTCCCAGGCCACAGCAGAGAGCTGGATCAGAAGCGAAGCAGCTGGATCTTGAACCAGCACCCATATGGGATGCCGACACTACAGGTGGTGGCTTTACCTGCTACACCACAGCGATCTTTTCTTTTTTTTTTCTTTTGCTTTTTTTTCACTTTTATTTAATAAATATAAATTTCCAAAGTACAGCTTATGGATTACAATGGCTTCCCCCCCCCCCCATAACTTCCCTCCCACTCACAACCTCCCATCTCCTGCTCCCTC
The DNA here is from genome assembly GCF_051225735.1 of Oryctolagus cuniculus. Classification (NCBI taxonomy): domain Eukaryota; kingdom Metazoa; phylum Chordata; class Mammalia; order Lagomorpha; family Leporidae; genus Oryctolagus; species Oryctolagus cuniculus. Next base: position 56,248,818 of record NC_142867.1, read on the forward strand.
TCCCATCCCATTCACATCAAGATTCATTTTCAATTCTCTTTATATACAGGAGATCAATTTAGTATATATTAAGTAAAGATTTCAACAGTTTGCACCCACACAGAAACACAAAGTGTAAAATACTGTTTCAGTACTAGTTATACCATTAATTCACATTGTACAACCCATTAAGAACAGAGATCCTAAATGAGGACTAAGTGCACAGTGACTTCTGTTGTTGACTTAACAAATTGACACTCTTGTTTATGGCTTCAGTAATCTCCCTAGGCTCTTGTCATGAGTTGCCAAGGCTATGGAAGCCTTTTGAGTTTGCCAACTCCCATCTTGTTTAGACAAGGTCATAGTCAAAGTGGAAGTTCTCTCCTCCCTTCAGAGAAAGGTACCTCCTTCTTTGATGGCCCGTTCTTTAAACTGGGATCTCACTCGCAGAGATCTTTCATTTAGGTATTTTTTTTCTTTTTGCCAGAGTGTCTTGGCTTTCCATGCCCATAATACTGTCATGGGCTTTTTAGCCAGATCTGAATGCCTTAAGGGCTGATTCTGAGCCCAGAGTACAGTGATCTTTTCAAACTACAGATCTTTTCTAGCCTAGGCTCCCTAGAAAACAGAACCTGAGGCAAAGCTATATTAACTACCACCTTTTCAGGAAGTTGTTGTCTATTGGGAACAGCTTCTGAGTCAGGGTTTAGTATAAAGGGTGTTTATTAGGTAATGCCCCTAGGATCAATACTTGTGTTGGGAGGGAAAGGAAATAGAATTGGGCAGAAGGAGAAGTCAAGAGATAATGTTAATCCTCAGACCCAAGGAAAGCCTTTGCCAAACCCACACAAAGTTCCTGGGCCATAATCCCACATTCAGCCAAAATGGCTTGAGTCCTTATACCCATACCTGGACCAGCCATGGAGTATTATCTTCCCCAGGAGAGGTTGTTGGTAGCACTTCCAGTCATAGGGGCAGAAAGTCTTTCCTTGGAGGGGCATCTGGAGAAGGCATTGCCATGCTCGTCCCTTGCGTTGCCCAGCTCCACTTCTTCATATTTACTTGGAGAGCAGTTTTTTCAGAATTCCAGTGTGCCTCTCTTGGTTGAGGAAATGTAAAGATCCAGCAGCCCTTGCTGCTGCATCTGGTAGAGTAGTAAATCATATTTGTCATCTTTCTTCTCTCTGTCACTCCAGATTCTCCTCATCCTAGCTGTCTCTTTATAAAAAAAAAAAAAAAAAGAAGATTTATTAATTTACTTGAAAGTCAGAGTTACACAGAGAGAGCAGGAGAAGCTGGTTCACTCCCCAGTTGGTCACAACGGCCAGAGTTGTGCTGATCCGAAGCCAGGAGATTATTCAGGGTCTCCCACACACATGCAGGGGCCTAAGTATTTGGACCATCTTCTACTGCTTTCCCCGAGCCATAGCAGAGAGCTGGATTGGAAGTGGAGCAGCCGGGACCAGAACCTGTGCCCATATAGGATGCTGGCACTTCAGGTGGTGGCTTTACCCACTACACCACAGCGCCCCCCCCCTCCCCCAGCTATGTCTCTTATTCTCAGTGGCTTCCCTGGCAACATGATGCAGATGCTTACCTTAGAAATACCTAATCCCCTGGTCACTTTAGGGTTCTTGGATTTCTTCATTTTCCTTCACAGTTTGGCAAAAAGGAACCAAGAAATGCCCAAGGACTGGCCTGAGTGTCAAAAATTCCTCCATGCTCCTGTTCCTGGGCCTGGCATTCAGATTCTTATCCCTGTCAAGATGGTGATTCTTAGGGTAGGCATTATGGTACAGCAGGTTAAGCCACCACGTAGAATGCCTACATCCCATATCAGAGTACTCATTCAAGTCCTGGCTCCTCTGCTGCTGATCCAGCTGATGAACCTCGGAAATAATGAATGATTGCCCAAGGATTTTGGCTCCTGTTACCCCCGTGGAGACCTGGATCTATTCCTGGCTACTGACTTTGGCCTGGCCTAACTCTGGGGAATGAATCAGCAGATGGAAAATGTATTTCTCTCCCCCACTCTTTCTCTCTCACCTCACCTTTCAAATAAATCTTTTAAAAGTTGATTACTCTTCTTTTTTGCTGGTCTCTGAACACTTAGAGCCTAAAATGACTGTGGCAACTGTTACTTATATATTAATGGCATCCCTGTTTTGTCTCCTGGTAGAAAAGTTCTTTCTTTGGGAACTGGAACTTTTAGCCCTGCAGATCAGGGTTTACAGCAGTTCTCCAAGTGGGTCACTGAGCAGGGCTTGTTCTCAGAGCCCTTTCTTGATGTGGGCACCAAAGCTGGCAGCCTTTTGTGCCACCTTATATGAGCCAGGAGACCCAGACGTGGAATGCACTGCTTCCGAACCCAAAGAGGCCTACCGGAAGTTGGACTGCCTTCTCCATTCTGGGCGCTAGAAGATGAAACAGATTGTCCTTTCATTTCATTGGGTTGTCCTAGCATGTCCTTGAACTTTCATAAAGTTTATCTCCTACCATCTGGAGTTCATGTGTGTTGCCAACGTTTCCAGCATGGCAGTCATTTCATGTCATCCAGCCTGATCAGCATGATGTTATAAATGTAGTACATCAATGCAGGGGTGTACATGCTGTTCAGATGGCCCCTGTTTTCTTCTAACTGAATTTTCAGTGGGACAGCAGCTAGTCAACATATACCCCTGAGGATAAATTATAAATGTTTCATCATTGTCTGTTTCATATGAAGGTACACTGTTTCTGAAGCTTTTTTTTCTGATACATAAAGAAGACATGCACCAAATCACTGATTGAGTTTGCTGTACCTGAGGCTGTGATAATCTGCTCTAACAAAGATAACACATCTTTGTTATGTAACTGCAATGACAGCTACTGCTTAATTGAATTTGCTGTCATCTACTTTCATCTTTCAGGATCCATCTGGTTTCTGCAGACAGCAAACAAGCACTAAATAGTTATGACAGACCATCACTCATGCATCTTTTAGACTCTTAAGTGACGCAGTAAATTTTACTCAATACCAGTAAGTCCATTTAAAATAGGTATTAAAATTTCATACCAAAGAATGAAAAAGGTTTATTTGACCCATTGTTTTTAAAAGAAGAAATAATAAAAGTGTTTTAACACATATCGAGGTTAAAATTTTAACCATCAGCTAATTTGGTTAGAACTAAAGTATGAATCTGTCTGGATTGGGAGGAAGGATGCTTTTTTTTTTTTTTAGATTTATTTATTTATTTGAAAATCAGAGTGACAGAGAAAAAAACTTTCCATCCACTAGTTCATTGCTCAAATGTCCAAAACAGCCAGAGCTAATTCAGGCTGAAGCCAGGAACCAGGAACTCCATCGACGTCTCCTATGTTAGTGGCATTATGCTCTGCCTCCCAGACACATTAGCCAGAAGCTAGATCAAAAGTACAGAGTAGCTGTGAATTAAACTAGTAGCCAGCACTGTGATATGGGACATAGGCATCCCTAGTTGAGCTTAACCCACTATGCCACACTGCATACCTTGGGGAGGAGGCAATATTTAAAATAATTTTTCTAACAAAATTGTAATATGTCTTACTTTATGTTTGGCTTTTATAGCACTGTCATTTTTACATATACTCATAGGCTTTATTATTTTTGTGAGGGATTCTTTTAATCCTTTGGCAACAAATCAGATTTTTTAAACTAGTTATCTACTAATCATCTGCCTCATTTTTATTTTTGTGATTTTGTTGGATTCTCCTTTTTCTATATGGTCATTTTTTAAGAAGTTCCTAACCATCACTATTATGGACTTTATGAAATTCTGGGTTTTTTTTTAAGATTTTTATTTATTTATTTGACAGGTAGAATTACAGACAGTGAGAGAGAGAGAGAGAGAGAAAGGTCTTCCTTCTGTCGCTCCCCCATTCGCGGAGGAACGACACAGGACTCTGCGCTGTTCTTTTGTCTGCTCGGCCCTTCCCGGGTTTGCTGCTGGTCCTTCCCAGGTTGGCTGCCGACCCCTCCACCTACGTGGAGGGGCGGTTCCCCCTGCCACTTTCCCCACTTCCACAGGGGAGCGGCATACTGCCAGCCGGCTCTCTCGGGGGCTGCTCAGATGTTATCCGGATGTTCCCTGGTGCATGTTGTCTCTCTCCTCCTTTATAGTCCTCTTCCACCAATCCCAACTCTGCTACCCACACGCCGAGTACGCTGCTCTCCTCCAATCAGGAGCAGGATCAGCTCCTGCAGGTTATTGGTCAAACTGGAGGCAGCTGTGTAGAAGTTGTTTGTTCTCTCTCTCAGCGCCATATTGTGGGAGAGCAGATGCATAGAATAAGTCTTAATTCCAGTAACTTAGTCTAGTCCGAGTTGCTCCCCACACCTTCTGTTGGTTCACTCCCCAAATGGCCGCGACAGACGGAGCTGTGCTGATCCAAAGCCAGGAGCCAGGTGTTTCTTCTTGCTCTCCCATGTGGGTGCAAGGGCCCAAGCACTTGGGCCATCCTCCACTGCCCTCCAGGGCCACAGCAGAGAGCTGGACTGGAAGAGGAGCTAACGGGACTAGAACCGGCACCCATATGGGATGCCGGCACCACAGGTGGAGGATTAACCTAGTGCACCACGGCGCTGGCCCTGAAATTCTGTGTTATATTGGCACAGGTTTACCTTCATTGTTGAAGGTCCTCAACTGAATTTATTCAAAGTTCCTTGTCTCTGTGTGAGAGACGAATTTTAAGCAGACACATAAAGTGCAAGAATAGGAGAAGGATTTATTTTAAGAGAACACATTCATATGTGAAGGTGGGCAGCCCCAAGAGGAGAGAAATGTGCCCTAAGTGAGAATCATCCCACTCCAGTTTAATAGTCCCCTTTATTTTATTTATTTATTTATTTTACAGGCAGAGTGGACAGTAAGAGAAAGAGAGAGAGAGGAAGGTCTTCCTTTTGCTGTTGGTTCACCCTCCAATGGCCGCCGCTGCCTGCGCGCTGCGGCCGGCGCACCACACTGATCCGAAGGCAGGAGCCAGGTGCTTCTCCTGGTCTCCCATGGGGTGCAGGGCCCAAGTACTTGGGCCATCCTCCACTGCACTCCCGGGCCATAGCAGAGAGCTGGCCTGGAAGAGAGGCAACCAGGACAGATCTGACACCCCGACCGGGACTAGAACCCCGTGTGCCGGCGCCACAGCGCCGGCAATAGTCCCCTTTATTGAGTAGGGGGTAGTGCCCTAATTAAATACACAAGTAGGGCCGGCGCCGCAGCTCACTAGGATAATCCTCCGCCTTGCGGCACCGGCACACCGGGTTCTAGTCCTGGTCGGGGCGCCGGATTCTGTCCCAGTTGCCCCTCTTCCAGGCCAGCTCTCTGCTGTGGCCAGGGAGTGCAGTGGAGGATGGCCCAAGTCCTTGGGCCCTGCACCCCATGGGAGACCAGGAGAAGTACCTGGCTCCTGCCATCGGATCAGGGCGGTGTGCCGGCCACAGCGTCCATTGGAGGGTGAACCAACAGCAAAGGAAGACCTTTCTCTCTGTCTCTCTCTCTCTCACTGTCCACTCTGCCTGTCAAAAAAAAAACAAAAACAAAACAAAAAAAAAAAAAACAAGTAGGGTGGAGTTTGGGCAGGGTTCAGTGCACATGATGATCTCTGGATTTTCATGGCATATCTGTGTAGAGCTCAGACTACACATGTTCATCATTGTGTCTTTTTTTTTTTTAAGATTTATTTATTTATTTGAAAGGCACAGTTATAGAGAGACAGAGAGACAAAGAGAGGTCTTCCATCTACTAGTTCACTCAGCAGATGGCCGCAAGGGCCAGAGCTGTGCCAATCCGAAGCCAAGAGACAGGAGCTTCTTCCAGGTCTCCCACATGAGTGTAGGGGCCCAAGGACTTGGGCCATCTTCTACTGCTTTCCGTAGCATACAGGAGCATAACCATAAGATCCATAGCAGAGAGCTGGATAGGAAGTGGAGCAGCCGGTGCCCGTATGGGATGCTGGCACTGCAGGAGGCAGCTTTACCTGCTACGCCACAGTGCCGGCCCCATGGTGTCTTTTTCATGGTGGAGCAGCCTCAGGTGCATCACAGGAAAGTAGGTATGCTGAATTGACATGTAAGTGAGTGGAGTTAGGGGTCCAGAGCTGTGACACAGACACTACTAGAAACCTCTTAGTTCCCTTGTCCCTCACTGACTTCCTGCCTAGCTGATTATCTTTTCCTCCCTTAATCTTCATAGAGGGTTGAAGGAGGAAGGTCTGTCTTCATATCTGCTTCATTCTGAATCAGGACATTGTCCCTGCCTATCCAAGGAGTGACAAACCCCCTTGCTAACTGATCTATCACAGAGGCCAAAGGATTGCTGCTAGTTGTAGGCAGCAGCTGGAGTCCGTGGGTGACCATCATTTCTGTAAGAAGCTATCAAATTCTGAAAGAGGCAAATTTGACAGTTAAGGTGAGCATAATTAGGAAAAGAAAGAAAAAGGATAGAATTCCTATCAGAAAAAGGAAAGCATTTCCTACTGCTTCCAGATAGTGGAAAGTAATCTGTTACCAAAATCATAGAACCATTTAGCTTGAATATAAATCCTTGTGATATCTCCTGCCATGGACACACGTTGTTAAAGTAGTGTAACAGATTCAGTTACTCACTGCACATATTCCACCTTACTCTGCCAGTTGATATTCTAGAGTTAGTTAGTCGTCCGTGACCACTTCAGCTAGGAGATCCACAGACTTGGCATGGATGCTGTAGAATCTGGCCAGTAGCCTGAGCTAAAAATACTCAAGGCATTAGACAGATTACTTAAAGTAACATCATGGAATGTTGCAAGATTTTCTCCCATTCTGGTGGAAGAGCTCACCAGGGAGTTTTCCTGCTGATAGCAACTTCACAAGAGAACCAGCACAAAAGATAGGTAAAACATATCAGCTGGAAAGTGCAGCAATTTTAATATCTTTCCCTAAGGAGAACAAAAGCAAAGATTTTTTTTTGTCGTTTTGTTTTTTGAGGAGGAACACAAGGTGCTCAGCTGGCTCAAAGTGGGCAAAGTTGTCCTCTGTGTGTACCTGTGAAGACTCAAGAGGTAGAAGTTGAATTCTTAACAGATAAACCCATTTATATAGACGTTTCCTATAATTTAACTCAGTAGAGTTCTAATTAGTACCTGATAGGTCCCTGCTACTTACGCTGTAATTGGTCAGAGGATGATCCTCTTTCTTTGTTTTTAACAAAACTAGGTCTACTGGAGAGATTAGCTGCTCTTGCTGAGAGAATCTTGTTGCCATATTCTGTCAGAGCCTTTTGTGCCTGACCTAAATTAATACACTTTATCTGATCCTGGCTTTCTGAATCAAGGAGGATGTCAAAGGTGAGAGAGGGTCTTCCATTTGACATTACAAAAAGGTTAATCATAAGGCAGCCTTGGGTACCATCCTCATTGTAAGGTTGGCAATAGGCAGTTGTAAAAGCCTTGATTCTGAGGTCCCTTGGCAAAGCTTAGCCAGGCTCCTTTTAAGGTTACAATTGGCCTTTTTTACCTTACTTGAAGATCAGTGTCTCTGAGAAGAGATTATTTAAGTGAGTTATTTGCTGAGTTACTTTTATTTATTTATTTATTTATTTGACAGGTAGAGTTACAGAGAGTGAGAGAGAGACAGAGAAAAAGGTCTTCCTTCTGTTGGTTCACTCCCCAAATGGCCGCTACGGCCGGTGCTGCGCCGATCCGAAGCCAGGAGCCAGGTGCTTCCTCCTGGTCTCCCATGCAGGTGCAGGGGCCCAAGCACTTGGACCATCCTCTGCTGCCCTCCCGGGCCACAGCAGAGAGCTGGACTGGAAGAGGAGCAACCGGGACTAGAACTGGTGCCCATATGGGATGCCAGCACCACAGGCGGAGGATTAACTAAGAGAACCACAGCACCGGCCCCAAGCTGAGTTACTTTTGAGATGAAAGAGGGTCTGTTACCACTTTATATAGATCTTGGAAGCCCCCAAAATGGGAATTTCCTTTAGCAAAGCTAAAAAGACTGCCTACATTAGGGCCCCTCTGCCCAGATGGGTAGGGTTATGTATTTCTATGGTAATTTTTCATTGAGAGGCCATTGGGAGCATAACTGTAAAATTTAAAGTCCACTACTCATTGAAATCTTTAGTACAACCTTGTTGCTGGGTCCTTTGTATCTCAAGTGTGGTACAGTAGAGCTGTTCAGTTGCCCCTATAGGCTGGGGTGTGACAGCCATTTCCATAGCCTCCTGAGTAGCAGCCTTCTTTGCTGTCCTGTCTGCCAATGCATTCCTTGGATGATGTGGGTATTCCTCTTTTGGTGTCCCTTGCAGTGGACCAAAACCACTTTCAAAGTTTCCAAAACTGCCCAGAGGAAAACTGAGATCTTTTTCCCATGTTTAATGGGAGAGTTTCTTGCAGTCAGTAGGCCTCTTTCTCTTGAAATTGTTTCATGAGCATGTAACACAAGAAAAGCATATTGACTCCTTGGCCCTTTCCCACTTTTAAGACTCTAGTCCAGGCAATACATTCAGCCATTTGGGCTGAAATAGTGGATGGAAATTCCTGAGCTTCCATCACTTGGGTAAGATCCACTTTGGCAGAGGTGGGGAACTTTTGTCTGCCAAAGGCCATTTGGATATTTAGAACATTATACATGGGCCATAAAAAATTATCAGCTTAAAAATTAGCCTGCTATAGATTTATTGGATTTCGAGTCCTGCCTGTGATTGCCTTGGCAGGGCCAGACCAAATGATTTTTCAGGCCTTATACAGCCTGAGGTCTGGACACTCCTCCCCCTTACACTATGGTATATACTGCCTTACAGATCCCTTCAGTCAGGAAATTGCTGCCGAAAGTGAAACATTCAACATCTGGGTTTTCTAGAGGTTCATTTCATAGTTCAGGCCTATAAGAGCGAACCTGCTTTATGGTCTGTACACAGGAGCAAACTAGTTTTGCAGTACCTTTAGATGCCAAAAGAGTAGCTGGAATGAGGAATTGGCATGCTTTCAGAGTTACCTCAGGTGAGTCTGAAAGAGCCTAGTGCTCTTAACCATTGGTGTGCTGTAAATCTCTAGAACTACTTATTCCTGGTGTAGAATTTGAATTTCAAGGGACAGACTGAAAATCAACTTGGTGGTTTCCTCCACAGAAGCAAAGTAGGAAGTGACTGCTGTCAAGCAGGCAGGCCATCCTGTGGCCATTTGTTTAGAATAATAGGATACTGGTCATGAAAGTGAGCACACTTTTTGACTGAGTACACCCAGGAATAGTCTTTTTTTTTTTTTCCTGAGATTTATTTATTCATTTGAAAGGCAGAGACAGAGCTCTTCCATCTGTTGGTTCACTCCGCAAATTGCCACAACAGCCAGGGCTGGGCCAGCCCAAACCCAGCACCCTGGAACTCCATCCAGGTCTCCCATGTGGGTAACAGGGGCACAAACACTTGGGATACCTTCCACTGCTTTCCCAGACACATTATCAGGGAGCAGGACCAGATGTAGAGCAGCCAGGACACGAATTAGTGCACATATGGGATGCTGGCATCAAGTTCAGGTGCTTAACCCACTATGCCATAACACCGGCCCCCACCCAGGGCTTCTCCTTGCTTCTCTACTACAAACAAAATGAACAACTTGTCCAGATTAGGTACTTCTAGTGCAGGTGACTTTGTTAGTAAGTCCTTAATCTCTTGAAAGGCCTCAGATTGTTTTCCTGTCCATTCAAATGAGTCCGTGTCACAACCCTTTAAGGCCTCACGTAAGGATTTGGCTATTAATCCAAATTCCAAAATCTAGATCCTGCAGAAACATTCCCAGGAATGTCCTCAGCTGAATTTTTTTTTTTTTTTTTTTTTTTTTTGCTATGGTTGCCCTATACATAATACAGCTTCCTTTAACTTAAGTGAGAGATCACAGTTTGCCAGGAACAGAACAGATCCCAAGTAGATTACTTCCTGATTAGAAATCTGAGCTTTGGTTGGAGAGACTTTTAAAAGTTTAAGATGTGGAACCAGTATTGTGGCATAGCAGATTAAGGCACTGCCTACAATGCTGTCATCCCATATAGACACTGCTTCAGGTCCCAGCTATTCCTCTTATAATCCAGCTCCCTAATACAGCTGAGAAAGCAGTGGAATAAGGCACAAGTACTTGGGCCCCTGCACCCACATGGGAGACCCAGGTGACATTCCTGGCTCCTGGCTTTGGCCGTTGCAGCCATTTGGCCAGTAAACTAGTGGGTAGAAGATTCTCTCTCTTGCTCTTCATTCTCACTCTCACTCTCACTCTGCCTTTCAAATAAATAAATGGGTCTTAAAAAAAAGTTTATAACCTGGATGGTGTTTTCATCTAAGTCCTCCTTCCAGGGACTGCAAATGAAAATATCATCTACATGTTGTAGAATGGCTTCAGTCTTTAATTGGAGCTCCCTAAGTTCCTTTGTAAGGGCAGTGCCAAACAAATGAGGCTATTCTAAAAGGCCTAAGGAAGGAATGTCCAAGTATATTGTTATTTTTGAGGAAGGATCAGTCCATTCAAAGGCATACAGATTCTGGGATTCTGAATATAACAGTATAAAAGAAAGCATCCTTCAGGTCTAGACCCATGAACCAAGTGGTACCTTATAGTATCTGAGTTAGGATAGTGTAAGGATTTGTTACAATAAGGTAAACTGTAATAACTGTCTCATTAATGTCCATATAATCCTGAACCCATTTTATGTTCCCCATTTGGCTTTAAAAGAGGAGGGGCCGGCACCATGGCGCACTAGGTTAATCCTCCATCTGCAGCACCGGCATCCTATGTGGGCGCCAGTTCTAGTCCCCGTTGCTCCTCTTCCAATCCAGCTCTCTGCTGTAGCCTGGGAAAGCAGTGGAGGATGGTCCAAGTCCTTGGGCCCCTGCACCCACATGGGAGACCAGGAAGAAGTACCTGGATCCTGGCTTCAGATCACTGTAGCCCCCACCGTAGCAGCCGTTTGGGGAGTGAACCAATGAAAGGAAGACCTTTCTCTCTGTCTCTGTCTCACTGTCTGTAACTCTACCTGTCAAATAAATAAATTTAAAAAAAGAGGAAGAATAGGGGTGTTACAAGGATACTGACATGGGACTAGGACTCCATAGTTGAGAAATTCATCAATCATGGGTTGCCATTCCACTTAGCTTCTGGCTTTAAGGGGTGTTGACATCAGTGTGGAAATGTCTTGTCCTTTAAGAGGACCATAATGAGGATAGTACATGTTGCCCATCCAGATAAGCCCTGATCCAAAACTTAAGGATCTACTTTATTTTGGATTTTATCAGGGAGAGTACCCAAGCTGGCACTAGTCTTCAGTGCTAGTTAGCATCGAAAGACTTAGACTTAAGAGCAATTAACCTGAGAGAAATGCTCAAGGATGATAGCACATCCCTGCTAAGTGAAGGAATTGGACTCTGACACTACGAAAAACTGGTCAGAGATAAGAACATTTTCTCTATGGCATGCTAGTGACAAAGTAAGTTTTTGAGAGTGAGGCCTGCCATCAACTTAGTGACACAGCTCTTTGAAAACAGGAGTCCTTTATGAGAATTTAGTACAGAGTAAGTGGCCCCCATTTCAGTTGGACAATCAGTATTCTTACCTGTTTAATAAAAAGTCACCCAAGACTCCCAAACATGAGATGCTTATATGGGTTGTGGAAGCTTCCTGAGTTCCTAGGCCCCATCAGTCCTCAGATAAGAGCATGAGGGGATTGGGAGTTCTCCCTTCCCATCGGAGCTGAAGGTAATGTCATTTCCAGTACTCCCTCTTTTACATTAAGAACAAGGTCCAGGTGAGCATTTCAGGTAGGGACATCCAGGCACCAGTGTCCCAGCTTCCCACACCCGAAACATTTTCTCATGGGCCTTTCATCCATGATAGAACATCCCCTGGGTTGACCCTGAGGTCACTGGGCACTGGTGGTAGCAACTGCAATCCCATGAGCCTGCTTCTTGGGCTACTTCCCACATTAGAGTACCTTTTCGTCTTGAGCCCTGTTTCTGTTATTAAAAATCTGCAATGATGTGCTGAGCATCTGATTCATAGGAGTCTGGGGTCCCATGACTGGTTTCTGAAGCTTCCTCTCTGAATATCTGGTGCTGAATGACTGATCAAATGAGTACCAAGTAGGACCCATCCTTCAAAAAGGCGAGGGTCTATACTGGTACATTTCTTTATAAAAAATAAAGATTTATGTATTTATTTATTTGAAAGGCAGAGTTACAGAGAGGCAGAGATAGAGAGGTCTTCTATCCATTTGTTCACTCCCCAAAGGGTCACAACGGCCAGAGTTGGGCAGATCCGCAAACCAGGAGCCAGAAGCATCTTCCAGGTCTTCCACATGGGTGCAGGGGCCCAAAGACTTGGGCCATCTTCTACTGCTTTCTCAGGATCAGAAGAGGAGCAGCCAGAGCTCAAACCAGTGCCCGTATTGGATGCTGGCACTGTGTGGCAGCTTTACCCATTACACAACAGTGCTGGCCCCTGCACTAGTACATTTCTATAAGATTTCTATCAGCCATCCCTGGAATAAGGCTGACTTTTCTTTCCTATACTGTTATCTCCCTAACTTTATCATAATTTATACACTTGACAATACATTTCCTCATCCCAACCAGTAAACAGGAAACCATATTGTCTTTGTACTCTAAATCCTTATGACCTCTTTAATAATTCTGAAGTTCCCACAACATAGCAGTCAGGCTGTTGAACCATTAGAAAATGAGCATGGCCTTGAGCCTTGACCCAGATATGCAGTTCTCTTCTGGGATGCAACAAGTGGATAAGGCTGGGTAGGTCAGCCCAGGTCAAGTCAAATACCATATAGTTAGAGCCTGAAACTCCCTTGTAAATTTGGTAGGAACTTCTGAAAACCTGCTTAGCTTTTGTTTACATTGACTTAAGTCACTCATAGAGAAAGGGACATATAACTGTCCCAGCATCTCCATTTGCCACCTTTCTCGGAACAGAGCTTAACATGCATTTGGTAGGAGGTCCCACTACAAATGACTCCAGTCACACTGTCCTTTGGAAGAGGGGGACAGGATATGTTGTAGAGTGGAAGCTGTGGTCTAATAGGAGGCAAAGAATAATCAGCTTTTGAGAATATAGGGGATGACCCAGCACCCCCTAGGAATGCCCCAGCTCTGGGACACGTTGAACTCATTGTGATGGAGGACCACCCATAATAGCCCATATACCACATCTATGAAGACAGCAGAGGATAGTACAGCCCACAGCTCCTTCTAAGAGTGGGATTTTGAAATAGTAACATAAAAGCCTGAGTACAAAGAACTGCTGACCGTTTTTTGTTGCCTCTTCCAAAAGAGGTCAAGTTGTGAGATGGTGTTAAAGTTGAGAATTCTGTTTAGTGGCCAAGTCTCTCCATTCTCTCATTTATATTTTGACCAGACAGTGTTACAAAAGGAAGTAAGCTGCTTCTTGGTTATACTACCTAGCTTAACAGTTTTTCAATTACTGAGTAGGCATGGGAATGAGTTCATGGAAATGGGTGTAGAGTTATCCATAGCTGAAAATTTATTCATAATCCAGGAAGAAAAAGGAAAACATGGTTGTTCATGAGCCCAGTCTTGCTAGACATTCAGCTTGAATTAGGTGAGATCTGGCATTCCCAGATCATTTTCTTGCACCCCAGGCTGGAACTGATTTTATATGTTATTTGAGGTAGGAATCTAATTTCACATTGTTCCATATGTGTGCCTAATAGTCTTAGCATCATTTACTTAAATGTACATAATTTCTCATTTGATTTGCCATACCACATCAATAGGAATAACGATATTTTTAAGTGAGATGTCCTAGACGTAGATATTATGCCAGCAATTAGTGAAGAGTCTGAGATGTATGTATCAAATAAGTAACTTCTGATAAAGAACCCAGGGAGTACACATGTTCACAGCTTAACCTCTCAGTAAGATGTGAGTGGTTTTACCACAAAAGGGCTCAAATTGTATGTTAGGTTTATTGCTTTCTTTCAAAAGTCAAAAGGGAAAAAAAGAAGAGAAAGTGTGATAGAAAATATGAAGCCAGGGGCTGGCGCTGTGGCATGGTGGGTTAATCCTTTTCGTGCAGCACCAGCATCCCATATGGGCACCGGTTCTAGTCCCAGCTGCTCCTCTTCCAATTCAGCTCTCTGCTAGGGTCGGGGAAAGCAGTAGAAGATGGCCTAAGTGCTTGGGCCCCTATAGTGGCGTGGGAGACCATGAAGAAGCTCCTGGCTCCTGGCTTCGGATCGGCACAGCTCTGGCCATTGCGGCCATTTGGGGTATGAACCATCAAAAGGAAGACCTTTCTCTCTGTCTTTTCCTCTCACTGTCTGTAACTCTACCTCTCAAATAAATAAATAAAATCTTTATTAAAAAGAATATATAAAGGCTGGCGCCACGGCTCACTAGGCTAATCCTCCGCCTTGCAGCACCGGCACACCGGGTTCTAGTCCCGGTCAGGGCACCAGATTCTGTCCCGGTTGCCCCTCTTCCAGGCCAGCTCTCTGCTGTGGCCAGGGAGTGCAGTGGAGGATGGCCCAAGTACTTGGGCCCTGCACCCCATGGGAGACCAGAAGTACCTGGCTCCTGCCATCGGATCAGCACGGTGCACCGGCCGCAGCGCACTGGCCATGGAGGCCATTGGAGGATGAACCAACAGCAAAGGAAGACCTTTCTCTCTGTCTCTCTCTCTCTCTCTCTCTCACTGTCCATTCTGCCTGTCAAAAAAAAAAAAAAAAAAAAGAAAGAAAAAGAAAGCAAGCAGGAGGAGTGGCCGCAGGACCCAGGATGAAGCTCCTCCTCTCAACCGGGCCCAGCCCTGGCCATTGTTGGAGAGTAAACCAACAGATGTAAGATTGCTCTCGCTCTCTCTCTCTCTAATTCATTTTGTCTGTTGCTCTGACTTGAAATGAATAGCAATAAATAAATATAAAAATATCTTTCCTCGGCCAGCGTCGCGGCTCAATAGGCTAATCTTCCACCTGTGGCACCGGCACCTGGTTGGGGCACCGAATTCTGTCCCGGTTGCCCCTCTTCCAGTCTAGCTCTCTGCTATGGCCCAGAAAGGCAATGGAGGATAACCCAGGTCCTTGGGCCCTGCACCCCATGGGAGACCAGGAGAAGTACCTGGCTCCTGGCTTCGGATCAGCGTGGTGGGCCAGTCGCAGCGCGCCAGCCGCGGTGGCCATTGTGGGGTGAACCAATGGAGGAAAAAAAAAAAAAAAGGAAGACCTTTCTCTCTGTCTCTCTCTCTCACTCTGCCTTTAAAAAAAATCTTTCCTCAGAACTCTGAAAACATTGATCTCCATGATTTTCTGTCATCCAGCATTGTTGGGCTGTTTTTTTTAATCTAATTCTTATTTCTTTATAGATAAGCTGTTTTGTTGTCCTTCTCTAACAGCTTTTAGAATATTTTCTTTATTCTTGGTGAAGTGAAATTGCACCAGGGATGTCTCATTGTGGGTCTTTTTCTTTTTCTGGGCTCCTTGTGTCTGAAGACTACCTCTTTTTTTTTTTTTTTTTTTTCATTATTTCTTTTATTTCCTACCATCTACTTTCAGTTTTCTATTTCCAGTACTTCTGATAGACCTATTTTAGAAGCTTTTAAGTTCATCCTCTATATTGAATTTTTTTTAAATTTCTGAGTATGGACATACAAAAGGAATGCCATGAAGGAAAAAAATTACCTTCCATTTCTTCCTTTACATTTTAATTTTAGGAATCACCTTATATTTTCAATTGCTTTTCATAAATGTAATATAGTTCCAAACACCCTTGAGGATATTATTTACAATTTACTGGAAGATTTCTTGTTTTGCCTGAATGATATATATCCACAGATATCATTTTTAGATTCCATTCAAAACTTTGTTGTATTTGAAAAGCAAGAGAACATAGAGGTTTAAAGCACAGATACTGGAGTGCGGCCACCTGGATTCTAATTCTGGCTCTACCATTTGTGGCCATGTGATCTCAGACAAATAATCCCTAAGAAGTTCAGTTCCTGCAGCCTGTATTGTGGCGGTGATAAGGGGGCAGGGAATGGTTAAGCCACCACCTGTGAAATCAGCATCCCATCTAAAACCCAGTTCAAGTCCTGGCTGCTCTGGTTCTAATCCAGCTGCCTACTAATGGACCTGGGAAAGCAGCTGAAAATGACCCTAGTACTTGGGCCCTGCCACACATGTGGGAGACTCAGAGTTCCAGGCTCCTGGCTTGAGCCTGGCCCAGCTCTGGCTGTTGCCATCTTTTGGAGAGTGAACCAGCAGATAGAAGATTCTCGTTATTTCTCTCTCTCTCTCTCTCTCTCTCTCTCTCTCTCTCTGTGTGTGTGTGTGTGTGTGTGTGTGTGAGCCTCCTCTATAACTCTTTCAAATAAAATGAGATAGATATTTTAAAAAAACAGTTTGTGGGCTGACATTGTGGCACAGAGAGTTAAGCTGCTATTTGTGATGCTGGATCCCATATTTGAACAGTGATTCAAGTCTGATCCAGCTCCCTGCTAATGCACCTGGGGATGCAGCTGAAGATGGCCCAAATATTTGGACCTCTGCCACCCACAAGGGAGATTTGAATGGAGTTCCTGGCTCCTGACTTTGGCCTTGCCAGCCCCAACCACCAGGGAGTGAACCAACAGATGGAAGATCTCTTTTTGTCTCTCCCTCTCTCTGTGTCACTCTGCCTTGCAAATAAATAAATAAATCTTTAAAATAAAAAAAGATGTAATTATAATATCTATTTGATTGAGATGTTGTGAAGATTAAATGAAATAATATCTTTAAGAATATTTCTAATAGTAAACACATTAAATATAAGCTGTTCTTGCTATGTGGCAGATGTAATCTCCTAATTTCCTGGCATATAAAGACCAGTTACTCAGAAATATTAAAGCATGATATTATTCCTCAAACCTAGCTTTACCTTCTATCTCATTCAGAGTCATGGTAAATATAAATAACCATAGTGTTCAAAATTGAGATACATCATCTATGGTTTTTAAGTTTATTCTGTGTTAAAATATAACCTATAGCTGAAATTGGGGTAAAAATTAATTTGCCTGTTTTATGATTAACATTTTATTTGGAGAGAATGGATAAATATGGGGGTATACATATGGAGATGCTAAGAGAAAACATGTAGATAACAAAGTGGCATGGACAGTTTTCTTGAGGCTATTAGATGTGGTAAGAAGGAGTGTGATGTGGAATAGAAGATGATAAATCAGGTTAACTGGAGCTCTCTGGTCACCCGAATGTGGAAGTTGGTTCACACCATGTGTGGCTTACAAATCTGGCAGAAGAGTTTGATCATTATCCTGTAACAGGGAGAACATAGCTAAAGTTTTTGAATGGAGATTAATATGATAAAAGGGAGTATTTTTGCTTTTTAAATTTTTTTCCCATACTGAGAAGTTAGAAATGTTTGGGGCAATTCAGAAAAAAAAATTTTTGAGCTACGTCTAAACTCTGAAAGAAAGTCACTTCAGTAACACATTGTACTTTTCAATCTCATTTTCTTCTTTAATGTAACACTTTTTGAGAGATGCCAAAGCTTTATGAAAAAAGAATGCTGGCTTTGACAGTTCAAAGATATATAGGTTGGAAGTATGAAGTGATTGAGGATAATGAGAAATTAAGATTGCAGGGCTCACTCTTCAATTGTAGCAGAAAATTAAAGGTAAATTACATAGCAAGGTTCAGAATAAAATTTGTATAAGTATTCAAGTCTTTGCAAGTTTATAAATTGCCTGGTATGTTTGTAACTACAATGTTATTATGTGGTCAAAGCACAAGGGACTTGAGGATGTGTATTTATGGACTGATTCCCCAACAGATAACTGCACTATTCTGGAATGCTATTGCTATGTCAATAGTTGTAGACTTATTGTTTTAAAATTTTTCCATCTTTCAACCTAATTAACTTAGAATGTCTCTAACGTGATTTGCAAAGAATTTTATATTTATATTTTGCAATCAGCATTCAATTGGCAGGCAGGTTTGAGACATGCACTACAATGTGTAAATATTTTGTAAGATAGTAAATAGCTCCATCTAGTCTAAATGTTTTATGATTGCCTGCTCTCTGCTAATTGGTCATGGATTGAAATTCCCCATTGTTTAATTTTTTTTTAATTTGTGGGAAATTTTATAAATAAGTGCGTGGGGCTTCATATCACAGCTGTTGTCATTTAAAGTTTGGACAGCATCATTACAAATGAAGCCCTGCTGTGAAATCAACGTCTAAAGGCATCTTGGCATCTCAGCCATTTCCTTGGGAGAAGATTACAGCTCAAGTCTGTTGAACTTTATTGCCTTGGGCCTCATGACAGTCTTCAGAAACATGCAAGGCATTTCTGTTAAAGAAATTCAGATGTGCTAGGACACAGATGACATTCTTGTGCATAGCAATTTCCTAAGGGGATGAGGAATAAGTCAGGAAGAAGAAGATGATTCACACTTTTTGCTGTGTTCTAGGATTATTTTATGAAATCCATAGAGATGATGGAGACTGTCCCCTACGTGATATCACGTAGGGGAAAGTGGTGGTCTTTTCCTACATGGCCTGTATATTTTAACAAATACTTCAACATGACTAAAAAGACTGTCTTCAAAATCACCTTAGAGTTGATTTTATCATTTTCTTTGAATGGTTTTTTCACTGATTTACTATTTATTTTCTCCCTCTGTTGTGGGTATCTGGGGGAGTGAACCAGCAGATGGAATATATCTCTTTCTCACTCTCAGTCTCTCAGTCTCTCATTCTCTCAGTCTCTCTGCCTTTCCAAATAAATACATCTTTAAATTTTTGTACCATCAATGTGTGTATAGATGTACCCACATATTTATTACTTTGTGTACTCGGTAATCTTATTATATCTCAGACTTTCCATTTGATGTCCTAGGTGGCACTGGGGATGCCAGCTATCTGGTAGTTTTTCTAATGGACTTTCTACCTTTAGCAAGTGCTGGGCTTTGTCTCCTGTCCCTTGGGTTTAACATTATTATTCAGATCTGCTCACAACTGTTACTAACATAAAATTCAGCATCAGTGTTCTGTTTATCTCTCCAATTTGCCACTTAACTTATATTTTGGTCTGAGCATTGCTTACTTCCTTGCCAATCCATTGTTTTGCATTAAAGATTGTAAAATGTTTTATAACATTTTTAGTTATTTTCAACCAAAAAGAGTTTATGAACATAACCGTAAATTCAGAAATAAAAACCCAAAACTAAGTTTCAAAATGATGTTTTGACCACTATATTCCTAAAGTTGTACCTATGAAAAATGCATTCATTAAGTAAAAGCTTTTTAAAAAATGATGTTTTGGTTGGATTTCTCTCAGAAGAGAGAATTTTATTTTCTTTTTTAGCAAACTTTTTCTGTTTCTCTTTTAAGATTGTGTATTTATTTGAAAGAGTTACAGAGAGGCAGAGGCAGAGAGACATCTTCCATCTGCTGGTTCACTCCCCAAAAGGCCCCAACGGTCGGAGCTGCGCCGATCTAAAGCCAGGAGGCAGGAGCTTCTTCTGGGTTTCCAGTGTGGATGCAGGGACAAAGGGCTTGGGTCATCCTCCACTACTTTCCTAGGCCATAGCAGAGAATTGGATCAGAAGTGGAGCAGCCAGGACTTAAACCAGTGCCCATATGGGACGCTGGCACTGCGGGCAGTGACTTTACCCACTATGCCAAAGCACTGGCTCTCAGAGAATTTTCTGAAATTGTCACTTTCTCTCTCTCTTTTTTTAAAGTTTTATTTATTTACTTGAAAGTCAGAGTTATACAGAGAGAGCAAGAGAGGCAGAGAGAGAGAAAGAGAGGTCTTCCATACACTGGTTCACTCCCCAGATGACTACAACAGCCGGAGCTGTGCCAATCCAAAGCCAGAAGCCAGGAGCTTCTTCTGGGTCTCCCATGTGGGTCCAGGGGCCCAAGGACTTGGGCCATCTTCTACTGCTTTCCCAGGCCGTAGCAGAGAGCTGGATTGGAAGAGGAGCAGCTGAGACTAGAACTGGTGCCCATGTGGGATGCTGGCACTGCAGACAGCAACTTTACCCACTACACCACAGTACAGGCCCCTTAAATTGTCGTTTTCCAAAATACATCCTACAACTACATTTTTAAAAAATATTCTTAGCAAAATTAGGTCTAGAAGTGCTGCCTACCAAATTCCTCTCATTAGAATCACAATTTAAAAACCTGAGAAATCTTGCTATTTAAAAAAAGGAATTAGAAGAAAAAAATTATTTAATTTTGTTTATTTGGTATTACCCCTCCATTTTCCTCCACGTAACAGCTATCAGTACCCTACAGAGCTGGGGTTTGCAAAAACAGTTTGGGGAGCTTCTTTTTTTTTAATATTTGTTTGTTTATTTGAAAGGCTTACAGAAAGAGGGGGAGAAACAGAGAAATGTTCCATCCACTGGTTCACTCCCCCAAATGGCTACAATGACAAGGGCTGGTCCAAGCTGAAGCCAGGAGCCAGGAGCTTCTTCCAGGTCTCCCACATAGGTGGCAAGGACCGAAACTCTTGGATCATCTTTCACGGCTTTTTCCCAGGCCATTAGCAATGAGCTGGATTCTAAGTGGAGCAGCCAGGACACAAACCAGCACCCCTATGGGATGCCAGCCTTGTAGGTGGCTATTTTACCCACTATACCACAGCACCAGCCCAAGGACAGTTTGGGGAGCTTCTTAACCTCTACCACACTCCTGGTGAAAATCTCTTAGGCAGGCCTGAGTCTTCCTTGCAGAACCAAGCTTCTGTCTCCTCATCTGAGCATGTTACATATACTGATATAACCAGGGGAACTGTTTTTTATTGTAAATTCTTCACATTTACTCCTCATGGAAATGAAATATCTCCAGGGTCTAACCCTGCCTTAGAAATGGAGACCATGGGGCTGGTGCTGTAACACAGCAGGTTATAACCACACGGGTGCTAATTCGAATCCTGGTTGCTCCTCTTCTGATCCAGCTCCCTGCTAATGTGCCTGGGAAAACAGTGGAAGATGGCTCAAGTCCTTAGGCCCTGTACCCATTTGGGAGACTAGAAGAACTCCTGACTGCTGGCTTTGGATTGACCCTCTCTGGCAGTTGTGGCTATTTGGAGAATGAACCAGTGATGGAAGACCTTTCTCTCTGTCTCTCCTCTCTTTGACTTTGCCTCTCAAATAAATAAATAAAATTTAAAAAGAATATTGAGAAAAACAGGAAAAGAGCTAAAATAAGAAATAGGCAGTTTAACTATTATAATGGGAGATTTTTAACACATCTCCCTCAATAGTTGGAAAAAAAAAAAAAAAAAAAAAAAGAACCATTGCAGCCAGCTGAGGAGTGAACCAGAGGATGGAAGACCTCTCCCTCTCTGTTTCTTCCTCCCTCCCTCTGTAACTCTGCCTTTCAAATAAAAAAAAAATAAAAATAAAAGGAAATTTCTTCCTTTTTACCTTCAGGATAGTACTACACAATTGCATCCCCACCACTGGTCCTAACAAGCTCCAGTATTACTTTTAAACAGGCCAAAGTTTTCTATGTTTTATTCCTACTTTGCCTTCAGATTCTTCCTTCACTTTTCTAGATCCCTTATTCCTAGCACCAGTGCTCTTAGGATGCTCTAATACCATTACTGCTCACTGTTCAGGTGTATTTTCCTTACCCTCACACTCTAAAATTAGTGCTAGAAGCTCACAAAGTTCCTATCTCCTACCTCAAGAATATGAAAACAATTAAGCACAAATGTTGCCTCTAGAAGAAAAAACACCACGGTTACAAGTAAACAAATCTAGATTCCACTCACAGCTCTATGGCTGACTTTTTTTCCCTCATCTGGAAAGTGGGGAGATTGCATTAGAATAATTGATATCTCCTGTCTTAGATCTATGAGTTTAAAATCAGTTCTCACAAAAATGACTAATTGATGGGTGAGGAATTTGCATTTTGATAGAGATAGCTACTTCCTTGTTCACTGTTTCAGATTCTAGCTTCCCTGTGGCTCATATCATGTCCCATTACCAAAGGAAAGACTGGTCAATTAACTATATATAAATCTACCTTGCACAATATCTTCAAGGTTCATCCATATTACACCATGTGTCAAAATTACTTTTCTTTTTTTAAAAAGAAGCACAACCTTTCATATCACAAAGACATCCCTTCAAAACCACAGTTCTACTCTAGGCTGGCTCTGTGCTCTGAAGCAAATTTCTTAATCTGAAAAAGGCTGCTTCCTCACTTTAAAAAAAAAAAGATTTATTTTATTTATTTGAAAGACAGAGTCAAGAGAGGTAGAGAGAAAGAGAGATAGGTCTTCCACCTGCTGGTTTACTCCCACAATGATCTCAACTGCCAAAGCTGAGCCAATCCAAAGCCAGGAGCTAGGAGTTTCTTCCAGGCCTCCCATGTGGGTGCAGGGGTCCCAGGACTTATGCCATG
The DNA here is from genome assembly GCF_051225735.1 of Oryctolagus cuniculus. Classification (NCBI taxonomy): domain Eukaryota; kingdom Metazoa; phylum Chordata; class Mammalia; order Lagomorpha; family Leporidae; genus Oryctolagus; species Oryctolagus cuniculus. The sequence continues at coordinate 56,271,227 of NC_142867.1, forward strand.
CTCTGCTGCTTTCCCAGGCACATTAGAAGGGAGTTGGAGGGGCCAGTGCTGTGGCACAGTGTGTAAAGCCGCTGCCTGCAGTGCCGGCATCCCATATTTGCACCGATTTGAGTCCTGGCTGCCCCATTTCCAATCCAGCTCTTTGCTATGGCCTGGGAAAGCAGTAGAAGATGGCCCAAGTGCTTGGACCCCTGCACCTGTGTAGGAGACCCAGAAGAAGCTCCTGGCTTCAGATCAGTGAACTTCTTGGCTGTTGGAGCCATTGGAGAGTGAACCAGTGGATGGAAGACCCCTCTCTCTGCCTCTGCTCTGCCTTTCTCTAACTCTGTCTTTCAAACAAATAAATAAATCTTTAAAAAAAAAAAAAAAAAAGAATGGAGCTGGGTTGGAAGAGGAGCAGCTGGGACTCAAAACAGGGCCTGTATGAGATGCTGGTGCTGTAAGCCAGGGCTTCAACCAACTGTGCCACAGCACTGGCCCCAATTACATTTCTTTTTTTTTTTTCAGCCTTTTTAAATGTACATTTTTTAGAAAGCTTTTATTTAATAAATATAAATTTTATAGGTACAGCTTTTGAATTATAGTGATTCTTCCCCCCCAAACCCCTCTACCCTCAAACCATCCCACCTGCTACTCCCTCTCCCATCCCATTTTTCATTAAGATTCATTTTTAATTATCTTTATATACAGAAGATCAACTCTATACTAAGTAAAGATTTCAACAATTTGCACCCACACAGACACACAAAGTATAAAGTACTGTTTGATGACTAGTTTTACCGATAATTCTCACAGTACAATTCATTAAGGACAGAGCTCCTACATGGGGAACAAGTGCACAGTGACTCCTGTTGTTGATTTAACAATCGACACTCTTGTTTATGACGTCAGTGATCACCCAAGGCTCTTGTTATGAGCTGCCAAGGCTATGGAAGCCTCTTGAGTCCACAAACTCCGACATTATTTAGACAGGGCCATAATCAAAGTGGAAGTTCTCTCTTCGCTTCAGAGAAAGGTACCTCCTTCTTTGATGGCCTCTTCTTTCCATTGGGATCTCACTCACACAGATCTTTCATTTAGGTCATTTTTTTGCTACAGTGTCTTGGCTTTCCATGCTTGAAATGCTCTCATGGGCTTTTCAGCCAGATCTGAATGCCTTAAGGGCTGATTCTGAGGCCAGAGTACTGTTTAGGGCATTTGCCATTCTATGAGTCTGCTGGGTATCCCACTTCCCACACTGGACCATTCTCTCCTTTTTAATTCTGTTATTATTAGCAGACACTTGGTCTTATCTATGTGATCCCTTTGACACTTAATCCTATCTTTATGATCAGTTATTAACTTAAACTGATCACTTTAATTAGTAAAATGGCATTGGTACCTGCCAACTTAATGGGATTTGGAGTCCCATGGCAAGTTTTTAGCTTTACCTTTAGCAGTAAGTCTGAGGGAATGTGTACCAAACTGTACATCTCCTCCCTCTCTTATTCCCAATCTTATTTTTAACAGGGATCAATTTTCAATTGGATTTAAACACCTAAGAATAATTCTGTGTTAAGTAAAGAGTTCAAGCAGTGGTATTAAGTAGAAAAAGAAAATACTAAAAAGAATAAAATAGTAAGCTGTTCCTTGACAGTCAGGACAAGGGCTGATAAAGTCATTGCTTCTCATAGTGTGAGTTTCACCTCTACAGGTTTCCTTTTAGGTGCTCAGTTAGTTGTCACAGAGCAAGGAGCACCTATGATATTTGTCCTTTAGGATTGGCTTAATTCACTCATTATGATGTTTTCCAGATTCCTCCATTTTATTGCAAGTGACCAGATTCATTTTTCTTTACCACTTTGTAGTATTCCATAGAGTACCTATCCCATAATTTCTTTACCCAGTCTTCCGTTGACGGGCATTTAGGTAGATTCCATGTCTTAGCTATTGTGAATTGAGCTACAATAAACATGGAGGTGCATGATAATAAAAGAAAATAAAAAAGCAGATAGCTCTTTTATTTGCCAATTAAATTTCCCTTGGGTAAATTCCAAGGAGTGGGATGGCTGGATTGTGTGATAGGGTTATATTCAGATTTCTGAGGCATCTCCAAACTGTCTTCCATAGTGGCTTTACCAGTTTGCATTCCCACCAGCAGTGGATTAGAGTACCTTTTTCCCAGCATCCTTGCCAGCATCTGTTGTTTGTTGATTTCTGTATGAAAGCCATTCTTACCAGGATGAAGTGAAACCTCATTGTGGTTTTGATTTGCATTTCCCTGATGGCTAGTGATCCTGAACATTTTTTCATGTGTCTATTGGCCATTTGGATTTCATCTTTTGAAGAATGTCTGTTTAAATCCTTGGCCCATCTCTTAAGTAGGTTGTTTGTTTTCCAATTACCTTTCTTGTTAAGATGGGTTTATATTCCATTATATGTATATAGACACGGCACACACATACAACATTTTGTTTATTTGCCTTTTGATATCATTCGGGTTGTGTAGAGGAGAGTGGGATCCCTTGTATCAATGATCAGTTCTTAGTTCCTTAAATAGGCTCTTTGCCTGGATCTAGGAACCCAGTTAATACAAGAGCTGTTTTATAAGAGAAAAGCTCGGAAGTTCTGTTACATTTACGTGTGCATAGGAATCTTCACAAGAATGAAGTCCAAAGAAGTGACCAGAGCAACATATTTTTATACTTTTTAGACAGAAAAAATTTGTGAAGGAATGACAGGACAAATAGATTTCTGGCCTAGGATCATAAATTCTAAGGATGTTATTAAGGTTTATGTGGGAGTGTAAAAGCTTGTGGAAGGTAAAGATTACTTCACAGAGTCTGTTTATTCAGGTTCATTGCAACCCCAATTACCAACCTCTGATGATCAAAGCTGTTTTCTAATCTTAGTATGTGAAGGTTGTCCCTTCTAAAAGAATCTTTATGGCTTGATGCATGTAGGAAAAGACAGGCCGAAGGCTGTTCCTGAGGTTACAATTTCTCAAGTGACTTCAGCTTGAAATAATCCATCTTCAATGGCAGCACTGCTGGTGCAGTAGGTTAATCCTCTGCCTGCAGGTGCTGGCATCCCATATGGGTGCCACTTCTAATCTCGGCAGCCCCTCTTCCAGTCCAGCTCTCTGCTGTGGCCTGGGAAGGCAGTAGAAGATGGCCCAAGTGTTTGGCCCCTGCACCTGCGTGGGAGATCGGGAAGAAGCACTTGGCTAGTGGCTTTGGATCAGCACAGTTCTGGCCATTGTGGACGTCTAGGGAGTAAACCAACAGAGGGAAGACCTTTCTCTCTGTCTCTCCCTCTCACTGTCTATAACTCTACCTCTCAAATAAATAAAATCTTTAAAAAAAGAAAAAGAAATAATCCATCTACTAGTTCAGCATATTTTGGTATGGCATATACTTAATTGAGTTGTTTCTACTTTTTGGCTATTGTGAATAATGAATCTATGAACTTGAATTTACAAATTTCTGTTTCTTTTCAGCTTGTTTGGATATATATCAGAAATAGAATTGTTGGTGCGCATTGTCATTCAAATTTTCTATATATTATGGCTTTTGGCCGGTGCCGTGGCTCAATTGGCTAATCCTCCGCCTGCAGCACCGGCACCCCAGGTTCTAATCCCAGTTGGGGTGCCAGGTTCTAGTCCCAGGTGCTCCTCTTCCAGTCCAGCTCTCTGCTGTGGCCCAGGAGTACAGTGGAGGATGGCCCAAGTGCTTGGGCCCTGCACCCACATGGGAGACCGGGAGGAAGTACCCGGTTCCTGGCTTCAGATTGGCGTAGCACCGGCTGTAGTGGCCATTAGGGGAGTGAACCAATGGAAGGAAGACCTTTCTCTCTGTCTCTCTCTCACTGTCTACAACTTTCTCTCTGTGTCTCTCTCTATCTCACTAACTCTGCCTGGCAAAAAAAAATATATATATATATATATATTTATATATATGTATATATATACGTATATATATGTGTACATATATATATACGTATATATATATTTTTTTTTGGTTTTTAATTTGATACAATTGTGGGGTTTTGTTTTTTTGAGAAAGTGCCATATGTTTTCCACAGCAACTGTGCCATTTTACATTCCCACTGAGATTTTCTCCTTTTTCTGAAATTAACTTAGTTTATTGGCATTTTATATGAATACTATGTCATTCTTGTTTGATATTGTTTATTAGTATTCTAGTTGTATTTTTTCTGTCTTTATTTTGTCATTCTGAATTATGTTCTCTATGTAGGTTTATAATACTGAGACCTTCTGTCTATCCTATTCCCCAACAGCATTTCATTCTGAGTTTTAACATCAGCTGTATTGATTGTCTGATTAATAGCTGAGTACTCTTTTCAAGCTAACATTAAGAAAGAAAAAAATACTTCCAATCAGTTATAAGACGAATCTCTATCCCAGAAATGTAAAAAATGTGGAATAAAAAAAGTATAATAGACTCAATGAAATATGGTATAAATATGCTAAAACTCCCCAGAAGAATTTTTACATGAATTAACAGTCTTAAATGGGTTGTTTGTTTGTTTGTTTGTTGTTGTTGTTTGATTGGAAGTGGAGCAGCTGGGTCTCTAACCCGCACCCATATGGGATACTGGTGCTTCAAGTCAGGGCGTTAACCTGCTGTGCCACAGCGCTGGCCCCTTAAGTATTATTTTTAAAGCAGAAAAGTGCTCTCTCTCTCTCTCTCTCGCTCTCTCTCTCTCTCTCTACCTCTCTCTCTGTAACTCTGTCTTTCAAATAAATAAAATCTTAAAATAAATAAATAATAAATAAATAAATAATAAATAAATAAATAAACAGCTCTGGCTGTTGCGGTCATCTGGGGAGTGAACCAGCAGATGGAAGACCTCTACCTCTCACTGTAATTCTGTCTTTCAAATAAATAAAATAAATCTTAAAATAAAGCAGAAAAGTAGAAGCAGCTCACCAATGGTATGTGTAAATGGTATTCTTATCAAATGTATTTTTAACTTATCTCTTAGAAAATATGATTCAAGGACAGCATTTTTTCTTTTCCAGATTTTCCTAACTATGCCTTAGTGATAATTTGGAATAAAAGTAAAAAACCCAGTGGACAGTGGACAATGTATCCTATACTTTGATTTCCTTATATTCATCATTTCTGGTAACTATCCTAATAATGCTCATTTGTCTTTGTTTTGTTTAAGGATTGTTCAAGTTTAGAAGAATATAACATTGCTGCAGCATTACTCCCTTTGACCAGTGCTTTCTATAGGGTAAGTTTCATTGATCTATATCTAAGCTTGTCGTGAGTTGATTTATAAAACTTTTTCACTTTGCTTTATCATGGTACTACTTAAATGCTGTCCTCATAGTATACCTAAGTTATCTGTGGTTCTGTTCATTATAACACTTACTACATGCCATGTATATGAAATCTAATGTAGAACGCTAAATTGTTTTCTAAGCAAGGATTCCTTCAATCCCTACTTTTTCTTAATAACACTTTATAACATCTGAAATTATGTATTAAATTGTTTACATGTTTGTTTTTTTCCCCTTCCACAAAAAGTAAATTCCATGAGGCTAGGATATTGTCTGTTTTCTTTGGTGGCTATGTGTCAGTTTCACTAAGTAAATATTTATTGAGTGAACAAATGAATGAATGAATGATGGCAATGGAAGCATAAATTAGAGATTTTTAACTTTATTGGCAATTTCTAGTAACCATATTAGAATTTTCTGCCATGTTCAGTAATTTTTAAAAATCTGTCATTTTTATAACTCTCCTAGTATACTTCATCATCAATGGGTTAGTTCTAAGACAAACAAATCCAGCAAATTTGTTTATTCTCTTATTTGCTATGAAGAACTTGTAATGAATTAGACACCATACTCTGAATAGTTCCCTTAATCTGTCTCTGAAATGTGCAATAGCAAACAATAAATGTGTGGCAGCAGGCTGACTCACTGGTAAGCCACATGCATAGCCAGCTTTAATGGGAAGTGCATGAATAAGTAGGACTAAATGCTGTGCTGTTTCTCTGTATTACGGAACTTGATACATATTTTATGGGTGGATTTATAGATTTAATTATTTGTTGTTGACTTGGGGTGAATGAAAGTCCAGTCAGGAACCAGAAACCACACCAATAAATTGGTCAGGGAAATTTTAATATAATGAGTTATTAAGTAGCAGCAAGAAATTAACTACTGAGAGGTAAAGAGAATCCTAAAGAATACCGGGATTTAATACATAAGGAGTAACTACTACCTCCAGGGCTCAGAGTACTCAAGAAAGGAACATGCTTGGCTGAGGGGCCCTCCCAAGGTCTAAGCTGATTCAGTACTTGTTGGAAAGATCCTGCTTTGGCCACCGATGGTGTAGGAGTTCACAAAGGTGCCACAGACCTGGCACAGGTTTAATGCCTGCTCGAGTGCCGGCAGTTCTTTCTGGGAAACCATCTGCTAGGATGCAACTGAAGCTTTTAGGGTGCTGGTGAAACTTCATAGGAAACCACCAGCTGGGATGCTCATAGATGAAAAAGCACCTCTGAGTGTCCCACACACCACTAATAGTTACATGCCACAGGAGCAATGCATGACTTCTTAGCTTGAAGAAATACAAGAAATACAGATCTTATGTTTGTGTCTACATGATTTCATAGTACTTTGATATCTTTATTGCTAAATTTTAACTTCAACATACCATTCTAACTGAACATCCACTAGCTTATCCAGCTGTAAATAACATTTTTTAGACCTTAGTATTATTTCTATTTCAGAATATAAAAGCCCAGAGCAAGTAGATTCAGAGGGGTGTAATAGGAAAAAATTGTTGAACACTCTCTGAAAAAAAGTCACTTTATAAACCTGACTTCCCTAGTGAAGCAGAGAGTGAACATTAAAGTGCAGAGAACCATGGAATTTCCTGAGCTATCTCCTCAACAGTAACCTTCCTGCCACAGCTAGTCCCCAGCATTAATTCTTCCCCCAAAGCCTGCCCCAAGAATGTTAAAAATTAAAATCTACCACCTGTATTTATTTATTAGGTATAAGTATGATTTTTCTTGTACAAGTCTAAGTACATGTTCTGTTGAACATGGTGAAAAACAGAGATCCAGAGTAAAGTGATAGGAATAATAATAAAAGCTAATAGTTGTTGATTTCTCACTGTGCTCAAGATGCTTTGCACAAGACCTTCAGTACCTGATCCAACTCAATGAGAAGTTGTAACCATTTTAAGGTGATTTATAATCTGTACACCTTAGCTAGTAAATGATAGAGCCAAGTTTCAAACTCAGTTCTCCCTGATTGCAAAGTTCATTTTATTTAGCTCTAACAGGGTTCTCCAAGTGAGCCCCAATTTATACAACAAATCTCTAGGAATTTTTGGTTATTCTTTTTATTGAATTGACATTACTCTACTCCCTCACTTACCCAGCCACTTACACTTGTATATCCAGCAAGGATACTTAAAAACAAACAGACAAAACACCTGAGATTTTTTTCTTTTAATTTTTTTAATTTTATTTAAAAAAGAGAGACAAACTGCTTCACTCTCCAAATGCCTACAACAGCTGGAGCTGGGCCACGCTGAAGCCAGGAGCCCTATCTCAATCCAGGTCCCCACATAGGTGGCAGCAACCCAGCTAATTGAACTATTATCTGCCACTTTCCAGGGTGCACTTCCAGTAGGAAGCTGGAATTGGAAGCAAAGTCAGGACTCGAAGCCAGAAACTAATGCAAGCATTCCAAGTGACACATTAAAAGCTGTGCCCCTCAGCAAAGGTGTTTTGTCCTCAAAGGAGCGAGTTCTAGAAATACCAACTAACTGGATGTTATTTTTAAATAATTGTCACATGTTATTATTTATGTCTTCAATTTCTACATATTTCTAATAAAAACAGTAAATATTCAAAATGACACTAAATATGTGTTTGTATTTTTCTGATGATTGTGCTAAAAGGGAGGAGGAGATAGGAATGTTAAGTTGTCCTGAAGAACAAATATACTTTTTTTTTCCTCTGGTAATTTAGAAGTTACTTGAATACCTGCTTTTCCTCTGAGGCATGAATATAGACCTATTTGACCTACTACAGATAAGACAGTTTGTAAGTGATTCTATCTGATGGGATCCAAGTACACCTGCTCTCAGGATTAAGATGCTGCCATAAGAAGAATCTTACAACAGTATAAAATATATATTTTTTCTACCAATCATCATTTTTAATTGGTAAATGATAAGATTCTTTTTTTTTTTTAAGATTTATATATTTGGAGGGCCGAGTTAGAAAGAGGCAGAGAGAGAGAGAGAGAGAGAGATCTTATATCTGCTGGTTCATTCCCCAAATGGCCACAATGGCCAGAGCTAGGAGGATCTGAAGCCAGGAACCAGGAGTTTCTTCCAGGTCTTCCAGTGGGTGCAGGGGCCAAAGGACTTGGGCCAACTTCTACTGCTTTCCCAGGCCATAGCAGAGAGCTGGATTGGAAGTGGAGCAGCCAGGACCCATATAGGATGCTGACACTAGCAGGCAACAGCTTTACTATTACTCCACAGCACTGGCCTCTAAGAGAGATTCCTGAAAGTCTTCAAAACAAGAAAAGAATTTTATTTTTCTCAGACTTTGTTATCTAGATACATTGCTACAGCAGGTCTCAAAGGACTACATTTTTTGGCAAAAAAAAAAAAAAAATGTGGAGGTGGGAGAGTGATAAGGGTCTTTTTCTGCTATATAATCTGATATTAGTCTTGAAAGTAAGTTAGCAGAAAAATATTTGAGAGTGAAGACAGATATTTGTACTGGCTGAATCCAGATTTGGCCTGGAGAAGGTGTGAACATGTTTATTACAGCAGATGCCTCCAGCACAGTAGAATTTTAGAATGGCCGGAGAATCAGGACTTTGGTTTCCTCCCTTAATTGTCATCTTGTTCTTTATGAAAAGTTAATGTTCCTTCTTCCTCTGCCCTTTCAGCACAACCTCCAGCTCTCCTTGTTTCTCACGTTTTCTTTCAAGTTCTGAAGGACTGCTGTTTTCCCAGCGCTCCTGGAAAGCCCCTGCTGCTGAGAAACTGAATTACTGTAATTAGCTTGTAGCTATTCTTTATGAGGATTCGTTCATCGTCACTGTTTAAAATAGAAGCAGGAAATTTGAGGTAATTTACACAGAATCCCTACCACATAGATTAATTATTATCGTGATTTTCACTGAACAATTGCAGTTTAATAGTATTAGTTGTTAACCTCAGTATTTTTCTGAACTTTTTTTTGTTACTTTTTTCATATAATGGTCAAGGTTTTGGACCCCTTTTTTTATTCTTCAGAGGACGAGGCAGCCTATTAGGACTCTGAGTCTTCCTCTGTTCTAAAAGAAACTTCATACCGTTCAGTTCCGGAGGTACTGAACTACTACCATTTCCCACATTTCAGGAATAAGGTGGGCAAACCAAAGTCTCTGCCCTTGAAGAATGTCTATGCTTACACAGATGATAGATTAGTAAAAATAAATTACAATATAAGTGACTTAAAACAGATATAATCTGAGTATTATAAGAGTGCACTAATTCCTGGTGATCCGAGGAACACCACAAAGCAATTGTGACATTTGTGCCCCCTGAAAAATAAATGGGCATTTGTCATCCTGATAGAGTTGAGGTGAAGAGTAGAAAGACATAAACGTTACAGTCAGAGAAAACACCATCAGTCACTGGGAATTGTTGCTGGAGATAGACACGGGAGGAAAAGGTAGCCTGTGGTTAGACTGTGAATGATCTTGTATGCCACGCTAAAGAATTAAAATGTTGGAGCCTGCGCTATGGCAGAGAAGGTTAAGCTGCTGTCTGCAGTGCTAGCATCTCTTATGGGCACCAGTTTGAGTCCCGGCTGCGACACTTCCTATCCAGTTCCCTGCTAATGCACTTGGGAAAGCAGCAGAAGATGGCCCAGTGCTTGGACCCCTGCCACTCACATGGGAGATCCCGATGGAACTCCAGGCTCCTGGCTTTGGCATGACCCAGCTCCAGCTGTTGCAGCCATTTAGGGAGCGAACTAGCAGATGGAATATCATGCTCTATCTCTCTTCTCTGTCTCTCTCTGAACTCTGACTTTCAAATAAATAAATAAAATCTTTTCAAAAAGAATAAAATGTTTTTCTCTGAAAAGCATGGATTTTATTTCTATACTCATGATTTTTTTTGAAAAATTTATTTATTTATATGGAAGTCAATGTTAACACAGAGAGACAAAGAAAGGCAGAGAGAGAAAGGTCTTCCATCTGCTGATTCACTCCCCAGCTGCAGTGGCCAGAGCTGCGCCAGTCCGAAGCCAGGATTCAGGAACTTCCTCTAGGTCTCCCACATGGGTGCAGGGGCCCAAGGACTTGGGCCATCTTCCACTGCTTTCCCAGGCCATAGCAGAGAGCTGGATTGGAAGTGGAGCAGCTGGGACTCGAACCAGTGCCCCTATGGAATGCCATTACTGCAGGTGGCGGCTTTACTTACTACGCCACAGCACTGACCCCTCTTATGATTTTTTAAAAGAATGAAATAAACCAGTAGTACAAACTTGATTTTAAAGAACATAGTCACAAATATAAAGCTACTTCACATACTGTGGGAGAAAAATTTATTTCAGCAGTCTCTGAGTCCTTGGGTAAAACTCTGTAATAGGCATTGTGTGGTTTGCAGCAATGCCTAAGACATGGTTTCTGCTATCCATTAAATGATAACCTTAGTGGCGTAGACAAGCATGAAAACCACTAATAGTAAGCATAATAGAAAGAAATATACTGAAGTGTTGTACTTAGTAGGAGTGTGCCAATTAATAAGGAGACAAACCTGTTTAGTCCTCTTTTTTAAAAAATTTTTAATATTTATTTATTTGAAAGGCAGAGTTAACAGAGGTAGAGGTTGAGAGAGAGAGGTCTTCCATCTGCTGGTTCACTCCTTAAATGGCTGCAACAGCCAGAGCTGGGCCAATCCGAAGCCAGGTGCTTCTTGCAAGTCTCTCACATGCATGCAGGAGCTCAAGCACTTGGGCCATCTTCCTCTGCTTTCCCAGCAGAGAGCTGGATCAGAAATAGAGCAGCTAGGACTTGAACCGGTGCCCATATGGGATGCCAACACCACAGACAGCAGCTTTACCCACACCACAGCACCCACTTCCAGTCTTCTTTTTAAGGATGGGCAGCAAGACCCTCTTGTGACATTTGTATCCAGTTGATTCAGGTCATGTTATACACTTAGTTGCACATCTTTCCCACTGAGCACACTGCCATTTGTAATTCATGTTCAGATAGCTTCAGTAATCATTTTTGAGTAGCTGCTGTGTATAGTGCTCCAGGAAAGGGGATGATGATGATAGGAATTATTAATGTATATAAAGTGTTTCTTATATGCTGAGTGTTGTGGCCGAGCACTTTATATGCATTAGATCATAATCTTCACAACGATGTAAATATTACCATTGTCTCAATTTTACATTTGTTGAAACACTGTAGATAAATTTGAATCACTTTCCAAGGTCATACAACTCATCAATAGGAAAACAATTCAAACCCCAAAATTGTCCATGTGGCAATATAGCGTACTGAATATTCTAGAGCACCTCTCCCCCCAGTCACCACCACTATCAGCAATAAAAGACTAAAAATGTAGGATAAAACATAGTATTTTATTAAATACATAACTAAAGACAAGAAATTAAGGGAAATCATCCAGGGGGAAAGATGAAAAGGGAGACCTGAAAGAAGCTTCTGCCTCCTGGCTTCAGCTTGGCCCAGCCCCGGCCATTGCAGCCATCTTGAGAGCAAACCAGCGGGTGGAAGATCTCTTTGTCTCTCCCTCGTTCTATAACTCTGACTTTCAAACAAATAAATGAAATCTTTGAAAAAATTAAAATGTTTTTCTCTGAAAAGCATGGTGTGCTGATGCTAGCTAAAATGGTAGCTAACCTTGAAACACCTAGCAATACATGGAACCAAGAACATTTAATACCAGGTGGGGAGACTGAAATCTGTAAGCATACCTATACTAAAGAATGAAAGAATCAGTTGCTGCATCACCATAATCTTTTGCCGTGATTATTACGTTCTTAATAGCCTTCAAGTTTTCACCAGTGCCTCATGCATTCTATTATCGACATGGCTACCAGAGTCAGCAAGTAAGTCCTAGAGAAGTGTTTGGTCTAGTGGTTAGGACACTGGTTAAGATGCCTGCATCCCATCAGAGTACCTTAGTTCAGTACCCAACTCTGGCTGACTGTGGGAGACAGCAGTGATGGCTTAAGTAGCTGGGTCCCTGCCACCCACATGGGAGGAGACCTGGATTGAGTGCCTGACTGTGGCCTGTCCTAACCTGGCCTGTCGCAGCTCCCCCATTGCAAGTATTTGGAGAGTGAATCAACAGATGGAAACTCTGTCTCTGCCTCTAGAACAAAAAACCTAAAACCTTTTTCTAATAATTTACTCAGACCCTCCAGTTACTTTGTATCCTTCTCAGAGGCATTTTCCTAAATTAAATCCATGACTGTGTCCCCATTTCTGTTATGTCTTTGCAGAAATATCACTTTCTCAATGAGACCTCTTCTGAACACCCTATTTAAAATGTTACCTGTCACGCTCCAGCACTACTCGTGTGTGTGTGTGTGTGTGTGTGTGTGTCCATATCACATTACCTTATCTGTGATGGTTATTTTCTGTGCAAATAGGATGTAGATTCCATGAAGGCAAGAAGTTTGCATTTGTTCACTGATGTATCCTCATCTCCTATATTGTGCCTGGTACATAATTAGCAGTTAATAATGAATGAAGAGGCTCATGTTGTGGCATAGTGTGTAAAGCCACCGCCTGCAACAATGGCATCCCATATGGGATGAGACCCAACTACCCCCTTTCTGACCCAACTCCCTGCTAATGTGCCTGGGAAAACAGCAAAAGATACCTCAAGTGCTTGGGCCCCTACACCCACATATTTATTTATTTAAAAGGTAGAGTGACAGAGAAGGAGAAACAGAAATCTTCCAACTGCAGTTTACTTCCCAGATATTCACAACAACCAGGACTGAGCCGGTCCAAAGCCAGGAACCAAGAACTCCACATAGGCCTCCCCTGTGGGTGGCAGGGACCTAGTACTTGGGCCATGATCTGCTGCCTTCACAAGCACATTAGCAGGAGCTGGATCAGAAGCAGAGAAACCAGGACTCAAACCAGCACTCTGTAAAGGATGCAGGCATTCCAAGTGGCAGTTTAACCTGGTTGTACCACAACACTCACCTGTTACACTAGAGTTTTTTCTGACTCCAGAATCCATCCCTTTAACAACTACATAGTATATGCTTCCTTGTACCTTCACAAAGCTTGCCATCTAGTGAGTATGGACACTAGAGTCTCAACTCTAACAACTCTGTGACCTTGGTAATGTTATTTTACTTCTCTATGCCACAGTGTTTTTATCTGTAAATAAAGATGATAATGATATTTACCTTCTAGCATTATTATAGGGTTAAATGTGATAATACAGGTATGGTTCTTACAGCCCAGCACATAAATGTTGATGAATACTGCTGACTTTTTGTTACTGTTACAACTTGTCTCTTTTCTCTTGTCAAGCTTAGCTCAGTTCCCTGACAAATTGCTATGAATATGGTAAAGGCCAATCAGAAATTTTGTTGGTGAACATACTGGTTGTCTGGCACAAGAATCAGCATTCAAACCAACTGTCTAAATAATTCGTACTGACTTTGCTGAGTGTTGATAATCATGACATATCAATAATGGATAGGGGCAGTAGAAGGGAGGATATGATTTTTGTATTTGCTATTGGGTCTAGAAAACTGTGGGATAACCCTCTGAGGCTCTGTAAGAATCTTCTCACTCATACCACATTCTCCTTCTGGCTGCTCCTCTTCTGATCCAGCTCTGCTATGGCCTAGGAAAGCCATGGAAGGTGGCCCAAGTGCTTGGGCCTCTGCACCCATGTGAGAGACCTGAAAGAAGCTCCTGACTTCGAATTGTCCCACCTTTGGCCCTTGGGGCAATTTGCGGAGTAAACCAGCAGATGGAAGACTATCTCTCTCTGTCCCTCCTTCTCTCTGTAGCTCTACCTCTCAAATAAATAAATAAAAATATTAAAAAAAAAAAAAAGTTGTGGCAGAAGGACTCCCAAAGGTCTAGTCAGTGCTGCTGGCTTTTTTTTTTTTTTTTAAGAAAAAAAAAAGTTTTATTTATTTAATTTGAAAGCCAGAATTACAGAGAAAGAGGGAGAGACCGAGAAGGATCTTCATCCACTGGTTCATTCCCCAAATGGCCACAATGGCCAGAGTTGGGCCAGACCAAAGCCAGGAACCAGGAGCTTCTTTCAGGTCTCCCATGTGGGTACCAGGGGCCCAAGCACCTGGGCCTCCATCTGCTGCCTTCCCAGGCACATTAGTAGAGAGCTGGATCACAAGTAGAGCAGCCAGGAAACCAAACCAGAGCCTATATGGGATTCCACTGCTGCAGGCAGCAGCTTAACCTGCTACACCACAACACACACCCCATGACGTCTGTTATTCCTTTGCTATTCAATAAGACTGCAAACTCGGATGCTTAAACAAGACAGAAAGGTAATGTAAATGATTGGAGTAGAAATAGTACAGCACTAGAGAATGCTTGTTCCATGTTTACATTTACTATCTAGTTCCAGTCATTTGTTGTCAAGCAAAAATATGGATGCATTGTTAACAGGTCTTCCAATTTTCAAAGAAAATTTGAATTTTTAAGATTTCTTAATTTATTATTCATAATCAACTCAAAACAGAAGAACTTAGGCTTTTCAGTTTATGACTTGGACTTCTGTGTATATCTCCAGAAAGTGAATTGTAGAATTATAACATGAAAGGTAGTCTGTCCCCTCCCCAAAAAAAAAAGAAAAAATTTGAACATCCTTGTTGAGAGAAGAGAAAAGAATAAGGTCAGACACTTGTAAAAGTTACAAGCGGCTCAATAGGCTAATCCTCCGCCTGTGGACCCGGTCAGGGCGCCAGATTCTGTCCCGGTTGCTCCTCTTCCAGTCCAACTCTCTGCTGTGGCCCGGGAGTGCAGTGGAGAATGGCCCAAGTGCTTGGGCCCTGCACCCGCATGGGAGACCAGGAGGAAGCACCTGGCTCCTGGCTTCGGATCAGCAGGCCGGCCGCAGCGACCATTGCGGGGTGAACCAAAGGAAAAGGAAGACCTTTCTGTCTGTCTGTCTCTCTCTCTCTCTCTCTCTCTCACTGTCCACTCTGCCTGTCAAAAAAAAAAAAAAAAGTTACAGAATGATTGGGGCTGGTGCTGTGGTGTAGCAGGTAAAGCCTCCATTTGTAGTGCCAGCATCCCATATGGGCACCAGTTGAGTCCTGGCTGCTCCACTTCTGATCCAGCTCTCTGCTACAGCCTGGGAGCAGTATAGGATGGCCCAAGTCCTTGGGCCTCTGCACCCACATGGGAGACCTGGAAGAAGCACCAGGCTCCTGGCTTCAGTTCAGCCCAGCTCCAGCCATTGTGGCCATTTGGGGAGTGAACCAGTGGAAGGAAGACCTCTCACTTTCTCTCTGCCTCTCTCTCTCTCTCTCTCTCTCTCTGCCTCTGCCTCTGCCTCTGCCTCTGCCTCTGCCTCTCTCTCTGCCTCTCCGCCTCTCCGCCTCTCCGCCTCTCCGCCTCTCCGCCTCTACCTCTGCAACTCTGCCTTTCAAATAAAAAAATAAGATCTTAAACAAAAAGAAGCTACAGAATGGGGGTCAGCATTGTGGACAGCATGTTAAGCTACCACCACATTGGCATTCCATTTGGTGATGGTTCGAGTCCTGGCTGCTCCATTTCCAATCAAATGTTCTGTTAATGTGCCTGGAAAAGCAGAAGATGCTCCAACTACTTGGGCCCCTTCCACCCATGTGGGAGACCATAGCATTCCAGGCCTGGCCATAGCGGCCATTTGGGAAGTGAACAAGAAGATAGATCTCTTTCACTGTTCCTCCCTCTCTGTAACTCTGCCTTTCAAATAAATAATTCTTCAAGAAGGAAAATTATAGAGTGACAAAAGGAATACAAGCCAAAGAATGAAACAGCACAAGAGAATCATATGGAAAAGATCAATTTACATTGCAGAATTCCTTCTTTGGAATAGAAATTAAAAGGAAATTGCAATTCAAGCATTCTTTAGTAGATTATGTAGCACCATTAAAAAATCAACTGATCATTTGTTTTGCAAGAAAATTTAAAGGAAACAGAATTATGAACTGAAGCTAGGCTCTAATTTATTCTTCAGTAGCATGGAAACTGATTTATTCTGTTGGCCTGTCCAAGTACATTTTCTTTTTAGAAGATTGTTACAGACAGATAAAAGGAGCATGGGTCTGACAAAAAGGACAGTGACATCTCCCTCATTCTGAGATACCAGAAGGTGAGGTGAAAGGCAGCGCTGAAGGGAGGAGGCCTCCCATACACTAACAAGTAATGCAGGAAGATGGGGACAGGCTGCCAGAGGTGTCCTGTGTGAGTCTGATTCAATTCTGATTCTGTGATTCTCCCTCAGCCTTGGTACACCTGGCATCCTAGGTCTTGTTGTAGGAGGATTCCAAGGTAGTTGTATAATTCCTTTTTTTTTTTAAGATGTATTTATTTATTTGAAAGGCAAAGTTTACACAGAGAGAGAAGGAGAGACAGAAAGATGTCTTCCATCCACTACTTCACTCCCTAAAATGCCGCAGTGGCTGGAGTTGCGAAAATCTGAAGCCAGGAGCCAGGAGCTTCTTCCGAGTCTCCCACGTGGGTGCAGGGTCCCAAGGACTTGGGCCAACTTCTACTACTTTCCCAGGCCATAGCAGAGAGCTGAATCGGAAGTGGAGCGGCCAGGACTCGAACAGGCGCCCATATGGGATGCCAGCATTGCAAGTGGCGGCTTTCCCCGCTATACCACAGCACCGGCCCCTGTACAATTCCTTAATACGTATTTTTAAAATAAAATTTTATATCAGGATAGTTTAATCAAAATATGGGAAACTATTTCATTCTATACTATTTTTATATTTTATTTATTTATTATTTTTATTTTACACATAGGGACAGAGATGGCTTTCATCTGATGTCTTACTCCCCAAATGCCACAGCAGCTGGGATTGGGCCAGGTTAAAGCCTGGAGCCAGGAATTCAATGCTTTTCCCACATAGGTAACAGCAACCCAAATACTTGAACTTTCACCTGTTGCTACTCAGAGTGCACATTACCAGGAAACTAGAATGAGGAGCGGAGCTGGGATTCAAACCCAGGTATTCCAATGTGGGATGTAGGTGTCCCAATCAACAGCTTAACTGCTAGGCCAAGCATCTGTTTTATGATTTTGATTGGATATTTTTGTCTTCTAGTAAAAATTCAGTCTTCCAAATGTATTTCTCTTCTTACTTTACTACCATCATGTGTAGAATATGATGTAACATATTCATATCCTCCAAACTTAAAAAAGGAGTTAGCAAGTTTTAACATTCACTGTGATTTTTCTCAACCAGTGAAATATCTGCTATTTCCAATCACTATCCCACTTATTGTAAACCTTGGGGGAAAGAGATGATTATGAAATATACTGTACTAGACATACAGGTTGGAAGAAAACACTAGATTAAATATAGTTTGAAAATTCTGTTTAAAAATTTTTAAATAGTTCAATTAGAAGTACGTGAGAGCAAGAGCCGGCGCCGCAGCTCAATAGGCTAATCCTCCACCTAGCGGCGCCAGCACACTGGGTTCTAGTCCCGGTCGGGGTGCCGGATTCTGTCACGGTTGCCCCTCTTCCAGCCCAGCTCTCTGCTATGGCCTGGGAAGGCAGTGGAGGATGGCCCAAGTGCTTGGGCCCTGCACCCCATGGGAGACCAGGAGAAGCACCTGGCTCCTGCCTTCGGATCAGCACGGTGCACCGGCCATTGGAGGGTGAACCAACAGCAAAAGGAAGACCTTTCTCTCTGTCTCTCTCTCTCACTTTCCACTCTGCCTGTCCAAAAAAAAAAAAAAGAAAGAAGAAGTACGTGAGGAGGCCAGTGCTATAGCATAGCAGGTAAAGCCACCGCCTACAGTGCAGGCATCCCATGTGGGTGCTGGTTCAACTCCTAGCTGCTCCACTTCCAATCTAGCTCTCTGCTATGGCCTAAAGGAAAGCAGTAGAAGATGGCCCAAGTCCTTGGGCCCCTCCACCCAGGTGGAAGACCCAGAAAGAAGCTTCTGGCTCCTGGCTTCAGATCAGCCCAGCTCCAGCCATTGCAGCCATCTAGGGAGTGAACCACCCGATGAAAGATATTCGTTGTCTGTCTGTCTCTCTCTCTCTCTCTCTGCCTCTGCCTCTCTATAACTCCGCATTCAAATAAATGAATCTTTGAAAAAAAAAAAAAGTACATGAGTTGGGGTTGGCATTATGATGTAGCAGGTAAAGTCACTGCCTATAGTGCCGTCATTTTATATGGGCACCGGTTTGAGTCCTGACTGCTCTACTTCCAATCTAGCTCCCTACTAATGCACTGGGGAGGGCAACACAGGATGGCCCAAGTGCTTGAGACCCTGCCCCCATGTGAGAGACCTGAAAGAAGCTCCTGGTTCCTAGCTTCAGATCATTCCAGCTCTGGCCATTGCAGCCATTTGGGGAATGAACAGTGGATGGAAGATCTTGCTCACTCTCTCACTTTTGGTCTCTCTCTCTTTCACCCTCCTGAACTTGGCCTTTCAAATAAATAAATGAATCCTTTAAAAAGAAACACAGGAAGATTTCAGGTAGATAGTTAGAAAATGGGCATAGCCCACAGCACCTCCCACTGGGCTTGTACAGATAGGGACCCTCCTAAACCATGATTCTAGTCAGCATGGTAATTTGTGCATCCACAGCTGTGGAACAAATATTTGTCTTCTCTTCAGTTGTGCTCCAAGAAAAGTGAAGTCTGCAATCTTGGGATAGGAGCAAGTACCATCAGCAAAACTGTAGGAGGAAAATGCATGTAGAGTTTCTTCCAACTGAGCAGAGCAGAGGGAAGACTAATAAAATGGAGCTGGGATTCCTAACTCCACTCTCCTTCCCTTTTGTTTCTTTTACATATATTAAACTTGCAAATAACATTTCGTTTGAAAAAATTCTTACTAAGCTTTAAATGCCCTCTCATCTTTAAATGGTATCACAGAAGTTTGTTGAATGAATTATCCAGTATTCAATACAAGAGCTCAGATCTCTTAAATTCAGATCACTTATTGCTCTATATTAGAATCTTCCCAAAAGTTTGTGGAAAGTAGAATTAAAAGATTTTTTTGGGTACAGAAAAATTTTAAATCCATGCATAGTTGTGTTTTTTTTATAATAGCATTTTTGATGAAGTTTTAGAAGACACCTCAAATGAACTCTGATCCTCTGGCCTGAATTAGTGACTCTTACTTCCCAGTAAAAATCACCTGGAGTGCTTACACAGGCAGAGCAATTAAAACCAAAACTCTCTGGGACTGAGGTCTGGACAGCAGTATCTTAAAAGTTCCAGTTTCTAGATTCAGAATGTAAGCTTCCCAAAATCCTGAAAGTTAGTCGTTCACTTTTGTATAAATGCTGAGGATATCTCCTACAATTTAATGTCCTACTTGACCAGTAGAAACTGGTTATGAAGACATTTCTCTCCAGGGTGGGAGGTGGGAGGAAAACATTGGCAATTTTAGAGTCCAAAAACTTACTTAGTGACCTTTATCTAACAGCTCTAAAAGTTTAGAATTCTAAAAGACAATAAAAAATGAGGAACACTTAACCTGTTGATTCAAATCAAAACCTTATTCTCTTCTTTGTGCTCAGACCCTTTGGTAGACCAAATGAATAACCTCACCATAGCAGATCTAAATTTTATCTTTGAGGAACTTGTCACTTACTAGACCTGAGTTGGGAAAAAGTAACTCATAAAATATCATGGTAATAATAATCTTTAGCATTGATTGAACACTTCCTGAGTGCCATGCAGTGCATTAAGCACTTTATACATCAGGTACCACTTAATCTTCACAGTTATAACCTCCAAAGGTCATTTGAGTTCAGAACCCATTCTACTGTCATCCGTCAATCCATAGACTAATGAGAGAGAATAAAAGGGTAATTCTTTTTAAGCCACTAAGTTTTAGCTGTTAGTTTAATATTTATTCTTAATAACTACTTTTTGGCTGAAACAATAAAGAGAAATACTATATGTAGTAAGTGCCATGGCAGCGTTAGCTAATATTATTATTGTCATTAGGTAGACTTTTGATGCCAGATTTTGAAGTCTAAATATGATCAAGTGGGAGTTATTGTAAGTACTTGGGCAAGGGAACCAGCATGAATTAAAGTATATTTTATTAACTTTGCAGTGGAGTATGGCTTAAAAGAAATATTGATTAGCACAAAAAATATATTTTCAAGCACTGATTAGAAATGTCACAAAAACAGAACAACATGTATGGAAATGCTAATCAGTAGTTCCATGTTGAATTACTTTACATATTATAAAAACCTGTTAAAGTTATGCAATTTTGTACCTTTTGTGACTCAGAATATTGAGTCACCATTAATAATTCTTTTTCTTCATAGTTGGAATTTTATCAACTTTATCCTTATGTCTGTGAATTTTGTAGAAAATTTTCTTTAGAATAACAATAAAAGTAGCAAGCCTCAAGGTTAACAAGTAATGAAGAGGTTTGTTTTCATTCAAGCAAACCCAGGAATACTTTTTCCAAAACGTTTTCTGGCAGCTGTTTGTACTTTTGCTCTCTCTCAAGTCAAGGAGATATGCATATGCGGCCAGAAGTTTTGTCTATTTTCTAAATAATTGATTTCCCAATCACATGTTTGATGACTTAACTCATGTTGCAAAGATTTGTGGTGTTACAAGAAAAGCTTTGGAAAAACAACACATTTTTTGCTTTATTATTTTTTTTACCAGAACAAGTTCATTTGTTTAATTATGGGAGGGGAGAGAGTTGTAGAGCCTATACTTGGCCAAAGCTAAAATCTGTTTTCTTTTCCATCCAAGAGTGTTAACTGAAGTTGACTTGACTTATGGGAAGTACATTGCAGCTGACATCTGGTCTGGGCGTGCTTCAGGCCAAAGTGTTGTCATGCAAAATCTATCCAATAGGAGTGGAATTTGAATTCTCTAGAAGCAAGTAAAAAGAAATTATCTGGACAAAATCACTTTATTTGGAGCTAATAGATTCTAAAATCTTACAGAATAACCCCCTCTATAGTTTGGAGACAAAATACTGTCTAACAGTTAGTAGTTAACTTGTTCTTCTTGAGACAACTATGTGCCCAGTTTCATTGGCTTTATTCTGTTGTTTTAAACTTGGTATATGTTTTAAACTTGGTGTATATATATTTAAGAATTACCATCCCAGCCCCCAACAGAATGCTAAACACATCTTTGATGCTCTGAAAAATGGTCATGATCATAGAAAAAGTTATCCTTATGTGCCAGTATTATACAGAGATCCTTCTGTCTAAGCGCAGATGTTACCTTATTTAATCATTGTTTCATTTATATCTTTTATCCACCACCCTGTTCTTGGTCTTGAATGAGTGAGATTATACATATATATATGTGTATATATATATGGTTTAGGACTCCTTACTATAATGTAAAATGTCAAAAGAACATTAGTATCTTTGTGTTTATGATTGGCATGTGTATGACTACCATTAACTTCAGATCTTTTTAAAGGTCTAGTTTCAGATTCTGATAGCACTTCTTAATTTTTAATTTTTTATATATGAGGCAGAGAGGCAAACAAAGGGTAAGCTCGCATATACTAACTCACTCCCCAAACTGCCTGCAGTGTCTGGAATTGGGGCAGGGCCAAAGCCAGGAACCAAAAACTTAATCCAAGTTTCCCATGTGGATGGCAGGAACCCAATTACTTGGGCTAGTACCACAGCCTCCCAGGGTCAGAGTTAGCAGAAAGCTGGAGTCAGAAGTGGACCTTGGAATTAAACTCAGGCACTGCAGCAGGGGATGCAGGCATCTTAACCACTAGAGTGGTTTTTCAGAATTTTTTGTCTTCCGTAGTGTCCACTAGGCAAAAGCTTCTGTAGGCAGCAAGATGATTAAAGCATGTATCACTGAAAGCAGATATAAATAAATTTAGATATTTCCTGTTCCTTCTACTTAAATTTGAAAACCATACTTCTTGCAATGCAAGTCATTCAAGAAAATGTCAAGGACAGAATTTTGTAGCAACCACTTGATACTTTCTTTTAGGGTAATATTAATCAAGTCATTAGATGTAGAAAACATGATGGGAAGGAATCAAATCACAGAATTCCTAGAATATCAAGTTAAAGAATTTATATTAATATTATTATCTAGTCACTCAGAAGCAGTAGATAATATCATACTCTTGAGCAGGATAGTGATGTGATTGTGTCTCAGAAACTTATGGTCAGAAGAATTGAGAAGTTGGAATGACAGAGGGAAGAGGCCACTTCGTGGGCTAGCATAAAAGACAAGTGTTGGTTGGGTACTTACAAGAGATCCACATAGAAAGGTAGCAAGGATTATGAAGGTAAATGTCTACATAGCCAAACAAATAATGCAAATGACTTTAGGAGGCCAAATGGAGAGCACATGCGCCATCTAAAGAGAAGACCCTGGTAAACTCCAGCCATTGTTGCCATCCAGAAATGTGGGGACATCATTACTAGATCTTTCAGTTTTTCAAAAGAAGCTACATTTTTAAATGTTGACTTCATTTTTAAAAAGTCCTAGACACAAAATAAAACAGTTCTCTATAGCCAGATAAAGCTGATAGGATGCCCTCCTTACAACCTCTAGCTTTTAGCCTCTGGTTGTGAATTTTTTAATATTTACTTTTATATATTTATTTGAAGGGCAGAGAGAGTACAAGCAATATCTTCTGTTTGCTGGTTCATTCCTTAAATACCTTCAACAACCAGAGCTGGGCCAAGCTGAAGTCAGGGAGCCTGGAACTCCATATGAGTGGGGGGTGCTCAGATTCTTGAGCCATCACCGGCCACCTCAAAGTGTGTTAGCGGGAAGCTGAGTTGAGTAGCCAGGACCCAAACTAGGCAGTTGATATGAGAGGCAGGCATCTTAAGCAGCAGCTTTATCTGCTGTGCCACGGTGCCCACCAGATTGTTAATTCTTACTATGTGGTATAGTAGGGAAAAGGTTTTAACTTTGAAGTCAAAAAGATCTGAATGTGGTGCAATGGTTAGGATGCCACATGCTACATCAGAGAGCCTGGATTCAAGACCCAGCTCTTCTTCAGATTCTCACTTCCTGCTAAGAAGTACCTTGGGAAAAGCTCAAATACTTGGGGTCCCAGCCATGCACATGAGAGATTCAGCTTAAGTTCCTGGCTCCCGGCTGAGCCCCAGCTGTGGCAGGCATTTAAGACTGAGCTAGCAGATGAAAGATCTTGATTAATACTAATTTCCTCTCTCTCTCACTTACCTCCCTCCCTCTCCATTGCTTTACCTGCCTTTCAAATAAAATGAAAAATAAATTTTAAAAGTTTTAAAAGTCTGGATCCAAATATTGATACATTCTGAGTCTTTAAACAAGTATTTAAAATGAAGATAACTAAAGATGAGGGGTGTCAATGCACATAAAGAACCCAGCATAGTTCTTGGCATATGGTTAGTGTACAGTGAGTAACTGTATAAAAATCAGGACATGAACTACCAGTTACATATCTGTTTCATCAGTCACTTGAATATACATCAAATATCGAGGCCCAAGTTGACTCAGGTCAACATTCTTAACTACTACCCTATATTGCTTGTGGAGATATTATATCCTCTTTCATGAGCCATCTATAATCCCAACTAGAGCTGAAAAGTTTTCCATTTAGTAACTTTCACTCCAGGTAACGTTTAAGCAAAACTTTAAGATGTGTAGCTTTTACTTAGCTTTATCTGTGTTTAATGACTTTTGCTGTACTAACACTAGAACTGTGATAGTAGCGAAGATTAGTGCCTGTCACAATGCTAAGCATTACGATCCAGGCCAACAGTGGGAGAAAACGACCTTTGTCTGGAAGTGGACCCAGCATGCCACTGTAGGGGTGTCTTTTTTTCATTCTCCACCTCATCGAGGCCCTTGAGGGTTCTGGTCAGCTGCTCTGAGAGTCACAGGACATAGGAATTAGAAAACTTTTGGTGCAGTACAGATTGATAACAGAGTTGAAAGAATAGAAAATACAAAACTCATGTCTCTTCTTTGTGGGTAGCAAAAGCAAATATTTTATTAACAGCTTGTTCCTAAAGAGAATTTTATAAATACATTATTCTTCTAGTTTAATTTTGCTTAGGTAGCACTGTTTCCTTCGTATTAGTCAGCATTGTTAGCATTTTTGAGAAGTTGGAGACTCCATGGGGATTTGTGGAGGAGCTGCTGAATTACAGAAGAAATTAGTACAGCAGAAAATAAATTATGTGGTGCTATAAATATGTGACTCAGTGACTCAGCAAATTCCCTTTATGTCCAAAGTGCAAACATGTTGTACCTAACTCATGAGATCTGTTTTTAATTTCTCCAGCTTTGCGGTTGTCTCTGTTTGTCACTGATAAATTTGTTACATGATATGAGAGACATGAAGATAAAGAGAGACCACTTTCAGAGGGAGGCTTAAGGGTTGGGCAAATGAAAACAGGGGGAGCCCTCAGTCATAGGAGTGCCTCAGTATTGAAGGCAGGGGACTGCCAGGAAGAAGTCAGTCATCTGGAATGACTGTGACAAATTAGCTGGTTTTATTACACTCTTGAGTGACATTTCCAGCTAATAAAAAATCGTAATCTGAGAAGCAAACCTTTGGAAAATATATGACTAACCTTTTCAGATTCAACACGTATTCTGTGTTCTTCCAATACCTGTAGGCAATAAAAGGATTTAAGGCACATATTTCTGAGGATGGATATAAATTAATTATGAAATTTCATTTTCATTTACTTACATTTGAAAATCATGCTTGCCATCCATGCTGTTGATTAGAATGTCAGAAAGGGCAGAATTTTGTAACAGACCACTTCTTGATCCTTCCTGTTACAGTAGCATCAATCCACTCAGTAATTATCCCTCCAGTATAATATTTGGTATACTTCAGCCAGACATATGGTTCATGCTGAGATGGCAAAGACACAGTCTGTGCCCTCAAAGGCTTTTAGGAGAGAGATATGTAGGGGCTAGTGCTGTGGCGCAGTGGGTTAACACCCTGGCCTGATGCGCCAGCATCCCCTATGGGTGCCAGTTCCAGACTCGGCTGCTCCACTTCTGATCCAGCTCTCTGCTATGGCCTAGAAAAGCAGTAGAAGATGGCCCAAGTCCATGGGCCCCTATTCCCGCATGGGAGACCTGGAAGAAGCTCCTGGCTCCTAGCTTCGGGTCAGCACAGCTCCAGCCATTGCAGCTAATTGGGGAGTAAACCATCGGATGGAAGAGAGTCTCTCTCTCTCTCTCTCTCTCTCTCCCTCTCCCTCCCTCCCTCTCTCCCTCTCTCCCTCTCTCCCTCTCCTCTCTCTGTGTAACTCTGACTTTCAAATAAATAAATAAATCTTTTTTTTTTAAAAAAGGAGAGAGATATGTTAAGAAACTAATTTTTAAATTATGTTTAAGTAATAGTGTTTTAAAAATCTAATTATTGGCATTTTAATTAATACAATCAACTCTAAGGGTCATTCAAAATATGAAAAGTATAGAAACTAATTTTATTTAGTACACTGTCTTATAAAACAGTAAAGTGTTATGTTTTAAAAAACTCAATCCCTTGATAATTTTTGTTAGGATGCAAATGTTAATATGATTTATTGTTAATATGTTTCAACACATTGGCAACAGAAATCTATCAAATAGTGTTTTATCTTGCATAATCCTGAGAAAGATTCTAACGTGGCATTTCAACACATTCTCCAGCAAAAGGAGTTGTAAATATAACACAAAATAGAATGAAATAATTGTTAGGGAAGTGTAAGCAAAGTTCTATATAAAGTAGTATTTTTGTCTGCTCAGGCTGCCATAACAAAATACCATGTATAGATCTGGGTAGTTTGAACAACCGAAATTCGTTTTCTCATAGTTCTAGGGCTAAAGTTCAGGGTAAAGGTTCCAGCCAATTCAGTTTCTGGTGAGGGCTCCCTTTCCTGTTTGCAGAAGCCTGCCTTATCTGTATGCCCTCACATGATCTTTCTTCAGTGTGCATGTATAGAGAAAGAGCCAGCAAACTCCCTAGTGTCTAAGAATACTAATCTTACTAGATCAGGACCTCCCTTTTATAAACTTTATTCTTAATTGCTTCCTTACTCCACATATAACCACACTGGGGTTGGGCTTCAACCTAAGAATTTGGGCGACAGAAACATTTAGTCCCTAACAGATAGGAAATAAGGAAGAGCAACCAGGGATGGCATTTTGAAAGAAGTGGTACCATCTGGACACCCCCCGCCCCAGGAGAACTGACCAGGCAAATTGAGGAAATATATGACTTCTCGTCTTCTATGCCCTTTCCTAACCTCACTTACCCTCTTATTTTCTTTAAGATATTTTTGTTTGTTTGCTTTTATTTATTTGAAAGAGTAACAGAGAGAAGAGGAGGGAATAAAGGAAGGAAGGAGGGAGGGAGAAGGAGAGAGAAAAAGAGATTTTCTATCCACTGGTTTACTCTTCAGATGGCTACAGTAGCCAAGTCAAAGACAATAACTCAGTCCTGGTCCCCTACATGGGTCCCAGGGGGCCTAAGTACTTGGTCCATCTTCTGCTGCTTTCCCAGGTGCATCAACAGGCAGCTGGATCAGAAGTAGAGGAGCAAGGACTCAGACTGGCACGCCAACAGGGGATGCATATCTTGCAGGTGGTGGCTTAATCCACTGCAGCACAATGCAAGCTCCAGCCCTCTTACCGTCTCCTGTTTTTGACTTCAGATTCTCCCATGAGTACTCTTTCTTTCCTGTTTTGGAAACTTAACCTGAACGCCTTCTTTCATAAGCAGTTGTGGACAACTGGGCAAAGATATCTCCAAGCCTGCTTTAATATTTGCTTTTGAGTAGGAGCTAGGCTTTAAACTATACAAATGAAACATGAATAGTAAACTTCTAGCCATTAATAAGTAGAAGAACTGGGGAAGGCAGGAGGTAGATTTGGTGATGTTCGTAAAAGCCTTAGAAGTAGGAAATAATCCCTTAGTGAGCTTAAAAAAATCTCTAGACCTGAGACAGTTTAATTTAGCTTTATAGCTATTTATTCTTAGCAGTGGACCTTTCTTGGTTATTATTTTTAGCCAGATAATTACTGCTGTTTACTTACTTTATAGAATTTGAGGTATGATTTTTTTACTTACCCATACAGACACTCGAGAACTTTGACCTGCTCTATAATTCAGTGGATATTTCTTTCTCCTGGAAAATGGCTACTTAGGTAAACAGCTTGTTCTTCTAGAGGTTCAGTTTTAATGAGTCTTTCCAAAATAAATAAGAATCTGTAGAATTAAAGTTGGAGAAGAGGGATGGGCATTACATATTTGGTTAAGCTGCCACTTGGAATACCTACATCCCATATTGGAGTGCTGGTTCAAGTTTCAGCTCTACTTGTGATCCAGCTTCCTGCTGATGTATCCTGGGAGGCAGCAGATGACAGCTTAAGGACTTAAGTCCCTGCGACGCAAGTGGGAGACCCAGATGAAGTTCTAGGCTCCTAGCTTTGGCCTGGCCCAGCCCTGATGTGCATATTTGAGGAGTGAATCAGCAGATAGAAGATATTTCTCTCTCTCTCTCTCTCTCTCTGTCACTCCCCTCTGCCTTTCAAATAAATAAAATTAAATAAACAGTTAAAAATTGGCAATGAGATGTTTTCTTTAAAAACAGGAACACGTTTCTCAAGAAATAAATTTTCTTCCCATACTATGTATAGTCAGCTTACAATACTGTTTTTCTTCTCAAGAATAAATTGACCTATTAGGTGCGTATACAAGTTAAGAAAGTGTTGTCTTCATAATTAACTTAAACTAGGAGCTTAGATGACTCATCTGAAAATACTCTGTAACTCAGAAACTTTTCAAGTCCTTAGCCCCCCCACCCCGCATTTGCTTTCCTGTGGCCTCTACTTTACATAGATACTTCCTCAGTGAATCATACTGAATGTCCGTCACCACAGCTTCACAATAAAAGCTCTAGGAGTTATAGGCAGCTGAAGTAACAGCTGTGATTTAAATGCACCCAGAGTTGACTTTACCTTGGATGCTAACCTGCATTTCTGAGTCTTTATTTGGTCCTTGACAAGACCTTAAATTGCTTCGGTGGTATTGTGGTTTCTACTTTTATCTATTAAGAAGTAGGAAATAGTATGAGGAATAATAATAAACTTTTCTTAAATTCACTATTATTTATTTGTTAATAAATTCAAATTAAAAAACTTAAAATCAGGGACCAGCTTTGTAGTGTAGAAGGTTAAGCCTCCACCTTCAGTGCCAGCATCCCGTGTAGAGGCGCTAGTTTGAGTCCCAGATGCTTCACTTCTGATCCAGCTTCCTGGTAATGCACCTGGGGAAAGCAGTAGAAGATGGCCCAAGTCCTTGGGACCCTGCACCCATGTGGGAGACCCAGAAGAAGCTCCTGGCTCCTGGCTTCTGGCTTCCACCTGGCCCAGCCTGGCTGTTGCAACCATTCAGGGAGTAAAGGGCAAATGGAAAATCTTTCTCTCTCTCTCTCTGTCCCTCTCTCTCTCCCTCTCTCCCTCTCTCTCCCCCCTTCTCTCTCTCTCTCTCCCCCCCTTTCTCCCTCCCTCTCTCCCCCCCTTTCTCCCTCCCTCCCTCTCTCTCTCTGTGTTTTTCTGCCTTTCATCTAATAAATAATCTTTTTTTTTTATTTTTTTTTTGACAGGCAGAGTGGACAGTGAGAGAGAGAGACAGAGAGAAAGGTCTTCCTTTGCCATTGGTTCACCCTCCAATGGCCGCCACGGCCGGCGCGCTGCGACCGCGCACCGCGCTGATCCGATGGCAGGAGCCAGGAGCCAGGTGCTTTTCCTGGTCTCCCATGGGGTGCAGGGCCCAAGCACCTGGGCCATCCTCCGCTGCACTCCCTGGCCACAGCAGAGAGCTGGCCTGGAAGAGGGGCAACCGGGACAGAATCCGGCGCCCCGACCGGGACTAGAACCCGGTGTGCCGGCACCGCTAGGCGGAGGATTAGCCTAGTGAGCCGCGGCGCCGGCCATAATCTTTTTAAAGAACTTAAATCAGAGTTTACTAATCATTTTTCCCCTCAATTTGCCTTCTCATTGGAATAACCTCTAAGATAGTAACAATAACCAAATTTAATCAGAGGATTTAAACTCTGAAGTTTAATTACATAAGGGAAGATATGTGTTCTTCTGGAAGATTTACTTTTGTCTTCTTTTTTATCCTAAGAAAGTAGTGACATATGAAAGGCAGGCATTAGATGATTATTGCCAGCTTTCTGGACTGCCTGCCTCACTGCCTGTACTAATCCCTAAAACTAGTTTCTCTACCCAGCCAGACATCCAGAGATGTCTGTGACTTCCCACATGGGCTTTCTGCTGTTGGGTACAGTAGTACCTTGTGCACTAGTACCACTGCCTCCACTATCTCCTTAAAGCCTCTGGCTGCTGCTGGTCTTTACTAAATACATATTAAGTGCCATGTACTGTGCCAAGCCCTTTACACATTGTATCTTCCCACCTCTGAAATGAAGTTAGCACAGTACAACATAATCTTCTTAGCTTTGTTTCCATCATCTGCCTTCAAAATTGTCAGACTGTGATGAATGACTACAATTACCACTTGTGATTGTGAGCTAATATTTTTATATTGTACTAATCCATTTACCTTTAGACCTTTATGACAAACTACATAAATCACCTGTTAGTGACTGCTTCAATTAACTGAAAAGACTCCCCAGTACAAAAGCAGTTTCCCCTTCATCTCTGACAAACTAGAATCCAACAATCTTTAACATCCCCAAAATCCCTTTTACCACCTAATTATTATTTTTTTATCTAGGGACAGTATTCAGTTATATCAACAGAGGAAATAACAGATACTTTAGAACATATGCTGCTTTGAGTAAACATATTGCATCTTAGTGTTTATTATTCTATCTTAGCAATCTGCCAAGACATTGGAACTTGGGCATTGGAACCAGTAGCTATCAACTCCTCTTCTAACCTCACTTGTTATACCACTGCCTTGTTATGAATTTACAGCTCCCTCAATATGGTTTTTTTTTTTTAAGATTTATTTACTTCTTTGAAAGAGTTAGAGAGGTATAAACAGAAAGAGAGAGAGGTCTTCCATCCGCTGGTTCACTCCCCAAATGGCCACAATGGCCAGAAATGAACCAATCCAAAGCCAGGAACCAGGAGCTTCTTCCAGGTCTCCCACATGGGTGCAGGGGACCAAGCACTTGGGCCGTCTCCACTGCTTTCCCTGGCGTATTATCAAGGAAATGGATAGGAAGTAGCAGCCAGGACTCAAATTGGCGCTCATATGCGTTGCTGGCACCGCAGGCCAGGGCTTTAACATGCTGTGTCACAGTGCCGGACCCTCAATATTTTTTTTTTTTAAGATTTATTTATTTATTTGAAAGAGTTACACAGAGAGAGGAGAGGCAGAGAGAGAGAGAGAGAGGTCTTCCATCCGCTGGTTCACTCCCCAGTTGGCCGCAATGGCTGGAGCTGCGCCAGTCTGAAGCCAGGAGCCAGGAGCCTCCTCCGGGTATCCCACATGGGTGCAGGAGCCCAAGGACTTGGGCCATCTTCCACTGTTCTCCCAGGCCACAGCAAGGAGCTAGATCGGAAGCGGAGCAGCCGGGTCTTGAACCAGCACCCATGTGGGATGCCAGCATTTCAGGCCAGGGCGTTAACTAGCTGTGCCATTAGCGCCAGCCCCTCAATATGGTTTTTTAAGGCAATTTGCTTCGAATATTCCTTTGGTCCAAAAGGAAGTGTACACATGCAAATGAACAAGGAGACAGACAGCATAGTTAATTTACTATGAGAAGTAAATGCCTAAGGAACAGCCCTTCTAAATCACATTTCATTTGATTGGTATCTTTGTAGGGATTGAAGCCAAATCAAGGAATTTCAGTGTCAGCCATTACAATATTTCTGGTTGATTTATTTTCTAATTAACCTATGGTTAAAAACTTAAACATTTCACTTCAGACTGTGAAATTGGATATATTATTTTGGGCCACTCTCCTACCTTGATAAATATATTAAAAATAAGCACAATCAGCCTTCTTTATTTGAAGGTTTTATAGGAGTATTGAGTTTATAAGTTCTCACTTAAGAATAAAGATTCAGGAAGTGAAAGTTCAACAGACCATACTGAACCTTAGCTGAGACCACTTATCCTGGCAAATTTGGAGGTTTGTTGTTTTTCTACAGTCTGAGGTACTGGGAGTGAACAGTCTACCTGGGGCTTCTAGGCAGTGAAGACCTCTGCATGATGTGCCAGAGTTCCGAGGCACTCATGGGCCCAATTATTTTGTAAGAGAATTTTAACATCTACTTCAAGATCATTGTAATAGGAGTTGACCTATTCCTTAACTTGAACTTTTTCTTATCTCAATTCATTTTTAAAGCAGATTTTATAAGAATATATTCCTAAGAAAGGTAAATAGTGAAGATTATTTTATTTGTATTTTTATTGCATGTATAATTACTATATTTTAAAATGTTCTCTAATTTGAGGCTCTTCAGAGTGATACATATTTACATTTCAGACATACAAAGATTATAACAAAAAACACATTCCTGCCCAATACTTCTTTTTTTTTTTCATTTGAAATTATCTTATTATACAGAAGATCAGCTTAGTATACATTAAGTAAGGATTTCAACAGTTTGCTCCCACACAGAAACATAAAGTGAAAAATAATAAATGATTTTTTTTAAATGATGATGAAATCAGATCAGACCTATTGTCATGTTTAATCCCAGTGAGAGTCAAGTTGGGAGTTGATAATTTCTCTTTTTTTTTTTTTTTTTTTTTTTTACAGAGGATCAGTTTAGTATACATTAAGTAAAGATTTCAACAGTTTGCACCCCCATAGAAACACAAAGTGAAATATATTGTTTGGGTACTCGTTATAGCATTAAATCTCAATACACAGCACATTAAGGACAGAGATCCTACATGAGGAGTAAGTGCACAGTGACTCCTGTTGTTGACTTTACCAATTGACACTCCTGTCTATGGCATCAGTAGTCTCCCTATGCTCCAGTCATGAGTTTCCAAGGCTATGGAAGCCCTCTGAGTTCTCCGATTCTTATCTTGTTTAGACAAGGTCATAGTCAAAGTGGAGGTTCTCTCCTCTCTTCAGAGAAAGGTACCTCCTTCTTTGAAGACCTGTTCTTTCCACTGGGATCTCACTCACAGAGATCTTTTGCCAGAGTGTCTTGGCTTTCCATGCCTGAAATACTCTCATGGGCTTTTCAGCCAGATCCGAATGCCTTTAGGGCTGATTCTGAGGCCAGAGTGCTATTTAGGACATCTGTCATTCTATGAGTCTGCTGAGTATCTCACTTCCCATGTTGGATCACTCTCCCCTTTATTTATTCCATCGGTTAGTGTTAGCAGGTACTAGACTTGTTTATGTGCTCCCTTTGACTCTTAGTCCTTTCATTATGATCAATTGTGAACTGAAATTGATCACTTGGAATAGTGAGATGGCATTGGCACATGCCACCTTGATGGGATTGAATTGGAATCCCCTGGTATGTTTTTAACTCTACCATTTGGGGCAAGTCAGCTTGAGCATGTCCCAAATTATACATCTCTTCCCTCTCTTATTCCCACTCTTATGTTTAACAGGGATCCCATTTCAGTTAATTTTTAACACTTAAGAATAACTGTGTATTAATTACAGAATTAAACCAGTCATATTACGTAGAACAGACAAAAAAACTACTAAGAGGGATAATGTATTAAGTTGTCCATTAACAGTCAGGGCTATGCTGATCAAGTCACCGTTTCCCATAATGTCCATTTCACTTCAGGAGGTTTCCTTTTTGGTGTTCAGTCAGTTGTCACCGATCAGGGAGAACATATGGTAATTGTCCCTTTGGGATTGGCTTATTTCACTCAGCATGATGTGTTCCAGATTCCTCCATTTTGTTGCAAATGACTGGATTTCGTTGTTTCTTACTGCGGTATAGTATTCTAAAGAGTACATGTCCCATAATTTCTTTATCCAGTCTACTGTTGATGGGCATTTAGGTTGGTTCCAGGTCTTAGCTATTGTGAATTGAGCTGCAATAAACATTAGGCTGCAGACCGCTTTTTTGTTTGCCAATTTAAATTCCTTTGGGTAAATCCCAAGGAGTGGGATGGCTGGGTCGAACGGTAGGGTTATCTTCAGGTTTCTGAGGAATCTCCAGACTGACTTCCATAGTCCTGCCCAATACTTCTAAGGTCTGTTTTCCAGAAACAACTAATTTGATCTCTTCAGATTTTTTTTATTTTGGTTTAGCATTTTGAATTAATATGCTTTTACTTCTTTTTCTTATTTCCTGTGTTAGACATTATAAATTGACTTGGAATATGAAGATTTAGGTATCTTACATACTGCCACCATAACACTACTACCTGCCCTCTTAGAAACTGCTTATTTCATCCTTCCACACACTTTCTTACCCTACTGGTGCCATTCTGCTCTCAAATCCCTTGTGCTGCCTTCTGTTCATCGTGCTAGGCTTTAAGTGACTCCTTCATTCTAAAAATCCATGCTCTTTGGTTCTGGAAAATATCAAAATATTCTCATTTATTAGATTATTTTCTCCTTTGAATTTTCCAGTTCTTTTTCTAGAACTCCAACCAGTTGGATGCTAATAGTACTAATATTCTAATTTTTCCTCAATATTTTGTTATGAAAATTTTCAAATGTAGAGCAATATTGAAAAGATTTTTTGGAGTGGACATTCATAAACCTATCACCTAGAATTAACATTTTTTTCTTTTTAATGTATTTTTCATATTTGTGTATTCTTTTTCACATATACATGAACATATATCCATCCATAAATGCATTTTATTTTGATATATTTATTTTTTTTTTTTTTTTTTTTTTTTTTTTTTTTTTTATTTTTGACAGGCAGAGTGGACAGTGAGAGAGAGAGACAGAGAGAAAGGTCTTCCTTTGCCGTTGGTTCACCCTCCAATGGCCGCCGCGGCCGGCGCGCTGCGGCCGGCGCACCGCGCTGATCCGATGGCAGGAGCCAGGAGCCAGGTGCTTTTCCTGGTCTCCCATGGGGTGCAGGGCCCAAGCACCTGGGCCATCCTCCACTGCACTCCCTGGCCACAGCAGAGGGCTGGCCTGGAAGAAGGGCAACCGGGACAGAATCCGGCGCCCCGACCGGGACTAGAACCCGGTGTGCCGGCGCCGCTAGGCGGAGGATTAGCCTAGTGAGCCGCGGCGCCGGCCTATTTTGATATATTTAGAAGTAACTTGTAAGGGCCAGCACTGTGGTACAGTAGGTTAAGCCATCGCGGGCAGCACTAGCATCCCATATAAGTGCCCGTTGGAGTCCCGCTGCTCCACTTCCAAACCACCTCCCTCTAATGCACCTGGGAAAGCAGCAGAGGATGGCGGAAGTCCTTGATCCCCTGAACCCACATAGGAGATTGGGATGAGGCTCCTGGCTCCTAGCTTCAGCCTGACCCAGCCCTGGCTGTGTGACCATTTTGGGAGTAACCAACTGAGGGAAGACTTCTCTTTCTCTCTCTGCCTCTGCCTCTCTGACTTTCAAATAAAAATACATCTTTTTTAAAAAATAAATTGTAGTCACCATATAATTCCAGTACTTTGGCATGTCATTTACTAGAGTTCATAAATAGAATTGTTGGAGTTTACATTTTCTTTTCCTGAAGTAAAATTTGTATATAATGAAATGTTTAAAACCTATACGTGGTGGGCATCAGCATTGTGACATAGTGGATTAAGGTACCATTTGTGGGATGGGAGAGGGAGTGGGAGGGAGGTTATGGGGGGAAAAAGCCACTGTAATCCAAAAGCTGTACTTTGGAAATTTATATTTATTAAATAAAAGTTGTTTTTTTTTTTTTTTTAAAAAAAAGGTACCACTTGTGAGACTAGCATCCCATATCAGTATCAGAGTGCTGGTTTGAGTCCAGCTCTTCCACTTCTGATCCAAGTTCCTGATAAAGTATCTGGGAAGGCAGCAGAAGTGCTTGGGCACCTGCCACCCCTGAGAGAGACCAGGATGGAATTCCTGAATTCAACCTGGTCCAGCCTAGCTGTTGCAGCCATCTGGGAAGTGCACCAGTGGACAGAAGATTTAGCTTTCTTGCTCTCTCCCCACCTGCCTCCCTCCCTCTCCCTCTCCCTTTCCCCTCCTCCTCACCTCTTTCCCTCTCTGTGCAGTCTGCCTTTCAAATAAATAAATCTTAAAAAGTAAAACCTGTATTGCATTTGCTGGGTTTTTTTAGTAGCCATATTAAGCTACAGTTGCCATACCATACACTGTAAAATAGTGTGAGTTAGGCATATGGCCATGGAAACATCACCACAATCAATACAGTAAACATATTCATCGTCCCCAAAGGTTCACCCATACCTCATTGTATGTTCTCCAACTCACCTGTCTCCAGCCTTCACTTCTACACCCAACCTTCAGGAAACCACTGATCTGCTTTCTATCCCTGTAAAGTACTTTGCATTTTCTGTAGTTTTATATAAATAACTATACAGTATCATAGTCTTCTTTTTCAGACTTCACTCAGCATGATTTTTAAATTGATCCAAGCTGTTGCATGTATCAATAGTTCATCCCTTTTTACTGCTCAGTAGTATTGCATTATATATCACAGTTCTTCCAACTACTCATTAACCTGTTGGTGGAAATTGTTTGTTTCCAAATTTTGACTATTACAAATAAAGCTACTATGAACAGTTATGTACAAGCTATGAATGGCTTTATATTTCATGTTTTTCTTGGGTAAATCCTAGAGATAAAATGACTAAATCATATGGCAGATAAACATGTACCTTTAAGAAATGGCCAGGCTTTCTTAAGTGCTACTATTTTATATTCCTTTCACTAGCGTGTCTATTAGAGTTCTTCCACATCCCATGTCAGTGTTTTTAATTTTAACTATTCTAATAGATACCAAGTAGTATGTTTTTGTGATTTTCACTGAATTTCTCTAATGACTAATAATATTCAGTATATTTGCATGTGCTTGTTTCTTACCCATATATTATCTCTGGTGAAGTGCCTATTCAGATATTTTCCCCATCTTTTTATACTGGGCTATTTTATTGTTAAGTTTTGAGAGTTCTTTACATGTTCTGGATATAGGTAGTGTAACAGATAAATGATTTGCAAATAGTTTTTCCCAGTCTCTGACTGGTGAGGGCTAGCTATTAAAGATAATGATATAATAAACATTTTTATTAAGTTTCACGTCTATTTTCAAGTACATAAAGTGAGAGCTGTGACTCACCGAATTCTTTCATTTCCTGCACCAGATTATAACAGTGCCTTTCTTCCACTGTTCATTTTACACTTAAACACTTCAGAGAGAATACCTTGTTACGTATCTACAAGCCTTTTTGTTGATTCCATTCTCCAAATCAGGATGTTTAC
Organism: Oryctolagus cuniculus; assembly: GCF_051225735.1. Classification (NCBI taxonomy): domain Eukaryota; kingdom Metazoa; phylum Chordata; class Mammalia; order Lagomorpha; family Leporidae; genus Oryctolagus; species Oryctolagus cuniculus. The sequence continues at coordinate 56,307,818 of NC_142867.1, forward strand.
CCTTCTAGTTGATAGTACTGTTACAATCAATGGATTTATCACGGTCATCACATATGGAGTTCTTATCTCCCCATGTAGATTATAGCCACTTTGTAGACAAGGACCCCTTGGTATGTGGCAATGAGTTAATGAAAAACACAAATTTCCAGTAAATAGTTAAGGATAGGTTTTTCTGGCTTGTTTCTTAACTTAGGCTTAAGAATAATTTAAATATGTTTAAAAATTCATAGACATATTGTAATAAAAAATTTAGTAACCCAATGTGAATGCTAGAGAAACAAAAACAAGTCATTGTTTATAAAACTCCAACCTTATTTGGACAGGGCCATAATCAAAGTGGAAATTCTGTCCTCCCTTCAGAGAAAGGTACCTCCTTCTTTGATGGCCCCTTCTTTCACCCGGGATCTCACTCACAGAGATCTTTCATCTAGGTCATTTTTTTTCCTAACCATGTTTCCTTGGGCAGTCACTTCAAAGTACCTCTTTGTTCCTGTTTCCTTACCCTAAAACATGGGTAAATACTAGTACTTACCTCGTAAGATTGCTTGCGAGGATTCAGTCAGTTGTTAGGTATTCATAGTGGGGACTTAGTACAAGTTGGTTATAATTATTACTACCTAATAAATGTATCCACATAATGTTTGAAAAACCAAGTTTGATAATAAAATATGATACAATGAATGATACAAATATTGTGTCACAGAGGTTAACGAGCATTTGGATCATTTCTTAGATTTTTAAGAATGCCAAACACAAGCAAAGGACTTGACAACAAAGTTGTATTTGATTTTTACTGGTTTCTTTTTACAAAGAAAGAAATTGACTCATCCTTAAGCAACCTCAGACAGAATAATTTGAAGGATAAGTGATGTAAAAATGAAATTTAGTCCTGTCATTCTGGCTACTGACGTTTACAGAACCTGGCACATCAGGTGAATATTGGGCAGTGCTAATGACTGAATTAACCTCTCATGCAGAACTTACATGCCTAGATCTTTTGGGCAACCCAGTAGAGATTTAGACCATTCTGAATCTGAGGATATTTTCACTGTTCAGTGTCTGAGTATCACATAAGTAAAATGGGGGGAAAAAAACTGTAGTAGATGTTCATAGTCATCTCTGTTTTAATTAAGTGGGTTACTCACCAATCTAGTGACTAATGAATATAGTATCCTAAATATTCATTGTTTATACTTCACTCTCTTTTGACCCTACTAAGTTTACAAAGGCCAGTTGTGTTTTGTCCCAATTAATTACATAGTTTACTTAGATATTACATAAATAGATGAAATTTGAGTCATATACATGAAAGATATCAATAAGGGATAAAATAAAACCAATATAATTTTATATATTCTTTATGTAAGCACATATATATATATATACACACACACACACACACACACACACAGAAAAACATAAGTGGGAATGATAAATACCTAGTTCAGGATAATTGTCACCTCTAGGATTGGAGAGAAATGGGATCAGGAGCTATACATAGTAGCCTTCAGCTAAGTGTGATGTTATATTCCGTTGCTTTTTAAAAAAGGCAAAAAGTAAATATGCTTATGATTTGATAAAGCCAGGTTTTGAAGATACATTTTTCTATGGCTTATCTTCCTTTTGTATCTCAAAACTGAGTCTTTCCAAAATTCCCAAAAAATACTCAAAAATTAATTCTTAAAGTGAGTTAACATCTGGACTTGGTCAGGCCAGAGTAGAATCATAAAAGCACTTGCTAACACCATCCCTGAATAGTGCAGTCAGGATCACTTGTATTCCACAGACAGGAACTGGATAGGAAGTCCCCAGCAGTTGAGACAGTGAATCTCTACATCCTCTATTATTCTTTAAGATCATACATGTTTATGGGATGTGTTCTGCCAGCTAGCTTTCTTGAAACCTGGTTTGCCTCTGAGCTTCTTGATTGGAGCCTCAGGCCTGGTCAGTAAATCTGTCTAGCCAGACAGGCCCAAGTCAGGCCCTTAATACTGATATCTTAATTTTTGCCTTGACAATCTCATTTCTGAGATGATTTGTGTTTATTTATTTAGATTTGAATCTGCCCTGCGGTTGGTGTGCCCCATGAGTTTGTTCTCCATATCCTGTCCCATGCTGGGTTTCCTTTGAAAGCTTTGTCAAAATGAATGGCATTGCTTAATCTAGTACCTTCAGGACTATTTTTTCTAGATAAGGAAGGAAGTCAACACATTCTTAAACATCTCATAAAATTTCAGGCAAAATATTTATTTCTTTAGGACAGAATCATGAGTTATTATGAAATATAAATGTTGTTGCCAGAAGTGAAGGGAAAGAAAGAGAGATGTCATTTGACAGCAGCATTTCTGCCACCACTTTCCTCACACCCTCAGTGCAAACTGGATCTCATCTTGTTTCAAAATAAAAGCCATGAAGCTGGCATACAAACCTGTTTTGAGAAACCACCTGGAAAAATGTTTTCTGTTTAAACCAAACAAGTGATAAGAATCAGGAGATAGCTTTTAATCACAGGTGTTTCTTTTCTTTTTACAAAAACTACTGCCCCTGTCACAGGTTATACAGAACCTGAAGTCCTAAAAAGTCTCAATATGTCTTCCTCTACATAATTGTATTACCGTCTTGCAGTTTCTTAACTTTTTATATCTTACAAAAATAATATATAGTGGAAAACTTAATTTTCCCCATCTTGTTAGATTACCTGGAGCAAATCTATTTTTATAGAATCTCTCAAATGTGCAGTGAAAACAAACAGTATTCACCTTAGCACCCACTCTCCAGTTCAACTAGACTGCACAACTCCATTTTTGCAATGGTGGAGTCCAGCAGAATAAGGTGCTACTGCCCTCTGCTGGTCTTGAGAACTCACCTGCCCATAATGCAGTGGCCCTCCCCATCCTATTCATGACAGGTAGAGTGTCCCTTCCTTGCAGGTGAGCAGACATGGCATGAAACCACAAAGAACAGCACATTTCGTATTTGGAAACAGGATATTTTAAATATTTCTAAATTAATGATGTTTATTTTATTTATCAGATAGCCATGACTATATGTGACTGCCTTGCCACCAGAAGTGTTTATCTGATAGTCCTTGCACGCTGCTGTAAATCTCCCCAAGTAAACAAGCTGTGGATTTTGACCATTTGGGCCATTGTCATTCTGTCTTCCCCATTTTTATGTTTTGAAGAAAGACATAAACTCCCTATTTTGTTGAAAAGTTTGAAATGTTTTTGCATGTTCATTTTAGTTTGTGAATCAGCAGGAAGATAATCTCAACTGATGTGTGCCACAGAAAGTGAACATGCATCATCAGCGAGGACAGTGCTGAAGCAGAAAGACCAGACTTCGTCACACCCTCACATTCTGTCAAGTTTTAATAAGAGATTTGTAACTAATAGATTTTTTGGTGCGTTGATTATCTTAAAAGTACTTAAAAATTGATAGGAATTTGTTCCCAGTTTCTCTGTATTAATATAATCACCAAGTTTTAGAGCTGCTGTTCATTCCATTGTGCTAGTTTGTAAGAAGTGGTACTACCTCTGACTATAGTAATGGGAATGGCAGTTGAGAATTCTCTTTGCAAACCGGTCTGTAAGCTGATAACTGAAATAATTGTTAGACCTTAGAGTGAAGGACTAAAATGTGAAGGGGATGAAAATGTGTGATCTACTTCCTAAATATCTTCATGTAGAATGTGAAAAGAATCATGTGGTTCACAGTGTGTGTGGCTTCTGCTTACACACCCGCAGAATCACACATTTTGCCTGTGATTTTCTGTAGCTAGGTAGTGTCTGCATCTTAAGCAGACAAGCAGCATGAAGACCTGATAGAACCAGTCACCTCAGCATCAGTACACAATCCCATGATAAAAGGGACTGACGCATGGAGTGCAGTACACAGAGACTCTTAAGGCAAAATCACAGCTACCCTGCTTCTCACTACACAGCTCCACATTTCACAGTATGCATGGTGCCTATTCCAGCTTTAGGTTTAGAATGTTCTGGATTTGGGCCAGCATTGTTAACATAGCAGGTAAAGCTGCTGCCTACAATGCTGGCATCCCATATGGGCACTGGTTTGGATCATGGCTGTTCCACTTCCGATCCAGCTCTCTGCTAATAGCCTGGGAAAGGCAGCAGAGGATGACCCAAGTGTTTGGGCCCCTGCACCCACGTTGGAGACCTGGAGGAAGCTCCTGGCTCCTGGCTTTGGCTTGGCCCAACTATGGCTGTTGTGGCTATCTGGGTAGTGAGCTGGCAGATGGAGGCTGGCTGTCTCTGTTTCTCCTTCTCGTCCTGTAACTCTGTCAAATAAATAATTAATCTTTAAAAAAAGAATGTTCTAGACTACAAAGTAAATCAGCATGTATTGAACATATAATCTTTGCTTTATGCATCTGTTATGTTTATCTTACACATCTGTAGTGTCTTTTACCTGTTTTGTGTTTATAATGTGATTTACATTATGTTTCTGTTCTATGTCTCTAAAAAATGAACTAACTTTTGCTGTATAAATGCATATTGTTATATATGTAGCCCTGATAGCAATCTTCAGAATCCAGCATTTCAGAAAAGAATTCAGCTTATTGCTTCAAAATAAATCTTATCAGAAATTCAGTTCTACTCACAGAAAACAGATTAAATCAATTCCAAAGAATAAGATTGACCCCAAACAGTTGTCTGTCTATTGAAAATATTACCTGCTAAGAAATAATAGAGTACAAATTTTTTTAAGCATCCTTAACCTTTAGAGGTGAAAGCAGCAGCTGTGGAAAGACGGCTCAGATCATTAATTGGCATTTGACACTGTGGAAGTATCTGTAAAATGAGAAAATATAATGCTATGTAAAGTTTTGTCTGAGGTTTTAAAGTAGAATATTACTTTGAGAAACATAATCGTAAAGTGGGATAGTTGGGTGAAGGAAGACAGCAGCACTAATTAGCCTTTAATATGTTTTATGATTTGCTTTCAGTTACTTTTAGAAAACCATTTAGTATAATGAAAAGAACAGGGGCTTTGGGCTTGAAATTCAGTTCCACCACATATGTAATTAATTATAAAAAGTGTCTTCCAAAACTTCAGTGGAAAATGTGTGTTACAAAACATGATGGTATGTGTTACAAAACATGATGCATGGATTTCACATTTTTACACCAAAATAAATTTATCTTTTAATTCCATATTTCCACAAACGTTTTGAAATATCATTGTATGGCCTTGTACAGTCACATAAATATTCCTGAAATTCGGTTTTTGCTTCCTTAAACTAGAGAAAATGTGTATCCCTCAAGATTTTTATGAACTTAGATATATAAATGTATATGAAGTGCCCACAATTAGTTTTCATTCCTTCTGTTAATCATCCCTGAAGTTTGTTCTTACTCCAAATCCCAGCAAGAAGTACTGGAAAGGAAGTTTTGGTTTGTGGTTACTTTCTCATGCCCACATTTGGTTACCAGAAAATGGCCATGAAGCCCAGGATGGTCGTCTAGGGAATATGTAAGCCAGGCAGCAGCTATTGTAGGGAAGTAAAGGGCTAGAGTGAACAGTAATGAGAAATTCTTCCTGAATCCTTAATTCATAATATGCCTTCATAGATTCACTCAACATTTCAGTTAGTTGCTTTAAAAAATTAAAAAACAAAAACCTTAAAACCAAGTAAAAAACATGTTAAATTATTAGAAGACATGTTAAAAATGGAGTTTTATGTTTAGGTTGTGATGGATTTTTTTGTATGTTCTAGTTTCAATATTGTCTCCCAACTCTGTACTGCCTACTAACACACAGTACAATTCTAGGTAGTTTTCATGTATTTTCTAAGCCATATTATATAACTTTGAGTTTTAGCTGTTGCTAAAATGCCCATATTGATAAAGTGATCCTAAAGGATTTGTGAGAACCTAAAGGATTAGCAAGTCCCTAAAGGGTTTTATAGCAAACCCAGGGTCGCCAGTTAAAAATGAGTAAGTTGCTGATTGCTAAGCCTATGCTACTGTAAGATACTCTCTAGAGAAATCCTTTGATCACATCTGTGGTTAACTGTGGCCCCTGTGACCTTCTGGACTGCTTCATTCTGCCCGCCCTGTGATAATGAATGTTATATGTTCTCACAGAAACTTGCTCCTGGAGTCAGCCAGTTTGCTTACACTTGCGTACAGGACCACCCCATTTGGACAAATCAGCAGTTTTGGGAGACAACTTTTTACAGTGCAGTACAAGAACAAGTTCGCTCCCTGTATCTCTCAGCCAAGGAAGACAATCATGCTCCACATCTGAAGCAAAAGGTAAGAGAAAGGAAGGAGAATACTGACGTGGATTGAGGATTGGATTCTGGCTTCAAGGAATGCTTAGCTTATGTAGATATTCCCAGGGCAAATGGAAATCTAGCTACTTCCATGTACTTAGGGTTTACTTTAGGTAGCCCTATGCCAAACATCTTTATTCTGTTGATTTCTGACATTGCACTTTTCCACAATAACTTCCTAATGCAATTCTTGACCTCTAGAATTATTATATTTCAGTAAATAAGAATTCCCTGGAAACAGTTGTAGAAAGTTGAGAACATAGAGTAAACTGAGACAGGTGTTAGTTAAGATGCTGGTTAAAACTCCCACATTCCATATTGGAGTGTCTGGGTTTAACCTGGCTCTGGCTCCTGATTCCAACTTCCTGCTAATGCAGACCCTGTGAGAAAGTGGTAATGGTTCAAATGATTGGGTTCCTGACATCCATGAAGGAGACCTGGATTGAGTTCCCAGCCCCAGCTCCAGCTGTTGAAGGCATTTAAAGAAAGAACAAACCTAGCCAGGTACTGTGGTGCGCGCCTGTAGTCCAGCTACTTGGGAGGCTGAGGCTGGAGATCGCTTGAGTCCAGGAGTTCTGGGCTGTCGTGCGCTATGCCGATCAGGTGTCCACGCTAAGTTTGGCATCAATATGGTGACCTCCCAGGAGCGGAGGACCACCAGGTTGCCTAAGGAGGGATGAATCGGCCCAGGTTGGAAAGAACAAACCTAAAATATTTAAGTAAGAGATTCAGGCAAATGACTTCCTCTAAGAAAAATCAAATTAAAGTTAATTGACTCTAAAATAAATGCAAAATTCAGTAGTTCTGTTAAAAAAATTCCAGCAATAAATCCAGGTCATCTTTTAGGAATATTCTGAGTGTTGCTCTATATTTTGTCAACATAAAATCTTAAGAAAATTCAAATCGTTAAAATCAAGAAAGCTTTTTAATTTGAAAGAGTACTTTCAAATATTCTGAAATTGTAAAATGTTATTTACTAGCTATCTGATCTTGGGCAAAGCAAGTTACCTCTACGTGAATAGCCAGGAATACTTAAAAATTTTAATGTCTGAGAGTTTACTATTAGGAAGTTATCTGTCTCTGGTATAATCAAAGCCACCAGAGGGAGCAGGATGGCCAATGGGAGACAGTAGAAAGAAAAGATCTGGGTGCAGAACCTTAAAAGTAAGGTAAACCTGTATATAGGAGTGGGTGGGAGGTGAACAAGAAAGGAGAACAAGTGGAAGTTTTGGAAGGGAAAGAGGGCCAGCTAATTGGGAAGTCTTGAGAGATGTCAGGAGGATGGGGTCTGAGGGAAGGCCATTGGTGACGTTGAAGAAAACTGGTTTCCAAGAGTGTGCTGTGCAGAGGTGGAGATGACATTTCACAGGTCTTAGGAGTAAGTAGGTGTAAGAAAGAGAATTATGGACCAAGATTGTCAGAAACTGAAGGGTAAAAAGAGATGACAAGAAAGCAGCATAAAAAAAGTATAAAGCCGTTTTTGAAAAGGTCAAGGAAAATGTTTTGGGTTTTTTGCACTTGACTGCATTTGCAAACTAAAACAAAGAAACCAATGAATAGGGAGAAACCAAAAGTTGCAAACAACAGGAAACAAGAAATAATCGAACCTCCAAACCAGAGGAAGTTCAAAGAGAAGGCTCGAGTATAAACATACATCAGCCTGAGGACCTGTGAGAAGAGGTAAAGGGGTATGGTGCTCATTTGAGGGCACTATAGAAATGAAGGCATATTGTATGTACATGTTCAACTCCTCCAGAAAGAATTCACCGATGTAGATATGATTTAATGAAACTTTTGTTATTTGTAGAGGCAAAAATTAAAGGTTTTATCAGCTAATACACATAAAACACATTGAAGATTCCTGGCACATTGAATAAGTGTTGGAAGTTACCATACTCATGAATTAGATGTCAGTATTGATGCACTTCAGGGTCATTTTTAATTCTGCATGCTAGGCAAGTACATCGCTGCTGATCCTTTCTGACATACTCCCTTTTAAACTGGCCTCAGAAAATAAATGAACCTAAGAGTCCAACAGAAACTACCCAATAGTATTCAAAGATGTTTTTGCCTCATGTGATTTAAGACATTCTATTTGTCTATTTTGAATATTATAGGAACAGAAACTTTAATAACAAATTACTCTGACACCAATGTGATAATCCAGTTATACAAATAAATGTGGCTTATTTGCTTAATTAAATTTGAAATTCACATTTTTTTCAGAACACCAAATGTTTTTAATTAAGGGGTAACTTGTAGCAGATGTAAAGATTGTTAGATTGTGATCATGCTACAGAAATAATTGGGTTGTTGGTATTTTCTAAGTGGCTGTAATGCTAACATTTATATATCTCAAGCACTCAGAGTGTGCACCTGTCAATATTTATGTATCCTCCCTTCTAAAGAAGTCCATCTCTGAGCTCTAGGTTAAATACTAATGCCTGCTCCTCCAAGATCTGAAGTGCTGTGCAAGATGTGGGTTACTATTATTATTTAACTCCTATTAAAAAGCCCAGGGGCCAGCACTGCAGCACGGTGGGTAAAGCCACCGCCTGCAATGCCAGAATCTCATATGGGTACCAGTTTGTGTCCTGCCTGCTCCAGGTCCACTTCAACTCGCTACCAATGGCCTGGGAAAAGCAACAGAAGATGACCCAGCCCTGGCCATTGTGGTCATCTGGGGAGTGAACCAGCAGATGAAAGATCTCTCTCTGTCTCTGTAACTCTGACTTTCAAAAAAAATAATAAAAGTTTTTTTAAAAAAAGCCCAGGCCGGCGCCGCAGCTCAATAGGCTAATCCTCCACCTGCGGCGCCGGCACCCCGGGTTCTAGTCCCCAGTCAGGGCACTGGATTCTGTCCCGGTTGCCCCTCTTCCAGGCCAGCTCTCTGCTGTGGCCAGGGAGTGCAGTGGAGGATGGCCCAAGTGCTTGGGCCCTGCACCTGCATGGGAGACCAGCGGAAATACCTGGCTCCTGGCTTCAGATCAGTGCGCCAGCTGCAGTGGCCATTGGAGGGTGAACCAATGGTAAAGGAAGACCTTTCTCTCTCTCTCTCTCTCTCTCTCTCACTGTCCACTCTGCCTGTCAAAAAAAAAAAAAAAAAGCCCAGTTATTTATATTCTCATGTGTATGATGATGTTTGATTCCCACATTTATAAGGAAGTTTGGCTATATTTTTTCTGACCTTGGTCATTCCATCTCATTTGCTCAAAGAGCAAGAATAAAACAGAATATTAGCAAATGCTGCCGTAACCAGTAGCTTGAAAGAGATGGAGCCATTGAGGTAAAATAAGTGCAGCGCCGGCGCCGCGGCTCAATAGGCTAATCCTCCGCCTTGCGGCGCCAGCACACCGGGTTCTAGTCCCAGTCGGGGCGCTGGATTCTGTCCCAGTTGCCCCTCTTCCAGGACAGCTCTCTGCTGTGGCCTGGGAGTGCAGTGAAGGATGGCCCAAGTACTTGGGCCCTGCACCCCATGGGAGACCAGGATAAGTACCTGGCTGCTGCCATCGGATCAGTGCGGTGCGCCGGCCGCGGCGGCCATTGGAGGGTGAACCAACGGCAAAGAAAGACCTTTCTTTCTGTCTCTCTCTCACTTTCCACTCTGCCTGTCAAAAAAAATAAAATAAGTGCAGCAAGACGTTAGCAGTGAGAAACACATAACCATCTATCTGTGCTTTCCGGCTGCTTCCTTGAGTATATCATGTGGTTCCACTGAAGGCCTTTGAATCTGGGGGGAAATGACTAGGTTTTGTTTTGTGGTTGTTATGTTTTGTTTATGTTTTCATTTTTGCTGATACAAGTGTTTAATTATTAAAACACATTCCTTGTTTTTTGAAGCCCACATGAAGTGATGATGGATGGTCTGCTTTGAACTGAGTTGCTTTGTTTTTTAGGATAAGCTTCCTGATGACGAGTATCAGGAGAAGACAGCAATGGACCTCGCAGCTGAGCAGCTACGTCTTTGGCCTACTCTGAGCAAATTAACTCAGCAAGAGCTGGTACAACATGAGGAAAGCACTGTCTTCAGTCAGGCCATCCACTTTGCAAACCTCATGGTTAATCTGCTGGTTCCACTGGACACAAGTAAAAACAAGCTCCTCAGAACATCTGCGCCAGGCGACTGGGAGAGCGGAAGCAACAGCATTGTCACAAATAGGTACTGCAGTGTGAGCTCACGTGACCCTCCCGTTCTTTTTAGAGTCAGTCTTGGCTAAGCAGAGAATATAGAAAGCGTTTGGGGCAGATATTTCTGTACATACTTCAAAAATTAACTATTTTTCCCCATCCTCAGACTTCTTTTATCCCACTAGTCTCAACTACCTTCCACATTTCCCTTTCATGACCTAGTTTTCAGAATGTTATCACCTTCTACGAATCCATCTCATCGATTTCTTTACAAAAAGTGCTCCAAGAAATCACTAGTAAGCTCCTTCTTGTTTAAGTGATTATGTCTCAGCCCCTTTTCCTCAGCTTATCGATGGCATTTGCCTGTAATCGTGTCCTCATTATGCCTTCCCCTCTACCCTCCAGTAACTTCCCATATCACTAAAAATAAAACCCGAAGTCTTTTTTTTTTAAAATTTATTTATTTATTGGAAAGTCAGAGTTAAACAGAGAGAGAAGGAGAAGCAGAGAGAGAAAGGGGGGGGGGGGGTCTTCCATCTGCTGGTTCACTCCCCAGTTGGTTGCAAAGGCCAGAGCTGGGCCTATTTGAAGCCAGGAGCCTAGAGCTTCCTCCAGGTTTTCCACATGGGTGCAGGGGCCCAAGGACTTGGGCCATCTTCTACTGCTTTCCCAGGCCACAGCAGAGAGCTGTATCCGAAGTGGAGCAGCTGGGACTTGAACCGGTGCCCATATGGGATGCCAGCACTGCAGATGGCAGCTTTACCCACTGCGCCACAGCGCTTGCTCCCCAAAGTCTTTTTAACATGGTATGTAAAGCCTGACAGGACCTGTCCTCTTGCTACTGCACTGACCTTATTTCCTATTACTCTTTTTTTTTTTCTCATTTTTTTGAAGATTTATTTGAAAGGCAGAGTTAGAAAGAGAGGGAGAAAGAAAGATCTTCCTTCCCATTGGTTCACTCCCTAAATCGCTACAATGACCAGGGCAGGGCCAGGTTGAAGCCAGCAGCCAGGAGCTTCTTCCTGGTCTCCCATGTGGGTGCAAGAGCCCAAGGACTTGGACCATATCCCACTGCTTTCCCAGGCATATGAGCAGGTAGCTGGTTTGGGAGTGGAGCAGCCAGTGAATCAGTGCCCATATGGGATGCCAGATGCAAGTGGCAGTTTAACCCACTGTGCCACAGTACCAGCCTATTCCTATCACTCTTGTGTCAACCAGACTGGTCTCCCTGTTCCTGCTAATCTTCAAACTTACTGTTCTCTCAATCTAGAAGACCTACTAAAATAGTCACAAAAATCACTCTGACTTCATTTAGATCTCTATTGCAATGTCACCCACCCACGGAGGCCTTCCTGACTTCCCTATCACCATCTCCTACCTTGCTTTATTTTTCTTTCTCAGCATTTCCTACACTTGATTTATTGTCATGTATTTGTTTGTTGTCTGTTTCCTTTGTTTTGTTCATTACTGTATGCTCAAACTCTTTGCATATAGTAAGTACTCGATAAGTATTTGCTTGAACAGATGATTAAATGAATGAATGAATGATCCACAACATCCTGGTAGTTCTAGTTCTAGTTCTTGTTGCACATAATGTGTACAGTGACCCATCAGCGATGGTGGATGTTCTCCTTTGCATTGAGTTGCTTTGTTTTTTTAGGATGAGCTTTCTGATGACTAATATCAGAAGACAGTAATGGATGTGGCAGCTGAGCAGCTGCATCTGTGGAAGCTTCCCTTTTCTTCCCTTTCCCAGTCTCTCTGCCAAACCTCTTCATACTCTTGGAAAACTCATTCATATGCCTAAACCCCTAGTCCTAACCTCTCAGTCTCCCTATCCCCGAGGAACTTTATTTTTGTCAAGAACGTCTCAAGAGTTTCTGGCCTTCAAACCAAGACAACTTGGAATTAACTTTTTTTTTTAACTTTTATTTAATGAATATAAATTTCCAAAGTACAGCTTATGGGTTACAATGGCTTCCCCCCCATAACGTCCCTCCCACCCGCAACCCTCCCCTTTCCCGCTCCCTCTCCCCTTCCATTCACATCAAGATTCATTTTCGATTCTCTTTCTATACAGAAGATCAGTTTAGCATACATTAAGTAAAGATTTCAACAGTTTGCTCCCACACAGAAACATAAAGTGAAAAATACTGTTTGAGTACTAGTTATAGCATTAAATCTCAATGTACAGCACACTAAGGACAAAGATCCTACATGAGGAGTAAGTGCACAGTGACTCCTGTTGTTGACTTAACAAATTGACACTCTTGTTTATGGCATCAGTAATCACCCTAGGCTCTTGTCATGAGCTGCCAAGGCTATGGAAGCCCCCTGAGTTCACCGACTCTGATCATATTTAGACAAGGCCATGGTCAAAGTGGAAGTTCTCTCCTCCCTTCAGAGAAAGGTACTTCCTTCTTTGATGACCCGTTCTTTCCACTGGGATCTCACTCGTGGAGATCTTTCATTTAGGTTTTTTTTTTCCCCCCAGAGTATCTTGGCTTTCCATGCCTGAAATACTCTCATGGGCTTTTCAGCCGGATCTGCATGCCTTAAGGGCTGATTCTGAGGCCAGAGTGCTGTTTAGGACATCTGCCATTTTATGGGTCTGCTGTGTATCTCACTTCCCATGTTGGATCGTTCTCTCCCTTTTTTATTCTATCAGCTAGTATTTGCAGACACTATTCTTGTTTCTGTGATCCCTTTGGTTCTTAGTCCTATCATTATGATCAATTGTGAACAGAAATTAATCACTGGGACTAGTGAGATGGCATTGGCACATGCCACCTTGATGGGATTGAATTGGAATTCCCTGGTATGTTTCTAACTCTACCGTTTGAGGTAAGTCAGCTTGAGCATGTCCCGAATTGCACATCTCTTCCCTCTCTTATTCCCACTCTTATATTTAACAGTGATCACTTTTCAGTTAAGTTTCAGCACTTAAGAATTGTGTATTGATTATAGTATTCAACCAAAAGTATTAAGTAGAACAAGCAAAAAAAAAATACTAAGAGGGATAACATATTAAGTTGTTCATCAATAGTCAGGGTGAGGGCTGATCAAGTCACCGTTTCTCATAGTGTTCATTTCACTTTAACAGGTTATTTTACAAACATTTTCAAGAGCATAGATTTCTTGTTTGTTCCTTTGTAGTTTCTAGTTCATCCTTTATTTTATGTGAACAACATAGCCTAGACCCTTATCATTTCAAGGCATAATTACAATAATACTCTCTTGGTTGCTTCAGTTGTCTCATTTTTTTATTCCTCTTTCTGTAATTATCTGCCCTACTACCAAAAGAACCTTCCTGAAACAACACTTACATATTCCTTTACTGCTCATAATCCCAGAGGACTCTGCTTGATTCTGGACTCACTAGCTTGATTTTTTTAAGTTGTTCCTTAGTCACCCCCAACTTTATTTCGCATTGCCATTTAAGTTGATCTCCATTATGACCACCAGTAACCATAATTTCATTTTCTTTTAAAGTTGTCACAGGGCAGGCATTTGGCACAGCAGTTTAGACTCTGCTTAAGACTTTTCGTATCCCTGGTTTCCAGCTCTACTCCCAATTCTACCTTCCCGCTACTGTGCACCCTGGGAGGCAGCAGGTGGTGGCTCTAATACTTGGGTTCCTGCCACCCATGTAGGAGACCTGGATTGAATTCTGGCTTCAACATGGCCATGGCCCCACTGGGATATTCAGGGAGTGAACCAGCAAATGGGAGATCTCTGTTCTTTGTCCTTTTCCCTCTCTCCCCTGTCTCTCTCCACCTTTCAAATAAATTAAATAAATAAATGATTTTTTAAAATAAAATTATCATTTTAGATGACCATCTTCTCTCAAAGTCTGCATAGTGAGTGGCTAAGACACTTGAGTTCTTTAATGATTTGGGATGTCATATTCTCTGTTTATCTTTAGCACTGATTTGGTTAATATGAATGGCTTCAGAGGAAAAAGAAGTGAGGAGATTAGACCAAAGGAGTCTTTCCCATGATTGGCTATCTGATTTACTGAATAATGGGGTTGAAGAAAAAACAAATGCAGAGGTTGAGCTTTCCTATCTGCTGTATTTTAGATTTGTTCCCTTCTCTTACATGATTTTCTCACCTTCAAAATAATGATGGCTTCAGAGTGACCAGAAGAGTTGTGATTTACTCAGATAATTATTGACAAGAAAATCATTCATAAAATATTTTGGGCTTTCCATGTAGAAGAATATACTAAAAAAAAGTTATTTTACTTAAGCCGGCGCCACAGCTCAATAGGCTAATCCTCCGCCTAACGGCACCGGCACACCGGATTCTAGCCCTGGTCAGGGTGCCGGATTCTGTCCCGGTTGTCCCTCTTCCAGGCCAGCTCTCTGCTGTGGCCAGGGAGTGCAGTGGAGGATGGCCCAAGTGCTTGGGCCCTGCACCCCATGGGAGACCAGGAGAAGCACCTGGCTCCTGCCTTCGGATAGGCATGGTGCGCCAGCCGCAGCGGCCATTGGAGGGTGAACCAACAGCAAAAGGAAGACCTTTCTCTCTGTCTCTCTCTCTCTCTCACTGTCCACTCTGCCTGTTAAAAAAAAAAAAAAAGTTATTTTACTTTGCTTACTAGAGAACATGTTACACATTACTTGGGCCCCATGTGGTAATTAACTTGGAGGACAATTATTTTTGGAAGGTTCAGATAGCAGATTATAAATAAAAGAGTCCCCATTTGCGTTATTTTCTGTAGTTCCAGAGTTCATCTTGGGAGAGTGACAGAAGGTATTCATTACAAAAACAAATCTGGGTCTGAAGGATAATGCCTGACAATTGTTTCCAAATGTAGGCAAGTAGAACACTGTATTTCACTATCACTTATAAAGAAGGACTGGAGGGGCCGGTGCCATCCTCCACCTGCGGTGCTGGCATCCTGTGTGGGCGCCAGTTCTAGTCCCAGCTGCTCCTTTTCTGATCCAGCTCTCTGCTGTGGCCTGGGAAAGCAGTGGAGGATGACCCAAGTTCTTGGGCCCCTGCACCCACATGGGAGACCGGGAGGAAGCACCTGGCTCCTGGCTTCAGATCGGCACAGCTCCAGCCATTGTGGCCTTTTGGGGAGTGAACCAGTAGATGGAAGACCTTTCTCTCTGTCTCTCCCTCTGTCTGTAACTCTATCTCTCAAATAAATAAATAAAATCTTAAAAAAAAAAAAAAAAAGACTGGAAAGGGTCGGCACTGTGACATAGCGGGTAAAGCTGCTGCCTGCAGTACCAGCATCCCATATGGGCACTGGTTCGACTCCCGGCTGCTCTACTTCCAATCCAACTCTCTGCTATGGCCTGAGAAGGCAGTAGAAGATGGCCCAAGTCCTTGGACCCCTGGACCTATGTGGGAGACCCAGAAGAAGCTCCTGGTTCCAGCCATTGTAGCCTGTTGGGAAGTGAACCAGCAGATGGAAGGTGCCTCTCTCTCCCTCCCTCTTTCTCTGCCCCTCCTTCTCTCCGTGTAACTCTGACTTACAAATAAATAAATAAATTTTAAAAGAAAAAATAAAGTACAGAAATGTAAAGGCAAACATATATGCCAGTTTCTTTAAAAAATAAAAAAAAGAAGGACTGGAGTTAAGTGAGCCTCCGACTTGAGTACATATCTCTGTGAGCAGGTTTCATTTGCTGTGTTAATGCACTCTGATAGAGTTGTCATTTGTTGCAGTTGAGTACTGATCATGGATTTCTTTGTCTTAGTATTGCAGGAAGTGTTGCTGAGAGCTATGATACAGAGAGTGGGTTTGAAGATTCAGAGAATGACATTGCCAACTCTGTTGTGCGGTTCATTACGCGATTTATTGACAAGGTTTGTACGGAGAGTGGAGTGACTCAGGATCACATCAAGAGCCTCCATTGCATGATACCAGGTAATAATCTTGCAAATATTAGAGAATCAGGACATAGGAGATAACCAAGTTCCAACATAACACCTGTAATATTTATCTTCCAGGTAGTTTTCCACTTATTAGTTTGCTATTTATTTGTGATTAACTTTTTAAATGTTTTTAAGTTATGGTAACATATATGTAACAAAAATTGCCATTTCAACCAGTTTAAATGTACATTTCAATGGATTAATTACATTCAGAATGTTATGCAACCCTTATCACTATCTATTTCCAAAAACTATCTCATCACCACAAGCATTCTGTACCCATTAAGTAATAACCACTTGTATCCTCACTCCCTACCATCTGGCAACATCTAATCTACTATCTGTCACTATGAATTTGTCTATTCTAGATATTTTTTGTACATGGGATCATACAATATTTGTACCTTTGTGTGTGCTGGCTTCTTTCATTTAGTGTAATGTTTTCTAGAATCACCAGTGGGCTAGCATATCTCAGAATTTTATTCTGTTTATAGCTAAATAATATTTCATTGTATCAGTAGACCACTTTTAATCCATTTATTTGTTGGTAGGCACTTGGGTTATTTATATACTCTTGGCTATTGTGAATAATGCTATTATGAACATTCATGTGCATGTATCTATTTGAGTCCTTGTTTTCAGTTCTTTTTGGTGTATTACCTAAAGTGTAACTTTTGGGTCATTTGGTAATTCTGTTTAACTTTTTGATGAATTGCCAAAGTTACTTGTTTTTAGTTCTGAAATATCAGGAATTTGCCTTTATCTGTTTATTTTGTGCTCTTTCATTTTGAATACTCTGACTCATCCTAGGAATTGTAGCCATGCACATTGAGACCCTAGAGGCAGTGCATCGAGAGAGTAGAAGACTTCCACCTATACAGAAGGTACATGCTTTCAGAGAATAACATCTCTTCTTAAAAACAGCAACAATAGACTGTTGCACTCTACAAAGTACTTTCTCCTAACCTTTTACTGAGACCAGCTCCAGTTTTAATGATATATTAAACTTTCAGAGCAGTTTGTCATGTAGAACCTTATAAAAATGATACCAAACTAGGAACAGTATCCTTTCTTGGATTCAACAAAGGAGCAATAATAACCTCTTGTTGTCTACTTTTATAAGCAGGGCATGAATTATCAACAGTTCTAACTTCTAAACCCAACGCAGGATATTTTTCCCTGCCTACTTACCAAAGATAAAGAGGGTTGAAAGCAATTACTATAAAAGCACCAAGTTTGTAGTCTATTAAAAATTCAGAGTCCTGAACTGGAGAGCCCTGAGACATGGCCTGGAAATCTGTTTTTTAACAAGCTTCCTAGATCATTATTTTGTAGCTAGTCTAGCACCATCTAAGGACTGGCGCTCAGAAACCTCTCTCCTGTATAACAGAATTGATAAAAATAACAGAATTATTAAAAATAAATTCAAAATAGAGATCAGGAGCCAGAGAGATAGGAAAGCTAATCTAGCAAAAACCTGATATATATTATATTTGATCTTATATTTTTTTCTTTCCATTTAGCCCTGTGCTTCCTATAGCCAACAAAAGGAATAGTGTTGATTCATATAGTTTTTATTGCTTAATCAAAAATAAGCATATTAATCCTTCAGGAGTGGTGTATTTCTTTTCCCAGCCCTAAAATCTCTAAGGAATGTTATCATGTGGTTCCTCATATAAAGGGAGCTGAGTCAGGATTTCCCAAGATGTTAAAACGATAACTACTTGGCAGAATGACAGGGCTTTTTAAAACCTCTTCATTTTTTTTCTAAATATTTTGTTTCCAATTTGCAAAAGTAATAATGCCATTTGTTTAAAATTCAAACATGAAAGAAATACGTTGTGTAAAATTAAAGTCTTCCATAGTCCTTCCTACCCCACACACAACTCCACCTTGAACCCTATGGTATTTTTTCTTTATCCAAAAAAAGAGAGAGAGAAAAAAGGATCATTCTTATTTATTGGTTTGCAATTTGTTTTTTTTTTTTTAATGTAACAGTGTATTCTAGCACATATAGATCAAAGTGGTTTTTTTAGAGTTTGCCAGATGTTCCTTTGAATGGGTATTTGAAACAACGAGTTTTTTTCCAGTGACTCCATAGTTAATAAGCAATGCTTCCAAGAATCTTTTCACACTTGGATGTAGAAACCTCATTTCTGCTTCTTCCCAAATCTGCTTACTCATCATTTTGTTACCTGGGAAATCTGGCTCAAGTATTTTAGATGTATAACTGTCTTGGGGGCGGGGAACTTTTTTTCTGCTAATATCCATTTGGATATTTATAACAACATTCATGGGCCAATACAAAATTAACAACTTAAAAATTAGCCTGCTGTAGACTTATTTAATTAAGTCCCAACTGCAGGACCAGACCAAATAACTTTGTAAGCCTTATATGGCCAACAGGCCTGACATTCTCCACCCATGGTCTAAGTCTTGGAAACCCCACAAGAGTAGTGTTTAAAATACTTTCTATATTGTTAGCCCAAGATTCTTAGACCTGCACTGCTGCCAGGAGAAGAAATTGTATGTGAAGGTCTTCGGGTCCTACTAGATCCTGATGGAAGAGAAGAAGCCACTGGAGGTCTTCTTGGAGGCCCACAGCTGCTGCCGGCAGAAGGAGCCTTGTTCCTGACCACATACAGAATTCTCTTCAGAGGGGCTCCCCACGATCAACTGGGTATGACTCCTGATACACTGTCTGAACTCAGTCATCTGTGTGGTACGTGAGGTTTTGATGCAGTTTGTGCACAGTGACTTGCAGATCATTTGAAATCCAAAGTAAGCCTTTTTGCCACACAGGTTGGGGATACTTTTATCTGTAGAAGATAATTATAATTTGGGTCATAAATTTTTACTTGAAGAACAAAGGCTGTCTTGTAAATGTTCCTGAGGCAGATTATTGTGACCACCCTAGGTAACAATAACTGACTTTTAAATATGCTCCTGCTGACTTATCCCAACTTGGGACAGCACTAATCAACCCTGCTTCCCTCTCAGCAAGCAACTTTTCTTCCTCTCATAAACTCCCAAAACTACTATTTCTATTTTCTACGACTCTATGCAACCTTCTATATTAGGAAGGAATAGCATGCCCTATCCAAAAGTAATCTGCATTAACTTCTTAAAATCACTGTAGTCTCTCTATAAAATATTCTTACTGATTGGAAAAGTACATAAGGTTTTGGGCCAGACTATTGGATTACAAGTCAAATACCTCAAATTCAGATTGCTACTAAGGAATCTTGATATTTGAAATAAGTCACCTAACTCCTATGGACTTAATTTTCTGCTATTTTAGAAAATTGGGCTTTCATTGGTGGTAGTTCAGTAATTTTCACACTTAGATGCATGTTTGAATTACCTGGGAAGCTTGAAATTACGTGTCAATTTCTGGCCCAAACCCCAAATAGTTGAATTAGAATCTGAAGCAATAAGAATGGGGAGACCTAGGCATCTGTATACTTTTTAAGCCCCACTAGTAAATATGATGAATTCTGAAAGTTGAAAACCATTGTGCTAGATGGTCCTTCTTCCTGTGAAAACATTTGATAGCATTTAGTGAGTATGCACTATGTGCTATGCATTTTGTTGAACAATGAAACTCAGATGTAAAAAAATGTATTTAGACTATTTTTGAAGACTTTTTTAAAAGAATTGTCTAATTCAGTTTGAAAGGCAGTTATAGAGAGAGAGTGACAGAGAGTGAGAGAGCTCTTCCATCTACTGGTTCACTCTCCAAATGGCCACAACTGCCGGGGCTGGGCCCTGCCAAAGCCAGGAGCTTCTTCTGGATCTTCCACATGGGTGCAGCAGCCCAAGCACTTGGGCCTTCTCTGCTGCTTTCCCAGACACATTAGCAGGGAGTTGAATAGGAAGTGGAGCAGCCAGGACTCAAACCAGTGCTCATATAGGATGGCAGCATTACAAGCAGCCGCTTAACCCCCTATGCCACAGCACCATCCAGCTCTTTAAAATCTTAATAGTTATATTATTCCTAGGTTTAATAGAATCAAGATGGTTTAAACTATTGGTCATAAAAGATTGCTTACCATACAATATAGCAAAAAAGCTACAAAATTCAGTTGGGTCTGACATAGTACCTCTTAGGATGCCCACATCCAAAACTGGAATGCTGGTTCAAGTCCTGGCTACTCTACTTCCAATCCACCTTCCTACTAACATGCCTGGAAAAGCAGTGGATAATGCGTGCCTGCCACCCATATGGCAAACTAGGATGGAGTTCTGAGCTCCATTGCTGGCCCTTGTAGGCATTTGGGGAGCAAGCCAGTGGATTGAAGGTCTCTCTCTCTGTGTTTCAATATATGCATACACTGTGTAATGTGCAACCAGGGTAAACATCTCTATCTCCTCAAACATTTAACATTTCTTTATGGTGAAAATTTTCAAAATCCTTTCCTCTAGTTTTTTTAGAGAAAAATACACAGTAGATCATCATTATCTATAATCACCCTACTTTGCAATAGAACACCAGAACTTTTTACTTCTATCTATAGCTTAGCACCCACAACTCTCCCTCCATGTACTCTCCCCAGCCTGTAAACCATCATTATTGAGATAAACTTTTTAATTTATTTTTTAAAAAGATTTAGTTATTAGAAAAAGTGACAGAGAGAGATCATCCACCTGCTGATTTAATGGCTGCAACAGCCGGCGCCGCGGCTCACTAGGCTAATCCTCCGCCTAGCGGCGCCGGCACACCGGGTTCTAGTCCCGGTCGGGGCGCCGGATTCTGTCCCGGTTGTCCCTCTTCCAGGCCAGCTCTCTGCTGTGGCCAGGGAGTGCAGTGGAGGATGGCCCAGGTGCTTGGGCCCTGCACCCCATGGGAGACCAGGAAAAGCACCTGGCTCCTGGCTCCTGCCATCGGATCGGTGCGGTGCGCCGGCCGCAGCGCGCCAGCCGCGGCGGCCATTGGAGGGTGAACCAACGGCAAAGGAAGACCTTTCTCTCTGTCTCTCTCTCTCTCACTGTCCACTCTGCCTGTCAAAAAAAAAAAAAAATGGCTGCAACAGCCAGGACTCAGTCAGGCTGAAGTCAGGAGCCAGGAGCCAGGAGCTCCATCTGGGCCTCCCTCATGGATAGCAGGGGACTAGTAAGTGCTGCTTTCCCAGGCACATTACCAGAGAGCTGTATTGAAAAGTGAAGCAACCAGGACTCGAAACGGCACTCCAGTATAGGATGCCAGCATTATAAAAGGCAACTTTACCTGCTACACCAACAGCCCAAGACCAACTCTTTAGACTCCACATGTGAGTGAGATCATGTGATACATGTATTTCTGTGCCTGGCTTATTTAGTTAACATCACAACCCCCACTCCCATCCATGTTGTTGAAAATAACAGAATTTCATTCTTTTTATGGCTGAGTAATAATATGTACCAACTTTATTTTTTATTTGAGAGGCAGAGTTACAGAAAGAGAGGGAGAGACCCCAAAAGACAGGTCTTCCATCTGCTGGTTCACTCCCCAAGGGACCACAACAGCTAGGACTGGGCCAGGCTAAAGCCAGGAGCCAGGAGCTTCTTCCAGGTCTCACATGAGTTCAGGGGCCCAAGCACTTGGGCCATCCTCCACTGCTTTTCCAGGTCCATTAGCAGGGAGATGGATCAGAAGTGGAGCAGCCAGGTTTCTAACCGGCATCCGTATGGAGTGCCGGCATCTCAGGCGGCAGCTTAATCTGCTGTGCCACAGTGCTGGCCCCTGTGCACCATATTGTTCTATCCATTCATCAGTGGATGGACATTTACATTGTTTCCATGTCTTGGCTATTATGACTAGTGCTGTAATAAACGTCTCAGTGCACATGGCTCTTCCACAGACTGATTTCATTTCCCTTG